>NC_092572.1:34008321-34377488 GCF_037975245.1 Apostichopus japonicus
ATTGCTATACTAAACAAAGAGGTGCCTCTGTATCTCTGTATCTTGACATTAGATATTTCAGAACTATTGCCAGTAAATGCTCTCATAGCTACCGTATATTTGTAGTATGCACACCCTGGTTAAAACACTAACTTCTTTCTCCCATTATCACCAAAATCTTGAATACATTGCATGCAGAAGTTTGTGACACTTTATTAGAAATTTGCCATACACTTTGTGCATTCGAACTTTTATGAGGGTCACCCTACAAATATTGTAACTTCTTGTTCATTGACTCAGAGTTGGCAATCAGAGCTGGAGCATGAGTTCAAGTATGAACACATATAAACTGTAGGAGATTTTGGTATTTAACATATTTGCGGTTAAATTGTCAACACAGGACCAAGACCAGGTGATCCAATGTGAACACAGCCTAAGAGCTCCTGAAGTAATGCAACATACTGCATCACACATCTGAAATTCTTCTTTGCTGAAAAGTGCTATTATATCATCCATACAGAAGCTTGCAGTATATGTATTTTAATAAACAAAAATTGTCAATAAACAGGGTGTCAAGAAAAGTGAAAGAAAAATGGTTTGGTGCTCATACCATCTCAATGTTAATAAAGACCCATCATTCTGACCCACTAGAGAACTTCCACACCCTAGGGGTCTAACATCTGTATTGTTTAAAGTGATGCACACAAAATTTAAATGAGCTTACCATTATCATTTCAAGTGATGATTTGCATACTTAACTGAAAGTGAAATATAGATTTCCAATGGAATAAAAATTTTGTGAGACGGTAAACCTTCTTTTCACTATTACTGTTACCTAAGTTGTTCCATTAGCCACAAGTAAATGCTGCAGTATTGTGAACAGCTGTCAACATGGAAACTCTGGGTGAAGCTCTGTCACAAATTGAAATTTTAGGGATACCCAGTAACACTCTTGTTTGTGACGGACGTACATTTACCATATAATTTCACACGTTTACGTCCGTCACAAAAAATTGTACGTCCGTCACAGAGGAATTTTTGAAAATATTTCAGGGAAGTGATAAAGGTTTCAACTGCTTGTTTAATGACATGCGTAGTTAAGAGTCCTCTCCATAGCATGTATAGTAGTTTTTAATTGCATCACATTCCAATTCACAGAAACTTTCAAAAGAAAAATATGATCTGAAAAAGTCACTTTCTCTGGGTACGTCCGTCACAGGGAGGTTTTTTGAGTATTTTTGTAGTTTATTTGGATGGACAAGGAATGAAACTCCATACAAGAATAGTACAAGGTAGATGTTCCATAAAACCCAAATGAAAAGTTATCTCCTATATATAGCCATTGAGATATGGATCAACAAACTGTCGGAAATGTACGTCCGACTTTACGGAATTGCCGTACTTCTTGTGTACACAAATGGGGCCCTCGTCTGGGTCAGGTCGTTGTTTACCTTTATATGGAAAAACTTTACTTTCTGCTTTTTAATTGGTGGCTTCAGAGGCATGATACTCTGTGAAAAGATGATGACAAGTATTTTTTTTTATATTTTCTTACAATCCTGTACATGTCTGGCAGTTGGTTTTACTTTTCTTTGGTTATATTGCCACATGGAAGCTTGAATGACTTATTGTTATTGTAATTTGGCAAAGAACACAGGCATTATTAGAGAGCTTTAGAGAGTCACTTCTAGGTTCAGAGGGATGCTGAGTAACCAACGTAACATGTTATCGAAGTGGTGAGTAAGCGCGACTTTCTATGAAAATTTAATGTGAGAAAGCTTCTCCTCTGTTGTACAATATAACAGTGAAAATATGTGAGTCATTTAACTACATTTGTTTCCTAGTTAAAGTTTCAAGATATAAAAGATATTATTTCTATTCATGATGCAACTGTCGTGTACATACACATTTCACATTCAAACTACAACTGATATCCAAAAAAATACTGAGTAAATAGCAATGGGCTCATACAATAAGTTGGCGAAAGCCTATTAGTACTACAGATACTGCGTTTAGTTTGTTTAAGTACTTAAACCAAAAGATGAATCACAGGAAAGATAAAGTCCATGAAACCTTCAAGAAAAACAATACCACATTACATTTGAATTCTTTCCAATTTTAACAACCATTATTAACAGAGGTTGTTTCTGGTTTTAAGATATTGTGTACATATGAGGTCATATTTTGACCCCTCTTGACCCAAATGACCTGTGATCTCCATTAAAAGGAAAAGGCTACTTGTACTCAGTATGGAACACCTTCCCTACAATACTAAACATGAGATATGCCTCCAAGTTTCCTTTGAACATGTGATATTAAAGTAACAAAGTTTTTACAATCTGACCCAGTCTGACCTCCACACAATAAAAAACGGTGCTCAATGTGGTCCACCTGCATACCAAATTAAAGATTTGTCAAATCGTCTCTTGAGGTATGATGCTTACAATGTTTTCACAATATGACCACTGTTGACCCAAATGACCTCTGATCTTCACTACCTCTCACAAAAATAATAGGCGTCTGGTACTCAATTTGGTGGTACACCTTCATATCGCATATGTGATTTCTTCACTTCTTGCCAGACGCTAATTGAACTTGACTACCCTTCTTGTGGGCCTATACTGTATTGAAGTACATTACAATTATATACTGCACCGTCGGATATTGGGAAATAACAGCTATGTGCCGCCATGGGATATGTCACGCGTGACTCGTGCACACCCACTGGCTGACAGATTTCTCCTGGTTTTTCAAACTGTCTGGTTACCAGCAACTTAATGTAATCACCAAATGTGATGATCACACATACTGTAAACAAATTAGCAGTGACATTATTTTAGTTGCATACAGATTGAGAAGCTGAAGTTTATCACCCCTTTGATAACTAGCTAAAGCAGACATTTCTTAAGGGGCAAATTTCATTTTCTAATGCACAGAAGACCTATCCTAGGCTTGGCAGGTTAGACTAAATGATAATAGACTAGATAATATACGAAGAATAAAACACCGTACCCAGCGATACTTCAATGACGCCTAGGTCTGCATGTTGTAGTATTATGAGGATTTGTGTTGAAAACTGCACCACCTTGATTGAATAATTGGCATTTGCAAAAAAAGAAAACAAATGTGCTATACTGTATGTAGGACACACCTTTAATGTCTTTGGCATGCTTTCAGTTAGGTTTATCACAAACAGTGACCATTTTTGTTTCCTAGCATTATACAATTTCCACAGTAGGTTAATATAAATATTTATGCCTATATCATATATGCGAGTAGGAGAACCCCGTCTCGTCAATCTAGCACCAAACTCAAAAGAAAACAAATCCTATTTCCTCTGCCTTAATTGTGTTACATTTTCCCCCTTCAAATTACATACAAGTGTTCCAGAGTTGTTTCTCATGCATTTAGTATATATAGTTTACTGCTCAGTTCAAACCAAAAGGTTATACTTTTCAGTGGCAAGGTATTAACGATTGCATAAAGTACCTGTTTTTTTTCCGCGACTTAAGGGCAAGGGTGGATAATTTGGTGCTACTGTACATTGCTTAGAAGTGATTCACCTTCTTGTACATAGGCCTATATATTACTGTGTAAATTGTATAACACCAGGAATGCCTGTCTGTCGGCTTAATGACCGTTTAGGCCTAACCTAAATGTCACAAAAATATCTATGGTTTCTTCAACTACACACGCCTTTAGGAATTAGGGTCAAAAGGGGTACTTACCACTTAGAAAAGTGCATGCCTTTCCGCCATGTTAACACCATGGCGGTAGAGCACTTTTTCTACTGTATGATGGCGGTAAGAGTACATAACTGTGGGTAGGGATAACGTTAATATGTAGGTTAGGAATAACAAGGAATGGATTGTTAGGATGGGGTAAAGATGGGCTAGGGAACAAGAAATTCCCAGAATTATGAGGTAATTAGGAATAGTTGTAAAGCTTTGTTAGGACAACTTATGATTCAAGCACTGTTCAATGTTCAACACATGCACTGTATATTGCTCCACTTCACACAACCAATAAGGGCCCGTCTGTCCCCAAATAGGTCTTCTAAAGTTCTAATTTCTATATCAACAACTAGAATCTCTCAATTTTTATTTTAATTCAATTACTTTGACCAACCTTTGAACATTTGAAGATGGTATACCTCTCCTTCCATGCGATTTAAAGTAAGTTTCACGGGTGCATTCCTGTACACCAGTGTAAAGTCCTTCCAAAAATGTACGTTCCGCAAGAGACGGTGCCATGGGGGAAATGCACGAATCCTATGGCGGAAAAATATGGCGGCATGTACCTAGGCTATGGCGGAATGGCACTAGACCTAGATTCGGGTTAAATACTACTATGTTTACTTTTGTTAGGGAAAAACCTTAGGTACCTGGCATAGAGGCTGTACGACTTTAATAACCTAGGCCTAGTGGGACTTGTGTTCAATTCTGACCATCAAACACTCCCGCATTTGCAAAAACCAACGCACGATGCAGGGTATACTAGGCCTAGTACTAGTAGCATGGACACTTCGAAGTTCGGACACCTAAACCTATAAAACTATATCTTCTGGTATAAATCACCTGAAAATATACTTGATATGGTGGGAAAAGTGTGTCATAGTACGATACAGGGCCAAACGTTCTTTCCTGCAAACTGTTTTCACGTTGCATTCCAAGAAGATTCTTCGTGATTGTGGAACTGGTGTTTCTTTGCTAGAGTATTGCGAAGTTCGGACACCCGGCCGCGAATATTTTTTTCCCAAACTGAACTGACACTGAAATTATTTCCTCGATTCTGATTGGTTCTCAGCGAGCATGTGATATACTTTAGTTTTCAACATCGATCCTCCATAATCTGTCGATATCAGTTTGATCAACCCGAACAAATTTAAGATATTCACATTAGCAACTTCCCAGAAATTTTGGTAGGTATATATGAACGAAAGTATGTAGTGAAGCAACTATTCCCAACTACTGCGCCCATTATAGGCAGTCCTCGATCGTTTGTTTACTTGCTTGACTCCGCTCTACACAGCACATACATGTAATGTAGCCTATTGTACTGTGTATAGTATACAACACAATAAAACAGTGCATTTGTAATTGTATACTTGAAGCCGATGTACGTGTGTACGAGGTGTTTGTGTACATTCAGGGTTGCGATACTTCTAGTTTTATAATCATAAATTCAAAATGTATACAGTAAATGAATCTAGATAGGCCTAATCGAATATGCATTGGCCATGAAGACGCGCGAGTGTGTGTCAGCCATTGAGTGTACACTTGTAACATGGCATTTGTACGTACGGAAACACATGTTTACCAGCACCATTAGAATTTCTTGTACATGGTGACCTAGTAGGCCTGCATTAACCGTATATACGTATTCGTATTAGTTCGAGATCTCAAATTCACTAATATAGGCCGTACCGCCTTTACAGTAGCTCTTGATAACTGAAACAGTGAAAGTGGAAGCCTCACATTGTATCTACTGTACATGCAGGCACACTTAGGCCTACATACTAACTTAGCCTATATAAGGCCTACACACATATTTTTGACATGATGCGGCCCATGAGGATTGGCATGACCAACACTAACAGTGTCACATACATTCATTGATAAACGCAGACTACCATTCCGGCTTTGATCAGCCAATCAGAATCGAGGAAATAATTTCAGTGTCAGTTCAGTTTGGGAAAAAAAAATACGCCACCCGGCCCACATTACCTGCTTGAAGGTAGCGGACATTAGTAGCGGACATTAGTAGCGGACAATAAGAGCAGATAATAAGGAGAAAAGCGGAGGGCGCCATCTATTTTCTAGCGGACAATAACTCCTCTTTCCCATGTTGTGATCATATAATTGTCCCCCTGGGGGAAAATATTTACACATTGTAATTACTTAAAATCTGTTCATTTTGTCAATAGGGACCCAAGTATTGACATATAGGTATTGAAATGAGGTTTTAATTTTTATAATTTTTTTTTTATAATTAAGCTAATTAGATATTTAAATATGCAAATGAGGTTATGATACAAACAATGTACTTTTTTTGCCCATTTGAAATTATTTTGATGAAATCTGCTGGACTTTTGATAGTTTGATGAGTTCAAGACATGTTATTTCATAAGTAAACTATAATTTGATGTTTGAATGTGAGGAATATGACTGATTTTCCCCCCTTTCTTCAAAGTACTGTATTATGTAATACAATGGTAGCCACGCGTAACGGTAAGTCATATAGGCTATACCAATTGCGCTACGACAGCACATGTATACACAATACATAGTACATACAGTGTGCAACTGTGCGGCTTACCATATCTGAATTTAATCATCAGAATCTTCTTCTCCAACGGCTGGATGGTCAAATTGCCCATAAAAAGAAGGTCTAACGCCTCTTCGAAGTATTTAGCCATGATAATATGTGCTAAATAGTTACCGTTTCAATTACGTGAGTGGTTGCATTGGCCCTCACGACGCTAGCATATCAACTGTGGTTGACCGAAATTCTATACCGTAGAAATGCTCGAGTTGAATTGCTAGGGATTACTCACAAAGTGGAGGCGCTATTGCTAAATTGTTTCTATGTAGAATTGAAGTTCAGTGTGGCGCTTCTGGAGAGCTAAAAATCTTTTCTGTAGGTTGAGGCATTCGGGAGAAATATTTTCGGAAAGTTGACCGTTTTTTTGGCATTAACATAGACCGAAAAACGTAATTTTTTGACATATTTCCCCCAAATATAGAGCCATCTCTCTACATATGCCTGTGAGGCTCCTGATTTGATTCCTTGTATGTCTTAGCTATTTGTATGAGATAGGGTCAGTTGACTTGAAAGTTTTCTCTGTTCTCACGTTTTTTTTTTTTAAAAAGGTCAAAACGACCGGTGTTTTGAATGTAAACAAATCTTTGAAGACAAAAAAAAAAAAGTCCATGTGACCCCCTCGGAAAAAGGTTGTTTATTGATGCAGGCTGTCTTATGTGCAAAATAAAGCTATGGGAAGCTCTCTAGTGTATTCCTATCTCGAGTAATGATTTTCTAAAAGCATGTCTTCACATGTGCTCATTTACGGGCAATCAGGAATCAAGGAGA
Organism: Apostichopus japonicus; assembly: GCF_037975245.1. Taxonomy (NCBI): domain Eukaryota; kingdom Metazoa; phylum Echinodermata; class Holothuroidea; order Aspidochirotida; family Stichopodidae; genus Apostichopus; species Apostichopus japonicus. Next base: position 34,015,393 of record NC_092572.1, read on the forward strand.
TAACCAACGGTGAAGGTGCAGTGGTACTCAATAATTGTTTGTAAATCAAATTTAAGACAATTCATCCCAATAATGAAATGTTTATAATAGTAACCTATCGAAAGTCCCGTATACTGGTCTCCATACATTAATATTCTAAAAGCATTTCATTGAATTTTCAAATCAAGGAGTTTAATTAGTTTTAGCTTCTTCAGCTGACAACAGCTTTGTCTCTAAACTTGTGATTATTAAAAGGAAGTAATAGAATCTTCCTTTTTTACTAATACTGCCATTGAAATATAAAACTTATTTCTGTTAGAATGTCTCATATGAATACGAAATAAAACAATCGTGCCCTAGAAATTGACTGTTAATAGTTATGCTCGAATAGTCGTCATACACAAGTTAGACGTGGGACTATACATTCCCAGGTCCATTCAACCGTTTCTAAACATGAGGCGCTACAAGAGGACCACACTACTAACATTACACCCATAAGGGTATTTAAACCAAATATTTATTTTCTATTTCTTTTAGCCTTACCTTGTTACGTACATCATGTAAGGGCACGATAATAATTCTACAGTATGCTAGAATTTTATAGAGCCAAAAAGTGCGGAGGTTAAGGTAGTCGCGGGATAAATCATCCTTCTAGTACCCAGTCTGTCCAGGCACTCAAGACGATTTATCTGTACCTTACTCATGTGTTAGCTCTTAACTCCTTATAGACTCTTTCCTGTCATATCATTGTCCCTTAGGGGAAACTATTTACACATTGTAATTACTTAAAATCTGTTCATTTTTGTCAATAGGGACCCAAGTATTGACAGATAGGTATTGAAATGAGGTTTTAATTTTTATAATTTTTTATAATTAAGCTGATAAGATATGCAAATATGCAAATGAGGTTATGATACAAACAATGTACTTTTTTTGCCCATTTGAAATTATTTTGATGAAATTTGCTGGACTTTTGATAGTTTGATGAGTTCAAGACATGTTATTTCATAAGTAAAGTATAATTTGATGTTTGAATGTGAGGAATATGACTGATTCCCCCCCCCCCCCCTCCAAACAAACAAATGTATTCTGTAATACAATGGTAGCCACGCGTAACGGTAAGTCTATATATACCAATTGCGCTACATACACAATACATAGTACATACTGTACAGTGTGCAACTATGCGGCTTACCGTATCAGAATTTCAGAATTTCATCGTCAGAATCTTCTTCTCCAACGGCTGGATGGTCAAATTGCCCATAAAAAGAAGGTCTAACGCCTCTAAGAAGTATTTAGCCATGATAATATGTGCTAAATAGTTACAGTTTCAATTACGTGAGTGATTGCATAGGTCAACTGTGGTTGACCGAAATTCTATACCGTAGAAATGCTCGAGTTGAATTGCTAGGGATTACTCACAAAGTGGAGGCGCTATTGCTAAATCGTTTTTATGTAGACAGGCGTTTCAGTGTGGCGCTTCTGGAGAGCTAAAAATCTACTCTGTAGGGTGAGGCATTCTGGAGAAAAAATTTCGGAAATCTGACAGTGTTTTGGCCTAAACTTAGACCAAAAAATGTCATTTTTGACATATTTTCCCCAATTATAGAGCCATCTCTCTACATATGCCTGTGAGACTTCTGATTTGATTCCTTGTATGTATTAGCTAATTGTATAAGATAAGGTCAGTTAACTTGACATTTTTCACTGTTCTCAACATTTTTTTGAAAAAATGTCAAAACGACCGGTTTTTTGAGAAAAAAAAAAAAGGTCCATGTGACCCCCTCGGAAAAAAAGGTTGTTTATTGATGCAGGCTGTCTTACGTGCAAAATAAAGCTATAGGAAGCTCCCTAGTGTATTCCTATCTCGAGTAATGATTTTCTAAACACATGGGAGTTTTGAAGGTTCAAATACGCAGAGTAATATGTGACAATCATATACACGCGTACTCGTAAGTATGGATGTGTACTCGGTCACCTATCCGGGACCTTGTAACTCATACTCATATTTGTACTAGGAACCTTGTACCCATATCAGTACCAGCATACTGGTCATTGGTGATTAAAAACACGAACTCTCGTATCTTTCCTACGTGTATAATAATGCAGTTTAGTATTGTTTGTGATGATTCCTAGAGTAACGATGGATTTTCTGACTGATCATCGCTGTGCATCGCTTGCATTATCCCCGATCGTGCATTAATCCTGTGAGTAGCGCACGCTAGACCGTTGATTAACCCCTTATTTTCAATTTTCCACAACTCTGTAATTGGACAACATACATTGATCTTGGAGTGACTCGAACTCGGGACCTTATGATTGAAAGGCACTGGCGTTAACCACCGAGCTACAGAAGAAATCATTACATACGGTGTGATGGTGGGCTGGTTCCAAGTGTCCATCTCCTGACAGATATCTCAATGTTGCACACGTTCCTGCTCAACTGTACCAAAATAATAGTTATGGTTTATATTAATCATACTTAGAGCATAAACGTAGATGTATACAATATATAAGTAAGCAGCATAGCAACATTAACCAGCCCTTAGTTGGTGGCGATCCCTATTTGGACATTTCTTTGTTGGGGCGCCAGTCAGAAGCCACAGTCAGAGCCGTATATAGGGCTATATACGGCTCTGGCCACAGAACAGTACATGCTGTGTAATCAGGCATCACGCTACAGTTCCATTCGATACAATCCGAGAAGCGGTAGGAAAGCGATTTCCAGAGGCGTATATATTCGAATTAATACGCGTATATTCAAGGGCGTAGGAACCGGGGGGCTGGGGGCGCCAGCCCCCCAGTGAAAAATTTGAAGGGGCGGAAGTATCATTCCGCCCCCCCCCCCCCCCCGCTTCGCAAGTCAGAAAACCCCTTTTTTATTTCCAAATGAGAAAAAAAAATCATTTGGAGCACCAAATTACATCTAAGGCCTGGTGAAAATACAAAATTAAGTTTACAAAATGGAGTGGGTGTTGAAGTGTGCTATGTTGCACCAAATTGCATCTGAGGCTACCTGGAAATGCAAAAAAATCCAAAGGGGAGGGGGACACCCCCTCCCTTTAGACCCCTCCCCCAGGCGGGCCATCAGTCTTAGCCCCCCTCCCCCACTCAAAAGTACCTTCCTACGCCACTGCGTATATTCGTATTAATACGTGGATATTTTATACGGTGTTCGTCCCATATGGCTTGCCATAGTCGTGTGGCTACACAATAAATATCATATATCCATTCTACTGTGAAACTGAATATTGGAAGGGGAAACAAAGGAAAGGAAAATCTACACTAGTTGACTTGAATATACAAACCATAAATCTGCTAGTTTGTGTGTACGTGTACAAATGAACCTTTGAACCCAACTGTGGAGCTCAATGCACAGTCGCGTACGTGTACAGTGGGCGTTGTTTATCAGTCACGCGATCAGTATTGATATGTACAGTGTTGTTCAGTGTAATAATCTGCTTTCATATTGCCACTCTCACAACTCATTTCTATTTATCGTATTTCCATAACGTCGTTCTTACTACATTGGGGTAGCTTCCTCCTCTTCGGGTTACATCAAGGTACTATTCGTGATAATTTTCAGCTCGGGTGTGTTTTAAGTTGAAGAAGAAGGATTCAAAGGATCCTTGATTCACTCTGCAATATTACACAAGTGAATTAGAGTGGCTTTCAATGTAAGTGTAACCCTTTGTATTACAGCAGTACACAGTTATCAGTATTATATTTGTCAATGGCTGTGGTTTAGAAGGTAGCGTTATGGGTACTCCGGTAGCGGGTATACTGTGACACATAAGCTTAATTAAAGGCATTGAAGACTCGCCCCAAACCGTGTGCGGCCATCTGAAAAAGTTAACTTTGATCTGTTGCTTGCAAGTGCCGTTTTGTTCGTGTCGCTACAAAATGCAGACAGTACAGTAATGAAACGTGATACCTTGTTATCTTTAGCTGGACCTGAGATGTCCATCGCTGTATCGTTTGTGTACTGTGCTGTGGGTATTGACCTCAGCTGTATGTACTGAATTGTACACTAGTGTCTAATTACCGACGGTAGCAAGCTGGAGTTTCTGGAATCGATGGTTGTGTTTAACACTTCTGTTACACCTCATTCGAAACTAGGTCAAATTACCGGCATTAGACGTTTCTTTTTGCGTGAGACTTGAGAAAGATAGTCTATAGTATTAATTAAATGAGACCACCATCTTAATACACTACTTCTAACGTTAGATATGGTTACTTCTATGTATACCCTTTACCTATAAACCGTTTCTACTACAGGAAGTGTAGGTTTACAACTTCCTGATCATTCCAAGTAATATATGGCAGATGATCTTGACAAGCTTTATATTCCTCATATATAATGTTAACTAACATTATTAAATTTCATAAATTGTCTACTTATTTATTGTTTTGTTTTCGTACATTGTGCATGGAGAAACACAAACAATATTGAACTGTTGCCAGATACGTTCATCAAATTTTGTGATGAATTAAGATTTTCAGTAATTATTTTAGACAATGAACTTCAGTCCAGCTATGGGAATATTCTTTGACTGAATTGATATTAGTATATCATGTTTAAGCGTGAAGTTCTTATAGCGTTATTACTGTAGCTTACATATCACTCCATTTTATAACATTCACTCTTAGTGAGTGGTCAACCTCAATTCAGGTGAAAAACTGTAGACTCCTCTTGATGCTCTTGCAATGTAGCCATATCTGTCAACTCGAAAAATACTTCGTTCATTATTGTAAATATTAATGAGAGAACTACTGTAACATGTTTGCATCAATATTTCCTACTGTTACACTATTTTGGTTATGTACATCATACTAGTTATTTATAATACCATTATAATCTGTATTTCGGGTAAATTTAAAAAAAAATGATATTTCTACTAAATATAATCTTATTTGACTGTTCTTAGCTCAACACATTAATTCGTCCAAAGATTCAATCACTTCAATTGGGACGCACTTATTTTATGCTGTATATTTCTCAACATCAATGAAACCTTGTATCCAAATTGTGTACGGTTCCGAAAATAGCCTTTTGAACATGTCTACATAGAACGAACAACGCTGTGCGTATGTTAGACATATTTATATATAGTTTTCAAATCAGTATATGTTATAGTTGCAATGCTGCTTACTGATACGAAAGATGGAAACATTTTGTATTTGTTTTGTATGATTAATATGAACCTTTAATTTAGTACTATTATTTCGGTTTAGTTGAGCAGGATCGTACACAACTTTGAGAAATCTGTCAGAAGATGGACTTTAGAGAGCCTCCCATCATCACACCGTAAGTAACTACCCTCTATAGTAACCCGCTTTATTTGGCCCTCCTCCCACTTTACCCTCATGTCCCGTTCTCTTTAGACTGAAGGTTACACCCATCTCCCACTTCACAATTGCTTCATTCTAATATGTCATAAATATATCACTGTGTTCCTTTCAGCGATGCTACGGTTAATTTCTTCCTCGGTTCTTTTTTCATTAAATTGGCGGAGGCATAAGGAATTTGTTTCATGGTGATGTCGTTATTTTTGCGGAAGCGTCCGTGTGTATGCGACACTGTTTGTAAACACAATAACTCAAAAAGTATATGATAACCGAAGTTAATGCACTGTATATGGATTTGTCTTTAAGTAAGTAAAAGAACCCAATTGAAATTGGTGGATGCAAATGGACATACGAGGTCAACTGAGGTCAAAGTCTGAAAACTTTATAAACGAGATAACTTAAGAACGAGGGACAACGTCGTTAATCTTCATAGCCATAAGGCAAGCTCGGATGGACTGAATACTTGGTGTGTGTAATTACTTTAATGATGACAATAATTTGTTGGTTTATATGGAGAATAATGATCACCTGAGTTCAACACAGGTTACAGTCTGAAAACCTTGTAAACACTCTAAATTAAAGTTTAGATGAAATGCATACGTCGTATGTGAATCCATCTAGCTAGTTTAACAAACTTATTATGTTCTAATGAGCTCCACAAATTAAAACATTGTAATAATAATAACACATAATTTTGATATAAACATAAATCCAAACTTTAAACTTCATACGTTGTAAGACACTTTACCGTAATGAGTACAAAGAAAGCATTTTGTTATGTTGGGGTCAAAGCTCATGTGAGGTCAATAGTGGTCAAAGTCTGATAATGTTGTTGTGACAGTGCCACAAATATTGAAACTTGAATGGGCTGAATGTGTGGTATAGAGATTCATATTAGTGAGTGCAAGAATCATTATGTATTTATAGTGGAGGTCAAAGATCGTTTAAGGTTAACAGTGATGGAAGTCTGAGAATCATGTAAACACCATCACTCCAGAGGTACAACTTAAACGAACTTCATAATTTGTAAGTACATTCACCTGGGTCAGTACAAATATATTGCTTTTTATGAGGTCAAAGGTCATTCTATATAAGACGTCAACGTCACTGATTCATTCAGGACTCACCCGTGTGTAGAAACAAACAGGTATGCTTAGCACACAGACCTATAAATATAGTATTACTCACTGATGAAATCTCAGTATTCATTAATGCGACCGTAAATCTAATTTTTAAATTCTTTATCTATCTTCATAATGAAGCAAGAGGGTTGCGCTCTCGTATTTGAGGCTGTGTAATATCAATATTAGAAATAATGAGGAAAAATGCGAAATTAATATTTTTTGAAATTCAAAGGGAAGTCTTATAGTTTGTGTGTGTGTGTGTGTTAGGTTGTTCTGTTGAGATACATTTCATAGTTACAGGCAGTGCATTTGCTAATAAATGTAAACAGCCGATTTCACTTTCTTGTGAGTTATTCATGTGACATTGGCGGCAATAAGCTCGTTTTCAAAGCATCGTTTCCCGACAGCATATAGTCTTGAAGGAAACCTCACGATAGAGAAGAATATCAAACAAGACTTAGATACTGGCAGCTTTGTTTAACTTCACTAGCTTAGACATAGAGATGGCTAAGAGGCGTATCATGTTCCCCTCTGTTTTTGCTAGCGATTCATCGGCGTCAAATATCAGAGCGGTCAAATCAGGGAGTTGTTATGAACTCCCTGGTCAAACGAATTTCAGGATCTCGATAACCGGTCCATTGATTTACATTAAAAGAATCAACATGTTATATAACTGAAGTAAACCGTCAAATATATTCTAAAGAGGTCAGGCGGGGTTTAGAGGGCCAAGCCCTCAGACATTGAAGCGTTTTGAAGTATTTAAGTGGCGTATATAGCAAGGAGCAACAGCCCCCCCCCCCCCAACCAATATTATTTCGCTTAACTTACCATTTGGTGGGTGTATGCAAGAGACAAATTTCATTGTCACTGTACTTAAAGAAAGTGAATAATATTTTGACTGTTAAACGTTGTCTTTGGCGGATGGGTGCAAGGTTATTTTATTTTCGATGGGATCCGCCTTACCAGACTATTTACGTAGCGGTGTTATTTCTTCCTAAGAGGATCATTCCTTGGGATTTTTTTTAGCCCTGGTGTTCTGGATCTGTGGAGGTTTGGATATTCTTGTTCTCGAATCTCGCTTTGAAACAAACACACATGTTACTTTTCAGAGAGATTTGGTTTTATTTCACCGGAATTTGTTTGAAGCCCTGGTGGAGTGGTGGAAGGGGGGGGGGTGTGACGAATTCACCGGGTTTCAATTGTGAGAAATTCCTTCGCAAAGACTTGGAAGCATTACAATAAATGTCAGGAAAGGAATTATTCTTTCCGATTCGATATCCATGAACACCATCAAGTAATGAAATACTAACCAAGAAACACCACCGCAAACCCCACCGCTGAAACACCCTCAACGGGTGTAACACCAGCCTAAATTAGGTGTGATTGCCCCACAGCTATACAATACCAATTGCTTGGTTGAATGTATGCTCCATGTGATCCTTGTAGACTAGAATTTCTGTTCAAACATTAATGTATCATTTTACTTATATATAATAGAAGGATATAAGCCAGGTTTATCTATGAAAGATTAGCCAGCTTATTATTTACTATTAACAGAACATTTAGTTTGTCGCATAAATGAGGTATTTGTATGAATTGATTTGATTAGTGAACAATAAAGAGCTGTAGATATTTTAAACGATAGATCAGTTTAGCTACAAGCCTTTCTCAACGCCATATTGCAACCATTACAATGTCTTTGAAATATCCATATTATATTGAAGCAGAGGACCTTTACGCATGATCCCTTCCATAAATCTATCTTTTGTGGTACACATTTCGGCTTTGGAGCTCAGAGAACAGATTAACGGCGTACGATGGCAATATCATAAATTTTGGTAATTCACTACATACTGCATAATATTTGAAATTCAATTCGGAATGTGCTTCTTTGTTCAGTATAAACGCGTAGGACATGTGTTCTTCCGTTCATGGAATTGCAATTTGTGAATGATATCGTTACAATTAAGCCTATCATTGATTATAAGATTTCGCCCCCCCCCCCCCTACTGCGAAAAGCACTTGCGGCTGCTTTGTAGGGTGTAAACTTTATTTGAGAATGAATTGTGGAAGCCCGCCATCTATTTAAACATAACCGCTTTATTTACATTGATTAATCCAGAACACTAATTGGTATATATAGCGCCATTTACTTAAAAACTTTCGCCCCGTTGTGTCTGTTTACAAAATCGTGCGGAGGTCCTGGATCAGTTCTTTTCTGTTAGGTGTTATGCTTCTGATAGTTTGCCAAGGGACAGGTATCTTCGATCGTTTCCATGTGGTGGTACTTTTCTCGGATCCAATTTCGCATTCCCGCTGTTTAGCCGACCTATTAAGTAGTAGGCTAGTATTAATTATAGGCCAGCTACGATCCATCAAGAGGAATATGACTGAAACAATTTAATGCTCTCTAATTTGTGATATCATATACGCTACGGCTTAATATTGTTGTTTGCCGCATACGCCAAGTTTCTTTGAACCCTATAATAGCCGTCGCGCCTTATACTGATCCACAATTATTTGTTCGACGAAAGCCCGTCTTACGGGTCAATCGCCTATTATAGTACCGTATGTCATATGAATTAATACACTCAATCGTGTAGGCTAAACATGTATATCTCCATATAACTCGTGTTTAGAGCGGAGATTATTTCAACATACTCGATCCGTTTGTTTATTGTTTTGCTTATTTATCGATAGTTGTTTACAATTTATTCTGAATTGAGGGGGGGGGGCGGGCTTCATGAAGCAGCTTCTGTAATTTTTTTTTCTGTTAAGTTTCTTTCATTTTTCACGTTCTTTCTCTTTCACAGGGAGGGGTCAGCCTGAAAATATAAAAACATAATCACCAGCGGCTATATATGCCTAGTTTCTGAGTAACCTAATTAAGCCCTCGTGCCTCATTGATCCACAATTATTTTATTGCTTGTTTCTTAATTTTAATAACTAATAAATCACAGCATAATGTTCACCCGTGATCCGGGCGCTCGACGAAAGCCCGTCTTACGGGCCAATCGCTTATTATACTGTAGGCCTACGCCTATGTCCTATGAAATGATACACTCAATCGTGTAAACAGCTATAGTATATACTCCATATCCCAGAGCTCGTGTTTAGAGCGAAATTCCTCTCAACATGTTCACAAATATACTCGATCCGTTAGTTAATTGTTTAGTTGTTTGTTTATTTCCTTATTTGTTTATTATTTGGTATTGTGGGAGGGTGCTTCAGCTTCCGATATTTTCTTGTTTTTATAATGAACACATTCTCCAGCGGCTATATGCATAATGTCTGACAACATTCTCCGTAACCATGGATACGGCCTTGTAAACTTGACCTAATATTGTACTTTTTGCCTTGTATATAATAGAGTTCAACTTACGATGTTGCCCAGGTTTACCGGTGGAAATCGTTTGGTGCTGTGCGATATAACAGTGGATTCTACCAAAGTTGCTGTTAGCAGTTACAACAAAGAAACAGGGATATCATTCATAGACCTGTTTGCATTAAATATTCCTGATTCTTCGTCTTCATTTATAACTCGGATTTATTCTAAAGAATTTAAGAATCATTTAAGATCGCGGCCTCGTCGTTATGTTTCATTCTTGGATGATTCTCGTATAGTCACTGTGTGTGGTAAACAGTTGGATGTCTTCAATATCAAGACAGACGACATACCCACACACAGTGATCGGTTACGCGATGGAACAGCCGAGTGTATGACTATCAGAGAGGGAGAGATATTTATTGGTTTGTTACGTTCTAACAAGGTGATTGTGTTTGATTTTAGTTTAAATAAAATCAAGACAATCACCTTGGAAGGAATAGTAAGTCATAATCTTGACGATATAACAGTTTATGGAGATAATCTGTTTATATCTACAGTCATTGGTAGAGCCATTAGATACAACATGGAGGGAGTGATGTTACATGAATACGGTACACCAAGCTACTCACATACACGCAGTATCACTGTAAGCAGTGAGTTTGGTCTGGTGTTTGTATCATGTTGGTCTTCTGTTACTGTTTCTCCTGTTGTTGTTTACTCTCTCTCTGAGAATCATACATTGTTTTCTTTCCAAGTTATTGATGATTTGTTGCTTAGAATCAGGATAAACGATGTAAACAGGTTTATGTTTACATCAATAGAACGAGGAATACTGCGTGTATACAGCACAGTAAGTACAGTAGGATAGTGAAAAAAGTATAGGCCTACATAGGAATTTTATTTTACATCTAGAATCATGAAAATAGGCCAGAAAAACTACCAAGTTAGGTATCAGTGACTGCGAACATTTCTGTAGATTACGTTTATTTGTACTGTTTTTGCGAGTCTTGGAAATAATATGAAATTTGGGACTCAAATTTTAATAGGATTGAAGAAGCAAAACCTTTCATAGCAACACATACATACAGTACAGGGCTAATAAATTCCAAAATCCTCTGAAATTATTTGCATTATTAAAACTGTGTAGACCTCCAACAGAAAAATATTTGTGTTCGGTGCATACGAACATCTCCTAAGAGCACACTTATTGCTATTTTGTGGCAATATCAATAAATTTAGTTAAAATATGAGAAGAAATTTTAATAGGCTTGAAGTAACAAAACCTCTCATAGGAACACATACATACTGTACAGGGCAAATAAATGACAAAATCCTCTGAAATTTTCTTTCATTATATAAACTGTGTGGACCCTTAATACAGTTCCGTTACTAGGATTTAAAAAGTCTTGAAACTCGCTCAGAAAAACTAATGTCCCTGCAGTCCATGAAAACATGCCCATTAAAATTCCTGTACATGAAAACACAATACTTAGCTATAATGACTCCTGACAAGACATTGGCTTGTGCCCAACAGAAGCCCATAGTTATAGGTCAAGAAAAAAAATCAAATTCATGATGAATTTTGTAGCTACTTCACAGGAACAAAACTGTCAAGTTCGGGAGCAGGAAATTTTTCAGTAAACTCTAACGGGGAAATCCCTCATCTAGTAATAATAACAACAACAAGTAGCACTCTAACCACTTCGGCCCATTTGCAACTTCTGACTTAGACAACAGGTTGCCATGGCAACAAACACCTTTGTTTAGGCTGCATGTACCTAGGCAACCCCTTGGACTAAAAGTAGGCTACAAAGCAGAGACTATATCACATAGAATATCAGCTTTATCTGGTCTGATGGAGTTTGTACCAACTAAGAGTGACTATTAAGGCTGCTAATACTTGCTAACATTCTAACAAATCCTTAATAGAGCCTCAGTCCTATCTACTAAAATATATTGCTACAAATCTTTCAACCCAGAAGTTGATGGAAAGTTCAGCAAATCCTGTCACCATGGCAACTAGTAAAAGTGTAGCATTGCATCATGGGATCTAAACATAGCTCGAATAGGCGACACTTATACCAACTGAAAAATAAATATGAGTGCATTAGAGGGACGGGTAATGCTCGACATAATCACAGCAATACATAATAAAACTAATAAATATCCCAAAGTGGGTTCTCGTTGGACCAATAACCTGAAGCACTTTCAATTCTCTCACATTAATTCAATGTAGGTTAAGACTTAATCATACACACATTATGGCTGAGGGAATATAAGTGCCATAATAACCCTGTAAACAGCTATTAAACATGTTCAGTTAAAGTGATACAGAATTTGAACACATTACAATTTAGTAATTACTGTACCTGTAGATTCACTATAGCTGTTACTGGTATTAATTCCTAAATAATAAATACATTCTTTGTGCATTCTGCCATCATAGGAGATCAATATACTAATTAATTCCAAATTACACTTAATAAGGGCTGCTACTCTGTACGCACAATGAAACTGACTAGGCTCCTGAGGTGTTTGGGGCAAAGTTAAAAGATGAACTCTTTACCTGTATTGAAATTAATGTAACTAATTTCTGACTGTCTTATAGGTTGTCTCTACTGCAGATGCATGACAGCTTGGAGTGTCTTGATGAATGGTAGAGTTGCTTGCAAACTTAAGTGTTTTTGGTTCCTTGCTTTTTGCAAAGCAAGGAACCTATGCATTCAACTTGGCGTGTGTGTGTGGGTGCGTGTGTGTGTGTGCGTTTGTTTTGCCATCTGACCGAGGACTTGAACGAAAGAATTTCAGGTCCTTGGTTGTGATTTCTAAAGAATCACCACGTCCTCAGAAGAATTCTATTGTATGGGGTATTGTTAAGGTTAGGGTACGTGGATTTGAACAATGGAAAATACAATGGGGTCCTCGGTCTGAATGTAATACAAACATGTGGATGTGTCGCTTGGCTTATGTACACGATATCTCAATAAGGAAATGATGTATCATGATCAAATTTGGTGGGTGGATAGCCCATAGTAAGAGGAAGATCCCTATTGTTTTTGGTGCCTGCAAAGGTCAGTTAGATGCCAAAAACCAATATATTAAAAACAGCAATAACTCCCATTGAGAGGTTCCGACATGGTTGATATTTTGGGAGTAGTTGTGAATGGGGTAAGGGATTGTTTCCACGGTCAAGTAATTGAAGGTCAACAAAGGTCAATTAGGGGTCAGAAACTAGTATTTTAGCAATAACTTGAGAACAGAATGTCCGTTAAGGTTGGGTGTTATGCTATTGTAATCCATTAGTCGACCCGCATCTAGGTGACCTTTGACCTCAGTTTGACCTCCCGTGACCTTTATCAGTTTCTTTGGTTATTCAAATTTTCGTGGCCATAATCGGATCTCAAAGGTACCTTCCGATCAAAATTGTCCTTGGTTGACTTCTGTGCGACCTTTGTGTGCGAAGTTATCAGAGGTCAAGTTTTTTTTTTTAATAAGTTTGAACATGGCTTTCTGGTCACTTCGCCCAACAACCATTTCGCCCAAATGCCATTTCGCCCAACACGCCTGGTCATTTCGCCCAACCAGCCTGGTCATTTCGCCCAACCAGCCTGGTCATTTCGCCCAACCTTGTTGGTCATTTGGCCCAACCATTTTTTTTACTAATATTCAGTTAAAATAATATTACTTTTTCTATTTCACTAGTTCAATTTGATTTATTTTGGGTTATGTTACTTCGTGGTAGGTAAATAAAGTGAGGTCCGCTCGATATCGATAGGAGTCTAAGCAGTTATTTCGGGTATAATGAGAGGATTACATCACTTTAGGCGGTTACGCATACAACAGAAGTTATTTTATTACACAAACAAAGGGGAATCGGTGTGGAATAATATCACCTTTTCTATTTTACTAGTTCAATTTGGTTTATTAATCCATAGAGCTCTGTTCTACTTGATGACTTCGGTCAAGCATTTATCAAGTCCGCCAGGCATTAATCAAGGTATTGTTCACAGCAGTTAGGCATTTATCTAGTTCTACATACAGTAGTGTTAATTTAATGTTATACAAACAAAGGGGAATAGGTCTCCATAAAAACCTATAAAACCTAACCCCTGAAACACTGATCAATCCTACCGACTAACAATTCCCAAACGTTTCCTTATTAAATTAAAAAATACATATAATATATCAATGTAACCATATACAGTATGTAATCACATATGTGATCAATTTAACCACGACTTCAAGTTTCCTTAATATTCGGTTCGTATCCCGTAACTAACGTTAACAATTCCTGAACGTGTCCTTACTAAAGTATCATATTTAATCAAGGTTGGACGAAATGACCAGGCTGGTTGGGCGAAATGACCAGGCTGGTTGGGCAAAATGACCAGGCTGGTTGGGCGAAATGATCAGGCTGGTTGGGCGAAATGGTAAGGTTAGGCGAAACGGCAGCTGGGCGAAATGGTTGTTGGGCGAAGTGATCTGCTTCCAGTTCATGTATATCAATTTGTATCAAGTGATGTATATCCCATTAAGCCGATCACAGGTCAATACCTATAGTAGCTGCTTTGACTTCATTTAGTGTGTGGATCTTCTGTGCAAGTAACCAGAATCTTACTCTCTTATGTGGAGCTCAAGAGAAGTTCAAGTCTCAGATGAGCTGTTGGTTACATCTCAAACATCACGTTTCAGAAATATTCTGACCAAGGCTAGTCTAAAATGAAAGTTATTGGTGTGATAAGTTGGCAAAGAATAACTAACTCATTGGATTGATTGTTGTTTCTCTCTTCCATAGGCATCCATCTTCACCTTCAGCCATCTCAAAGAAGAACTTTCTTCAAAGCTTACCCAAACTGACTGTGGGAACTTAGGCCGCTACTTTTCACTACCACCCGATCAAGTGAAGACCATTATTACAAGTCCCTTGTACTCCAAGAACTTTCTGCTTGCCCTGGAAGAGAGAGGATTCATACATCCTTCAAATGTGAATCGATTAACTGATGCACTCACTGAGCTGAAGATCAACCGTACTCACTTATTAACAGAGACGTACATGAAGCTGAGAGGTAGGCCCCTAATCACTAGCTCTCTTGTAATGTTTTTTTGCTTCACCATTTGTACTTGCAAAATGCACTTACTTAAAAAGCCCTACCCCTTCCCCAACTTGCCCAATCACCCTACCCCTTCCCCACCCCTACCCCCAGAAAGATCCCACTTGAATTATTGATACAAAACACAGGTGGTGATTTATTCTAGATGCTGGCAACCAAAATGTGCACACCAAAACATAGTACATATGTACATTTGTACAAGTGAGCAAAAGTCACCCTGTGCCATGATGTGGATTATGCATTTAACAGTGTGCCTGTACGTCTCTGTGGATATTTAACAAAACTGGAAGTGGAAACTTAATTTAATGTTTTACCTTAATCATTTCAGATCAAGAGACTGAATACGATAGATTCCTCGCCGGCCTCTCTGCTCATTTGACATTTTCCATAACAGTGAAACTGTGTGATAACTTTGAAGTTACTGATAAGAACAAGAACACAGTTATCTCCAGTCAGAATCCAGGACTCTCCTTCCTCCTGACAATTGATAAGATGGGTATCATTAATCCTTCTGATGTCAGCAAATTAGAGACTCCTTTAGAGGAATATCGTCTTCTCCAGGCAGTAGCTAAGATACACGAATACCAGTCCTTGGCACTTTCTGACAAAACAAAGGCACAAGATGAAGGTATTGTAAATTCATGTGTATGTTACAAACTTTACACTCCACTGGTACAAGTGTTGTGCCAGTTATAAGGAACATTCCTGACTTAAGACTTCATAGCTCAAAACAGTTAAATACACAAAATGCACTTTTTATCTAAACATACTGTATTATGTGTGGATTACAGGATATTTTAGAGATAATGAAGAATGAAATGTCAAAATATGTTTTGAACTGAAGCACATTGATGGAACTCACAGCTTCATAGCATTGTATGTTGTTGAGAAATATAATGCAGGTTTTCACTTTATTATGATGAGTGCATTGTTCTACTGTGTAAGCTGTGATGTCATACAGTGACTATACCAACAGCTCTTTCTCCTGTAAAATTAAAGTTATGATATTAATCCTTTGGAAATGATTTAGTCGTGTCCCAGGAAGCTGCAGTTTGCAGTGTACTCAAATGACTTCACAGTAAAACAATGCTCCTAATTATGGAGGAGTCCTACTTGATCAGTGACAAATAAATAAAGAATTTATAAATAAATATTATATATTATTAATATTTAATTTTTTTACATATTTTTATTAATATTTATAATTTTAATATGATATATTTAATATGATATTATATATAATTAATATGATATATATATATATATATATATATATATATATATATATATATATATATATATATTAAAATAAATAAATAAATTCTTTCCATTTATGACAGCAATCATCGTGCAATGTTTGTCTAGCGCTAAAATAAAATAAAATAAATTTTTTAATTTGGATTTTTCAATAGTGGTCATGTAGTGTCTTTTTTAATTAAATTGTAGATATAGAGAACAGTATCTGATGGTATGCATGAAATAAAATAACATTTGGGTTTCCAATAGTTTCAAGTTTCGATGTATGACACAATTTGTTATTGCTGTTTGTATTACTGAGTAATTTTTAAACTGACTAGCATGTTTGAGCAATGACAGTGTCTTAGTTTGTGTTAGGAGTGAGTTTCCTTTACATTTGAAGATTATACTTCATTAGTTGTTAATAAATGTTACCAAAGATACAGTGTTACAAGATTGCCCAAACTATTGATATCAAAGCACACTAGTTTTTCAGTATGGTAGATATTCTTAAATATTCTGTCGTAAATTTTGAAACATTTTAACTTGTTTCAAATAGAAATTGAACTGTGCTTTCTGTTTCCTTGTTTTAAAGACAAAGA
Organism: Apostichopus japonicus; assembly: GCF_037975245.1. Taxonomy (NCBI): domain Eukaryota; kingdom Metazoa; phylum Echinodermata; class Holothuroidea; order Aspidochirotida; family Stichopodidae; genus Apostichopus; species Apostichopus japonicus. Next base: position 34,032,122 of record NC_092572.1, read on the forward strand.
GAGCTTATTCCTGAAATGCTTACAACAGAAGATGAAGAGTTGGTTTGAAACAATGACTCCTGTCCCCTGGATGAAGTCTTGTCAATGGAAATCAAGTGATCTCTTTATTGCCAGCCGCTTAGTCTTAACAAATTCTGGTTCAAAAATATCTAGCAGAGAAGTTGACCGAAAATGTAAGCTGCACTACCGAGATATCTTTACTGATGAAAGACTAAAAGCAGAGACTCGAATCATTCTGGAAGGACAGCCAGGCTCTGGCAAGACAATGCTCTCCTCTCAGTTGGCCTATGACTGGTGTTGTGGAAAGCTTATGGATATCCCAATGGTCATCTATCTGCCCTTGAAAATTGTTGATGACATGACAATTATTCAAGCTATCAAGATGTTTTACATCCGTAAAGGCATTCCCATCACAGAAGAGGATATTGAGTCTATGCTTAACAGTGGTAAGAAGAAAGTCTACCTCATATTGGATGGGTTAGAAGAATACAATGGTGGAACCAAAGATGGAAGTCCCTCAGAGGTCATGAGAGTAATGACAAAGGAGAAACTGTCCAACTGCATTGTTATAATCACAGCTAGGACAGATTATGCCAAACATCTACCTCCAGGTCCAATGTTGAAGATAGGAAGCTTCGGTGAGGACGAAAGGAATGAATACATTAAAAAAGTCTTCTCTGATGATGTCAAAAGGCAAGAAGAAGTAAAGGAATTGATTGATAATGTTCCATTTATTCTTGATCTTTGTAATGTTCCACTACTCTTTGTGCTGTTAGTACATAACATTGATAGATTAGGAAAGTTATGCGAGGTTCAGCTTGACAGGGTTACTCCTTTTGTGAAGGCCATTGTAGACATTCTGTGTCCTATGCAGGATGATGAAGAAAAACATAGTCATCTGTCTGGCCAGAAAACATACATTACATTGGAGGAACTTGCATTTAATGGCCTCTGTAAAGGAAACCAACAATTGTTTTGGCAGAAAGACTTTGTAGATAGCAGTGTCACTAATAGCAAAGCATGGATAGATTCTGGGATACTTGTTGTTGAGGAAGGAACTCCAAATTCCACTGATAGGAATCTTCAGACTGACTCAGGCAATGGAACTCCCCAGACTGATTCCATCAGTGATGAGTCACTGAACACATCTAATGTTACTTCAGAGATGAAGAGAGGGGCATCCCCTGATCCTGATCTCTCAGCATCTGTCAGTCAATCAGAGAGTAAACCAACATTGGAATCGAAAGAGAAAAAATCAAAACCTTTACAGAATGGAAAAGCTGCAAAATATGTCTCTTTACAGGTTAAATTCCTTCATAAGTTAATCCAAGAGTGGTTTGCAGCACAGTATTTAGCTCTCCTGTTCTGGGGTCACAAATCAACTGAACACCATTACAAGTATCAATTGTTCAGAGAACACCTGGCTAACATAGACCCTGCTGATCTCCATTATGTTTTGCGCTTCACTTGTCACATATGTCCTCCCAGCTTTCATATGATTGCCAGTTTTCTAATGAGAGACTTTAAAACAGGAGATGGTGAGATTCCTGATTACATCATCAATTGCATCTGTCTCTGTTTTGCTGAGTATGATGGTTACAAAGGACATAATTTCAAAGACAGTGTCACAGAGATCTGTAGAAGAGAATCCGTCAACTTCAGCTCTGAAGATAGTCGACTGCTGCTGAGGTCAAAGGTTTCTATGCTCACCTTTGCTTCAAGATCAAAGGTAAAGTGTGAATACAACTTTCTTACCTCAAATACACAGCAAACCTCTGCTTATATCCCGATATCTGTGATACATAATCTGAAGTGTGCATGAATACAACGTTAATTTTTCCAGTAATCGAGTACAGTATTCAATCCGTAGGATACAAAATTCAAGGTGTATATTTTCACCAATTTGTGCTAAAACGTAAGTAAATCTAGTATGTTGAGATATTGATGATGTAAGTTTATTCAAATATATGTTACCTCTTGAAATGTAGCTCTCAATCCAGAGAACTAATTTGATCGTTAGTACAAGATCAACCTAATGTACTCATTCTGGTTATATCAGACTAAGATATGAATTGATCTACAGGTATGATACAGTGAAAGATCATTCTGGGATGTGTGAATCATTTTTAATACAACATCATCATATGCTGAACCATCTGTTTAATTTACAAGATCAGTGTATCGTAATGTACACATTTCGTCAATGGTATGAAACAAAGGTTGGCTATTAATCAATCCTCAGTGTTGCTTTAGGATATTGTGATGCATGGGACAACTTTAGCTAATTTTATGCACTACATGGGACATAAATTACAATTTTCATATATTCAATAGCAAACAAAAATCATCATGTCTCTCTTCAGGTTTCTAGGTTTATGTTTTCCACTTGTTATTGTTGGGTACTGATTTCAGGTTGACATATCTGTGGATTATTTTCCAGATTCCAATCAAATGTCTGAAGCTTTCAGATGTTGTGGAAAAAATTACAGAGAAAGCCCTGATCTTGAAGGCTGATGTCTCGCTGGGAGTTTTGAATACCCTGAGTGCTATTGAAGTGAATAGGTGGGACCAGAAGCTGATTGAACAAGATTATAAAGACCTCATTAAATTCATTATCAACAATGAAAAGGTTGAAGTAGCACGGTGAGGAATAAGTCAAAGTTGGCAAACCAAACTGAAGCTTTTGCTCTATGTGATATTGAAAATTAGGTTGTATTGGAATGTGTGACAGTCTGCTATATCGAGATTACCTACAGTAGTCATAATTTACTCCACTCCTTGCTTACCTGTCTCCCCACAAGCTTAGCTCCTTTTCATTCGACCATGTCTAGGGTGAACTGGTAATCTTTTTAGCACTGTACACCTTCTACGACCAGTGCTATAGGTCAAAGTCAATCCTTCTCTTCCACCCATGCTGCCTAAAAGTGTTATCGTGCACAAAGTATCATTTGTCTTTTTGATCTGCATATTATTAAGTATCATTATATCAGGATTTTTTTGGTCTTCAAATTTCCAGTTAAAAGCTCTACTCTTAAATGGTAAGTTCTCAACTGCTCTCACTATGATGAAAGCTCATTAGATATCTGGGTTCACCAGATCCAAAACTGAAAACAAGCCTACTCAACATTTATAATATCTGTAAAATGTAACTAGATAGGTGCCCCATACTTAACATGAGACTTCTACAGTAGATCAAAGGCCATTTGAGGTCAGCAATGGTCAAAATATTAAATCTTGTGTAAAAAGGTAATTCCAAGAGTTGGTATGTATGTACAGTATCTAGGGTGGGTGGGTGAATGTGGCTGGTGCCAATTCTCCCTTTACAAAATACAGTACTTATCATATTATATAATTGTAGAAAACTAAGCATTTTCCTGAAAAATGAAGGCCTATGCCCTCTACATAATTCTTTCTATGTTAATTTACTGTATCTAACAATTATATTTCTTTTCTTAGAAAATTCAGCACAGTGGGAGGTATTCTATCGTACATTTTACTCTTTTTTTAACAGCTTACTATTACCAAGTCCACCGGTGGCTGTGAAAGATGAAAAAGTTCTAAGTAACTTACAATCCCGAAACATTTCAGGTAACATACATTCTATTTCATGAATAACAAGAGCTTTATGATTAGATACAAAATATATTCCTCTGTATGTGGTACAAGATCTTAGCCTGACATTTGTTTTAAGCTGTTTCATTCTAGTCCTGCTTCTGCATGGTGGTAAGAAACGTAGCTCTGTCCAGCATGTTGAAAAAATGTTACTTAAAGTAGATCGATAGTGACAGAAAAAATATCTCTCATTTTCATATATAATGTAGTTTATATGTTACCAAGCAACATGTTTTTTTTAATTTTCCAAAGAGCACACCGGAAAGTTATAAAAAGGGGAATTATAACATCGTTTTTTCGTCTCCGTAATTTAGGAATTTGCAAACACTGCAACGACCTTGAACAGCCCTCATGTCAGTGCATGACGTCACTGTGATGATCTTTTCTGTTTGTGCACTGTTCAGTACGGAGCGGTGTGTGCATTTCATGTCAGCATAACTGTTATTTTAGTTTAATTTTCCGGCGTAATGTTCAAGACATAAACAGATAATGAATATCATGGTGTTTCTTGATTTCTTCACCACGTGTTTACAAGTTTTTTTACAAAATTTGCTGCAATTTTGCAGCGATTTCCTAATATCTGAAGAGGTAACTCGCAAGCTGACCCAAAGTAACGTAAATCTCAAGATCACATTTTTGGCGGGTTTTATACAGAGTGATGTATGAATGTGCTCACTTACCAGTCAAACTGGCACAATAACAATAGTGATGATAGTCTCAAACGTAGTTTAGTATAACATCCGAAAGAAAATCCAAAGTTCTAAACAAAGTAGATTGGCTTGTATGCACTAGGCCTACTGTAAAACATAAACGTTCCTTGTACCGTGCCTCATTAAATCCAACAGAAAGGTTTCATTGAGCTTGAAATACAACCGCATTTGAACTCAATCGAGTAGTTAGTCTAGCTCGAACAATTTTCTCACTACATGCCTATTGCGTTTATTCACATGCATGCCTCGTGGATTGGGCTTCAGGAGGAATCGTATTCTAGCCCAACTTCACGTAGTCCGCAAATGGTACTTTCCCACTGTGCAAACATTAGTGACAGTGTGCGCTACTGTAAGTAATACTTACACGATGTTTTGTTTTGCTCGAGCATACACCAGGTGCGGCGGAACGGAAAAATTATTGGGGGGGGGGCTAATGTGTGGAGACTATCTAAGCGGAGCGCCACCATGGGTTGGCGCGGAGCTTACAATAAAATTTTGGGTTTTTCAAACCCCCAGGTGGCCGGAAACGGCACTTCCCGAGTGTTTCATGCTGCAAATAACTAGCCCTAAAATATTGGTCTCAAGCCTGCAATTTCTCAGATTGCACGCAAAAGTCTGTAAAAACATTGTAATTTGTACATTCGATGGTGTTTTAAGAGAGTAGCTATTACTCGTAGTGTACTCGCAAAGACGTTTTTGAGTGTAGTATAAGGGGATGTTGGAGAACTGGCTGAAATGAGGCAAGTCATTGGCTTAAGACGAAGTTGTGTTGCGCTTACCGGTACTCACACTCACTGCTTCCACTTTTCACATGGCGTGAAGACACGGTTGGGCTGACTATGTGGTCTATAGCCAGGGGACGGGCCAAGGTTCCCCCCAGCTTTTACTTAAATTATTACACCTACATAGTATACGTGTGCATCGGACAGATCGACAAGTATGCATTGAAAACTGGGCAGATGCACGTTTCAGAGCCTTTTTCAGAGCCATTAACCCCCAAGCCCCCCCCCCCCCCGGTTCCACCGCCACTGGCATACACACATTTCCTATTCGTATTACATTTAAAGTGGTTTGGAGGGTATGAACACATCTCTTCCCCCCCAAAAAAAACTGCCTAAGTGACGTCCATGCCCCAATTGAAATTTGCATGTGGATTCTCTCCTCACATAGTCATTAGGTTGTTCACGTCTGACATGTCTTCCAGTTCCAACACTTACTGTTGCATTTATCGGGATATATATAAATAATGCGGCATAAAAGCATCAAACTTTCAAACTTTTTTTACTTTAGTGACCTTGCCACACAATGATTGAAAGACGACGTCTTTTCTTCATAGGCGAATCCATGTTTTTCTTCGCCAGCTTTGTTGGCACTGCTGCTGCTGTATTGCCATAGTCCTCATAGAACCGTCGGCATTCTCTTGTTTGCCTTTGCTCTTACCACGGCCATTCCTCCATCTGTCCACTTCCTGATGTTATCGATCCATCCTGTTTTCCTGCGTCCTGGCCTGGCCTTCCCTTCTACTTCTCCTTCTACTGTCATCTGAATTAGGCTATCTGATCGGCGCTTCCAATGTCCATACATGGACAGCTTCCTCTTCCTTAACTGGACAAGTAGACCTCCCTCTTCTGAAACTCCTACCCTTTGGCGGATCCAAGCATTTGTCTTTCTATCTTTCCAGCTGACCTGAAGCATTCTACGCCACACCCACAGCTCAAATAAATCTATTTTCTTCATGTCTTTCTGCTTTAATGCCCAACTTTCTGCACCATAGAGAGCTACACTCCACACAAAAAATTTCACCAGCTGTTTCTTCAGTTTCAGGCTGATCTCTTTTGCCTTCCACAATCCAATTAGTTGGCTGGTGGCATCTCTTGCAATTGCCAACCTAGTACAAATCTCTGGTGTAGAGTCTCCATCAATCCTTACCATTGAGCCAAGGTATTTGAAGCTGTCCACCTGGTTGATTTCACTTCCGCCAAGAAAGATCTGTTCTTTGCTACCATGAACCATAACATGAGTTTTGGCTGAGTTTATATGGAGACCAAAGGTGTGGCTGCATTTCTCCAATTCTACTGCTTGCTTTTCCAGTTTCGTTTTTGAGCGTGCAATCAGTGTGGTGTCATCAGCATAGCGTATATTCCATATTGCTCTCCCACCAACAATGCTACCCGATCTTTCATCTAGTGTCTCTTTCACCTGTCGCAAGATGGCTTCACCACAGGCATTGAAAAGCAAGGGGGACACAATGCAGCCCTGACGAACTCCTTTCTCAAATGGAAACTGGTCTGTGTGGTCATCTTCGACTCTAATAACTCCAGTAGCTTCTGAGTATAGTCTCTCCAGTAGCCAGACTAGGTGTTTAGGTGTGCCATAATCCAAGAGAGTTTTCCACAGGACAGCGTGGTTGACTGTGTCAAAGGCTTTGCTGTAATCAACCAACATCAGCCACTGTTGTTGATCTTGTGTTTTCACTGTTTTCTCAATGATGTTACGTATGGTGAGGATAGCATCAGTTGTCCCTTTGCCGGCAACAAAACCAAACTGCTCCTCAGCGATCTGCGGCATTACAAAGTGTGCTAACCTGTTACGAATAACTTCCAGCAGCACTTTAGAAGCGTGGCACAACAAACTGATGGTTCTATGCTTGGAGCAGTCCTGTGTTCCTGGTACCTTTGGTAGGGTAATAATTTCAGATTGTGTCCAGTCGCTTGGCCAAACACCAGTCCTCCAGATGTTATCACTTATTGTTTTCATGGCTTGTACTACGGTCTCTCCTCCTGCCTTTATCATTTCTCCAGAAGTCCCATCCAGACCAGCCGCTTTGCCAACCTTTAGTTTCTTTATGGCTGCTCTAATTTCACTTGGCACAACTTCTGGTTCCAGTGCTTCTGGTGGAAGTTCATCAGGAGTGTGCCCTGGTAGGTCTGAGCTAAAGAGTTGTGTGCCATACTCTAACCATTCGGTCTTTGATCTTATCGGCTTCATAAAGCATCTCTCCATTCTTATCCTTGATACCAATGCGTGGCTGAGGAGATCTCCTCCCACTATTCTGCTTTATCAGCTGGTAGGTACGCTTGGTATTTCCAGACCTGAATGATTGATCTGCTTCAGCACTCAAACCAGCCAACCACTTCCGTTTGGCCTTGCGACATACTGTCCTGACAGCTTTGCATAGGTTTCTGTAATCTGCGCCTTGAAAGTTGGTTATCTTCGCTTGTCGTCTTTGGTCAATCAAGTCTTGGCAGTCTGGGTCATTTATCCACGGTTTCTCTGTCTTCCTTACAACCGGACAATGTTCTTTTGTTGCTGAAGTAAGTGCATCTGCCAAAACTGGCCATGTGACATCCTTGCCTTCTAGATGACCTTTGACACTGGATTCGAATGAAGCTGCAGTGACTGGATCTTTGAACTGTTCCAGATTTAGCTTGAGCTTCTTGGTAAGCAGTTTTTTGTTGTTCCAACTGCGTCCCTTCAGTTTCATCCAAACTAGTTGGTGGTCTGAAACACAGTCAGCACTGCGTAATGCCCGGCTATCCTTGCATTCTCTTCTGTCACGTAGCCTTATGGAAATGAAGTCAATTTGGTTCTTCCATTGACCTCCAGGGGAGCACCAAGTATACAACTGGTTCTTTCTGTGTTGAGAGCAGGTGTTTACAGCAATTAATTTGTTATCACTGAGCCAGTCAAGGAACATTTGCCCCCGGTCATTACCTTCTCCGACACCAAACTTTCCACAGGACATGTGCTGGCAATTTGCACCAATTTGAGCATTGAAGTCTCCCAACACCACAAGACGGTCTTTCTTTGGACAATCATCCACTACTTTTTGCAACATTGCATATATCGAAAGCACCTCATCATCCTCTGCCTCAGATGTTGGCATGTAGACCTGGATAATTGTCATTGGCTGTGGCTTTGACTTGAGACGGATCACAAAAATTCTATCTGAAATTGGCTGAACTTTCAGTACCGTTTTGACAGTCTTTGGTGCTACAAGGAAACCCACACCTCTTTGGTGAACTTTGTCATCGCCTGTGTAGTAGAACATCCATCCATTTGTATTCACCTGTCCAGATGATGTCCATCTAACTTCTGCAAGCCCTAGTACATCCAAACTCAAACGCTCTGCTTCCATGCGGACCTGATGTAATTTGCCACAATCATTCAAAGTACGGACATTCCATGTTGCGATGTTCAGATATCGTAGACCTCTACCAGAAGTTGCCTGAGAAGTATCAGAACCATGCCTCTCAAATGCGTGGCTCGTCATTGTATAACTCAGAGCTCCTATCTGGAATTGATCCTTCCCCAGTAGCTCTAGGAGCACGGTCAATCCTGGGGGTCCTAATTGCAGACTCCATAACGTTCTGTTCATTATCATACATCATTCAAATACAAGAGAAATTTAGACTAATAATCCGCTGGGACGTCAAACCGCTACGAATGCAGCTGGCCGGAACATACTAGCAAGTACAACCGCCCTTTACTACACGCACACCTACTGCTGGTTCTGCTGCATGCCTTCAATACCGTAGAACGCCAATTCCGCCATGCAGACTGCTCCCAACCCAACCCATGGGCCCGCTCGGTTTTATGGCGCCGACCGACCCGCCAGTCACATTGTAGGTAAAAATGGCTTCTTGTGCGCTTTTTATAGGACGTTAGCCTGGGACTGACTAACCCCACACACAGCCTCCCCACTCTGCCTGGTTGCAGTTTAACGTCATACCCATGACATACACTGCAGTGGTCTTTAACAGCGGTCTGAATTTTCCTGACACATGCAACTTTTTCTGCATCAAATATTTAGGGTCCCAATCATCTTCTGTGAAGTGGGCAGAAAAAACTTTCACATTCTTGCCATGAGAAACTCCTGGTGTGATGAAGTCTTTCCTGGTTCTCCTCACAAATCGTATCCATAGTTTCCGATATCTCTTACTACTTTTTCCGCTTGGAAAATTGAAAAAAAAACTTATTGTAGAGTCCACATTTGTTCTGTTGCATCCCCTACAACGCAATTTTTTGGCATTTTGCTAGTGGTTTAGGTTGTTCGTCGAGTCCAATATAGAGTAGGTTGCAACTAAACTTACACACTAAGTGCACACTGCTGAAGTACACTACGCCGAGCTCACTTTGTTATCATCATAATGACGTCACATGTCACTGTAGATCACGTGATCATGATATCGCTTTTCGAGAAAAACCCAATTTTTGTTTAAAATATCAACGAGTTTAGGAATTTTATTTAAGCCTTTCCCAACATCGGATTGACTTGAATTTTCACATGTGTAATATGGAAACCAACTGGAATACTCTTGAATAAAATCGTATTTGTTTGTCGATGCTGAAAAATCACTATCGTTAATCTTTAAGGCCTTTAGCCCACAAAATGGTACTATTTGTATCAACAGTTAAGCGAGATAGATTATGATAATAGCCTGGATAATAGCCTGAAATCAGAAAACTTCATTTCATACAGAACTAGAAATATTAACAGTGATAACATTCATCACAAGGAAATAAGCACACTTAATGAAGACAGCAATTCAAGAAGGTTTAACATTTGTTTTAGTGTGTGTATATGAGTGTAGAGCAGTAGAGTAGCTTGAACATTATCAGCTGAGTAAAATAAATTACTACATTGAAAGGGATTATGCACAGTTTAACTGCATTAGTGCTCTCTTTGTTCAGGAGGGAGGAAATATTTTAGATTAAATCAGTGCAAAATGTTGTGGTTTTCATTAAGTTGATCGTGAAGCAGTTTATATGATGATAAGAATTAGTGCCAATATAACCTGTAACTTTGAAATGTTCTTTTTATACTCAAAGCAGAGAAATGTGGCAATGAATACAAAAATGTGTTCAATAAAACATTCCATGTGAGAGTGGCTAAGGGTCTTATTGTTATCTACTTATACTCATTTCAGTTGAATGGATCATTGGAGCAAACTTAATTCACACATTAAATGTGACAACTGGAGAATGGATGGTGAGATGCATTATCTTGTATTTTTTTAATTATTGTCATTCATTTCAGATTGTGTTCTGACATTTATTAAAAAACAAGTTTGTAAACACAATCTCGTAGGCACAATAATCACTGTCTTGTAAACACAATAACTCACCAAGCGTGTGATCCACGAACTTTAAACTCTGTATGTTGATAACAGTTACAAAGCTCTCTGGGCTGTTTTAGTTTATTTACAATGTCAACTGTCATTTGAGTTCACCTGTGGACAAAATATGGAAACATTGTAAACAAACTTACTGGACAGCAATAGCATTGATAAATGTCATACTTGGGTGTTAGGTGCTCCATAAAGCAGCTTTGGTAGAGGTCAAAGGTCAAGTGATGTCAACAGGAGGAAAACTCTGACAACGTAAACAAGCAGACTCAATTAATCTGGCCTTACAAATCACATAGTTGGTATGTGGGTGCCCCTCAGTCAGTAAGTTCAAGGTTGTTTTAGTTATTGGGAAATTTCAATTGGGGTCAGTAGATGTCAAGTCTCAAATAATTGTAATTTTGAAAACTCCAAAAGTCAAAGGATAGCTTTGACGAACTTTACACATGGTATGTGGCTCAACCATAATGAGTACTCAAATGTCACTCATGGTGACAATTTTAGCTCCAAAAGTAAAACTTGGATGAACTTCACACTTGGTATGTGAATCAAGCCTATTAAGTATTAAAACTGTCTGTGCATAGAATTCAGTAAATGTTCTGACACAGTGTAAATGTTGAATATCTAAGCCTCTTGGTTTCCTATGACTTGGTTACAACACTGGATCAAATAAAATTAAAAGTCCATGTTAACATAGTTTATTTATATTTTTCTTGTTTTCTGATGTTAGGATGGAGGGGCAGATTCTGCCGCTAGCAGCTCTAATAAAGTAGTTGATGCAGGACTATCTCAGTCACAGAAGAAGACTGGTGATGAAAGTCAAACGGTCAAACAACCCCTAGAAAACATTGAACTAGAAGTTAGAACAGAAAGTCTCAGGGTAATAATTTACATACAAGATTCTGTTTTCCTGGAAACAGTCTTCTTCAAAGCATATAACACCATTTGGTGCTTTACAGTTTGTCCATACTGGCTCTTAAGGCATACCTACTTTGATGTTTAAGTTCAATGGTTTGCTTGTATAATATTACATCATGATTTATTTCTTCTAAAATGCTTGCCATCTAGTACGGATGCTGTTTATGATACCTCAGTTTTTTGAGGTATGTTCTTGCTGCAGTTAGTTTCATTTATGAGACTGAAATGTTTCAATAGTAAATGCAGTAACTTCTAAATATTTTTGTCATACAACCAAGCCCTCATGAAACCGTGCCATTTTTTGTGAATGAGCTTTAACACATTTGAGTGCATCAATTAAATGCTGATTGTGCACCTCTAGCCAATAATTTGTAATGTACACAGCTGACACACATTTGCAACTTGTGCATAAGAAGGATACAACTGGCACAATGTTGGTTAACAAGTCAACTTTAAGAGATTACATACAATAAGTTTTGCTAAGTACTGAGCACAACTTCCCAAAGTTTCAACAACTGTCTTGTGCATAGATTCTAGTCTTCGGTGCAGCATCAGTTTCTTTGAGCGTGGAAGTGAGTGTACAAACATCAATGCAATCACGTAAATAATACTAAGAGTTTCTGTGAGTGTGCAAACTGAGTAGCAGCAAGCAATTAGTACTGACTAGGTTTGGGGGTTCAGCTGTGTAATTAAATTTCTTTCCCTCAAGAAGTGGTTATGTTGATCAAATAGTTCCTATAAACTTAATAGATATTAACATGTTCATTGCGTCCTTTATTCCCTGGAATGAGTTCGTTGGAAACGCACTATGCAATTGATAGACAACACATGTCTTCCCCCCCCCCACCCCCACCTAGAGCTTTTTTTCCCCTCGCACACCTGCGTTACAAACTACAGTCCCATTTACTGCCTTAGATCAATATCAAATCTGTTATTCTGGTTATGGGATTGTCCTGTCCTACAACACAACTTCTTTTGTACGCTTTTGCAAGCTTAACAATAATAACAACATTTCTTGTGCTTTGAATTGCATCTAGCATTTCAACATGGAAAAAAGGATGGGTTAAATCTTGGCTACTGACTTAGCTTATTGGGGCCAGCGGAGGGTAAATTTTGAACATTTTAAATCTCCAGAACATGGGCATCAATTGAGGTTGTATGCATGGTAGGATATCTTCTGTACTGTAAAGAGTTTAGAGAATTTGGAGTAGGTCACAGTTCATTATAAGTCACCATTGGTCAAAACTTGAAATCCTTGTAAACACGAGGATTTCCAGATGGGAAAATTTATTAGCTCTTGTATTAGCATGTGTCTTTCATATAGTGTGTACAAGAATCCTATTACTTTTGATGAAGGTCACAGGTCATGTGGGGTCAGCTGAGGCCTAAATATCAAAAGTACTGTATCTTGAGAACTTTAAGTTATGGGAAACTTTATTACCTCTCGTATTTAGCATGTGTCTTTCATATAGTGTGTACAAGAATCCTATTACTTTTGATGAAGGTCACAGGTCATGTGGGGTCAGCTGAGGCCTAGATATCAAAAGTACTGTATCTTGAGAACTTTAAGTTATGGGAAACTTTATTAGCTCTCGTATTTAGCATGTGTCTTTCATATAGTGTGTACAAGAATCCTATTACTTTTGATGAAGGTCACAGGTCATGTGGGGTCAGCTGAGGCCTAGATATCAAAAGTACTGTATCTTGAGAACTTTAAGTTATGGGAAACTTTATTAGCTCTCGTATTTAGCATGTGTCTTTCATATAGTGTGTACAAGAATCCTATTACTTTTGATGAAGGTCACAGGTCATGTGGGGTCAGCTGAGGCCTAGATATCAAAAGTACTGTATCTTGAGAACTTTAAGTTATGGGAAACTTTACTAGCTCTCGTATTTAGCATGTGTCTTTCATATAGTGTGTACAAGAATCCTATTACTTTTGATGAAGGTCACAGGTCATGTGGGGTCAGCTGAGGTCCAAATATCAAAAGTACTGTATCTTGAGAACTTTAAGTTCGGGAGAGAATATATGCATGGTACATTATCCAAATGGTAAGTTAAATTGCTCAACAATTTTGTACAGGTGAAAGATCATTTCAGGTTTGCAGAAGTCAAACCCAACAAAATTTCTTAAGGTCAGGTCTTGAGAATCAGAAGATGAAAGGTCTTTTGAGGTCAACATATGTCAAAGTACAGTATGAAAATCTTGTGAATTCACCAGTGGTCAAACTTGTAATCTTGTCTGCAGTGTTACATTAAATATTCTCAATTGTGGCCAGTAAGGATCACTGTTAAGCCCAATTATGGCTGCTTGTTTACTAGTCAATATTATAATATATACTTTGTGTCTAACATCATTTCAACATATTTATCTGCAGAACGTATCAGCATCATCCCTCTCCGGCAATCCTGTGCCATCACAGTCAGCAGATGTCCAACACTCAAAGAAAAGACGGTTTAATGAATCTACAGCTGTAGTGATGGTAAAGTTATTTCTATTGATCATCTCAGAATATCTTCCAAAATATTGATATTTTCGACAGAAAAATTATAAAGCAGCAAACAGAAAAGGGAGCCTGTCAAGTACTGATCACAAGTGACAATGTTAGATGTTGCAGTTGCACATGTTGAAATGAAATTTATAATTTTTTTAGGAAATAAAAAATTGTATCATAAAGCCATGGTCGTACATTCACCATTTGTCAAGTGGGATATTCTTTTGTGTAAAAGTAAGTTTTTTAATGGGGTATTTTTTTATGAGACAAAGACCGACTTCAAGACCAACTGCTCTTTGTGATTGACTGCAGTGACTAGCTGAGCAACATTTCGAAAAACTAACCAATAAAAGCAGCAACTTGCTTGATTGTAACTGGACACTGTTTAATGTTGGCTGGGAGTTCAAAGTCCCAGAAGAAGCAGCTCCTTAAGACTACACTTGTTTACCCTTCAAGCAATTTTAGAGCACTAAAAGACAAGTCAGAAAATATAACTACCATGACATGGTATGTATAGGGTGTATCTCATGGGGTGTATCTCAGGGACCTTGAGAGGGTCCAGGGACGCAACCACTTTTAGCTCAAACTTTTTCAGATATCCATTGTCTTTTAGAAACAAAATAAAAGCACAATATACGTGTGAGAGATAAAACAGCACTGAACTGACTTGGCTTTTTGAAAATTGACTGCAGTGACTAGCTGAGCTATGTTTCTAACAGCAATTTAAAAGCAAAATATGTGTGAAAGAGAGAAATCAACTTATATGGAATGCATTTCAAAGCAGTGCCGATTGTCTAGATAGGGGGAACCCCCAGAAGTTGTAAATTTTAAAAATGTTCTTGTTTCCTTGTAGCGATTTCGTAGCATAATAGCACATGTCAGGAAGAGGAATTTTATGTCTGTGGGAAATGTCTCAAGCCTGGACACCTTCAGAAACTTCATATAGCTATTTTAGCTTCAGCAGAGAAATATACAGCAATGTCATTGGAATAAATTTCAAACCCCTGTGGGGGATTCAGAGGGAAATAACCACCAAGGTGCCACAATTTTGTTAGCCTAATATTACCCAAATAAAGGAAATTGGGCAGAAGGCAAAGTGAGGTTTGCTTACTGCAGCCAACTTGAAGTCAAATATGGCGGAGGTGGGGGCAAGTGTCTTGATTGGGGGATTCCCCAATTTTGCAGACACTGGTTAAATTATGATAATTCTAAACCTTGTGATCGTTATCAAATATACCTTTAAAGGATGTGATGTTTGTACAAGGACATGATGAATAAAAACACACCATTTCTTGTCTTAAATTTCTTCCTGTAAGCTTGGCCTGAAAGCCTAGTAATCATGGCAAATTATATAAAGCTTGTGAACTTGCACACATGATTTGTGAATGCATTTTGATAATGATAGTACTTTATGTATTGCTACATATTTAAAGCGTCATATGGCAATGTAGGAAAACTTTAAACACATTAACTCTAACAATTGAGAGCTGCATTACATAATTCCATGTGGATTCACCAAGGTGACTACTGTACTTGTTAATTGTAGAAGTCATAGGTGATTTGAGGTCAACAAGTCTAAAATCCTTGTAAGCAAACATCATTGAAGTTTACCATGGTAGTTATTATTGACCTCAAATGACCTTTCACCTCCACACAATCAATAGGATTTCATGTTTGTACATGTAATTTGGATCTGCTTTAGTAATTACATGTATCATTTCAGTCTTACAACAAATGTTAAGCCTGGATGAACTTCATACTTGCTCTATATAGGTGCTCTCAAGTACAAGACTCCTTTGGTTTTGTTGGTAAATGTCTGTTGAGGTCAACATAGTGAAAGTATGAAATCTCATGAACAGTTTGTGAATTCACCAGTGGTCAAGCTTTCAATCTTGTCTGCACTGCTACATCAAATATATATTAATCTGGCAAATAAGGATTCACTAAGCCTAACTGGCTACCTGGTATATTTAGCAATATCCTAACTGTGTGTCTATTTACTCATTTCAACATATTTATCTGCAGGACGTATCATCATCATCCCTCTCAGGCTTTCCTGTGCCATCACAGTCAGCAGATCTCCAACACTCAAAGAAGAGACGCTTTAATGAATCTACCGCTGTAGTGATGGTAAAGTTCAGTCTATTGATCATCTCAGAATATCTTCCAAAATATTGATAATTTCGAATTTAAAACTATATTAGTAGCAAACAGAAAAGCGAGCCTGTTAGATACTGATCACAAGTGACAATGTGGGATGTTGCGCATACTGAATTGAAATGTAAAATGGAAGGAAATCAAATATTGTATCATGTAACCATGGCGGAACATTCACCATTTGAATGTTGAATTATTTCATGAGTACGTGTATATTTATGTATACTATGTAGGATATTTAATTGGGAGAGGGAATTAAAAAGTACCTGGTTTACTATAAAGTTCATTTCCTGTCTAGTTATTGGCCAAATTGTCACTTTCAATAAAAAGCAATGCAGCTGGAGTTCTTTGATGCATGCCATTCACCGCATACCAGCATCGCTTAGACACATAAATAACCTGTTGGCCTGCTGAACTGTTGATGTGTTTTAATGCCTATACCTATAGTATGACTATATAAGTTGCTTTTAAATTTGACTTACAACTTGTCTTGGACTGAGAAACATTGACTTGTGACTTGGTTTGATTTGCAATAAAGTCAAATGACTTGTGATAGACATGACATAATGATATAAAATTTACCTGTAGCTTTGCTTAAATTGAGAAACATTTATGACTTGATATGACTTGTGATAAAATCGAATGACCTGTTACAGTCTTAGCCTGATGAAATCAACTTTACCTTTGACTTTACTTGAATTGAGAAACATTGACTGATGTATTGATGTCACAAAATAAATGACTTGGTTAAGACGCTGAATCACGAGATTTAAAGAAGAATTAAACCCTGGGGTTTTTCACTGACCTTATCGTAGAGACTAATATTCTTACACCCTCTGTGAAATAACTAGGCAAAATTACCTTTCCCCAAATTTCCAGGAATGCTCTAGTTTTTTCTTCTTCTAACCAACTGTTGGCGGCCATTATGTAAAGATGGCGCTTCCAAAATGACTTCTTGCAGCCACATCATAAGTTACACATTCTCCTCTCTGCATATGAACTGTACACTTGCTCTCAGAGATTGTTTCGAAGCTGGTCGAAAATGCTGGAGTACCGAGCATTTGGTTGTTCAAAAAGGAGAGCGGAAAAGGAGCAGGGAAGGGAAAATTATATTATGTTATTTCTGACGGGAATAGGGTTTCATAGAAAAAGGAACAAACAAAAGCACCAGACTGGCCCCTCCTCGCAGAACTGTTACTAGTGTTAGAAGTTCTAACATCACAGTAACTGCCAGTGTCGGCCACAGTTCCAATCTGCTTAACAAGGTTTATAGGTCTTGTTGTCTCAAATCCTCTACTGTGTATTCAGGCTGGATTTGATAGCAGGTCAAGTCCAAATACATCCATGTTCTCATGTTTAGAAAAAGTTATCGTGAATGGCACGTAGTAAATGTTTGTCTTGAAATGCAATATGTGGCTCCCTTACCAAACAAGCGGGAACTGTCGGAATTCAAACAAATTCAAAGTTCAAAATGGGTGACAATTAAATCAATTTGTAAGCTTGAAAGTAATGTTTACAAGCATTTGTGTTGCTTCTGTCGAAAATAGCTTATTGCAAAACATTTTTAAGTAAAAAGTCCATGTGCAATATATATATTTATATTTTCTTGTTTTCTGATGTTAGGCTGGAGTGGAAGATTCTGCAGCTAGCAGCTCTAAAAAAGTAGTTGATGCAGGACCATCTCAGTCACAGAAGAAGACTGATGATGAAAGTCTAACTGTCAAACAACCCATGGAAAACATTGATCTAGAAGTCAGAACAGGATGTCTCAGGGTAATAATTTACATACATGATTCTGTTGTCCTAAAAAAAGAGTCTTTTTAGAACATATTACATAAATTGGGGCTTTACAGTCCATACTGGCCCTTCAGGCATACCTACTTTGACGTTAAAGTTCCATGGTTTGCTTGTATATATTACATCATGATTTATTTCTACTAAAATGCTTGCCTTCTAGTACTGATGCTGTTTATGATACCTCAGCTTTATGAGGTATGTTCTTGCTGCAGTTAGATTAAGGAGACTGAAATGTTACAATAGTGAATGCAGTAACTTATAAAGATATTTGACAGCACACGACCAAGCCCTCATGATTTCGTGCCATGTTTTGTGAAAGAGCTTAACAAATTAGAGTGTGTCAATTAAATGCTGACTGTGCGCCTTTTGCCAACAATGTGTAACGTACACAGCTGACACACATGTTAGCAACTTGTACACAAGAAGGATACAACCGGCACAATGTTGGTTCATAAGTCATCTTTTGGAGATTACATACAATAAATTAAGTACTAAGCACAACTTTTCACAGTTTCAACCATTGCCTTGTGCACAGATTCTAGTTTTGGGTCCAGCTTCAGTTTCCCTGAGTGTGTAAAGTTGAAGTGAGTGTACAAACTTAATTGCAATCACGTAAATACGAGTTTTGGGGGTTCTATATGATTAGATTTCTTTACCTCAAGAAGTGTTTATGGTGATCAAAAAGTTCCAATAAATAATTGATATTAGCATGTTCATTGGATCCTTTGTCTCTCAGAGACTTAATTGGTTGGAAATGCACAATGCAAATGATTGACCGGGCACGTCTCTTCTCACCGCCTTGTCTAATTGTTGAAATGCGCCCAGAACAAGGCCATTGCAAACATTTTGTAGTACTGTGCCAGGGCTCCACGGTGCAATGTGCAACCAGAACATTTGTTGTATATAAATTGAGTGTGCTACACACTCCGGTTGGGTGGTGACTCACAACTTGTCACCATTTTTGTTTTATTTCATTATGTTCTCGATCTTCTTGTTCTGGACGTGTGCAAATGAGTTGGGAGAATCTTTATTATTTTCATCACATATGAGAGACATCTAGCCAGTGACAACTATTACAGTGAAGAAAGGCACCATAGTTGCCTTATTGGGGGAAATTCACGAACTCCTTTAAGTGACTCCACTCTTAGACTTTAGTGACTCATGACGCACATGTTAACTCTGCCATTCTGTATCATGCTTTAATATATACATAAACGATATACATCAGGTGTCAGTTATAGTATAATTAATTTGTAAATGAACAATAATTGGAACACAATGGATTCATATTAATTCACTCTGTAATCAATTCATTAAACGTTATTAAATACTTTTGACAGGGGACCTGATAGAGAACTGATATAGTTTGTGGATGTTCTAATCATGTAACACTCAATGTTCATATATTTTTATCATATTACAGGATCTCTCTGGGAAAATTCCAAAAGAATGGAAAAATGTAGGTAGAAATCTTGGACGAAAAGATGAAGAGCTTTATATACTTCAGACAGATTCTAACAACCAGGGACACAAGGAAACTGTTTATCAGATGTTGCTGACTTGGAAACAAAGCAATGGTAGTAATTCCACATACAGAGTACTGGGAGAGGCTTTAGAAGCAGCTGGTCGCAGAGACCTGCAAGAGATACTGTACATTCAGGGTAAATAATTAATGTAATCATACAAATACCTCAAAGGACCTTAGCAATTAAATATATAACTGAATTATACGTAAAACTACTTTCTGCTACAGATACCAACTTCCCAAATAAAGTAAACTTGATTTCCTTCTGCAACATTAAAACAGCAAATAAACTGTTTAGAATCTCACTTTAACAACTTTCGTATTAATTAAGTGTACAGATAGAATCTAATTTCAGTATTCCAGGTAAAATATCCATAATATCTCGTCGCTTTATAATCACTAAGCTTCCACCTATGTTCAAGTAAGACACCAAGTAACATCTTCAACATAAAACAACACTAATTTTTGTAAGGATACTTTATATGTCATTTCTGTGTAGGCTACACTTCTTTGGTTTAAATTAACACTGCCAGAAACCTGTCTTTATTGTGTTCGTTTTGTAAAATAGTATTCTGCATTAAGAAGTTCTTTTGGCCTTTGGCACTTAGAACATATTTGACCATCAACTTTTATTTTCTTAACTCTTTTCTACCTTTTTAACCACTACCAAAAATGATAACTGATGATTGGTTAGATCCAGGCAAGTGCTTTGCCAACTCACAGTGATAGATCACAGTTAAATGCAAATCTCCAGCCAAACTGCTCTGTATGTCAAAAAAGTTCTCCATTTTTCCTCCCTTGTCTGTGTAGGGTATTCTGTATCATTCCATATGCACCTAAAGCATTTTAATAGTGTTTATATTGATAAAAAAAGCCATTCAGCATTAAAATATCTTGTATTCTCTACCATAGAACACTTTATATCATTAAATATTTGTTTTACTCATCTCACCTGTTCAGCTGGTATCAAACAAGAAAGCTAATGAGTGGCTAGAAACAGGCGGGAGTTCATACTGAGGTAAAAGCGTCCAATATGCAGCCAATCCGTTCTGCTTGTCTGACGGAAGAGATCTCACAACTGCTCATTTCTTGGAGGAAGAAATACGATAGTGAGATGACTTGTAGTGTTCATTACAACAATTGACATATTATTGTGGAAAAAAATATGTGTTAAGTCAAGGTGAGCACATTTGAAACATTGTAACTATGATAACTAATGATGTTTGAAATATTTAAAATGGGAGCTGATAGTACCTAACTTGAATAGATATGAGAAAATAATAGTAACAAACCTAAAACTCTCTTAAAGCAATGATCACATTTTACAGTTGCGTATCAACTTTCATTTACTTTTTAGTTATTCGTAAATTTCAGCTTTTAGACTGATATCATAGCATATCAATGGTAGACTTTCATTTGTAATGAGCTTCCATCATAGTTACAGCTATGAATATGCATATCAGTTTTCACGTTGTTATGTTTACAACATTTATATCATTAATCATTCAGAGTCAGTAGGTATGACTGAATCAGATATCCTTATTGGAATTGGAAGCAATATTCAAACAAGGTACAAAAGATTCCTACATTTTCACTGTTTGATCTATTTCTGGTCTCATTACTAATAACCAGGATTGATTGGTCTTCTACCGCTAGATACAAGACCGTCTCAAATCATCTTGTCATAATATATTAGTTAAATGTTCACAGTCAGATTTCAAACATGGGTGTCACCATTAGTATAATTTTAGTAGTTCTTACCAAATTACATAACAAAGTTATCTTGATTCAACTGCTTAGTAATATGTTTTGTTGTTCTTTTTAGATGCGTACATGATATCATGAACTGTATCAGCCTGGGATGTTTCTTTCTGCATATCCTACACTGTTGCGATGTGTATATAACAGCTGTATCCAAGCACTTACGAAAGCTTGGTGATCTTCATATGTTATGCCAGGTATGCATTGTGCATGTTTTACACTGCTTTTGAGACATTGTTTCTTCTTACCCAAATCTGCGACAGCTAAGTCAGTAGAGCTAAGTTTAAGCGATTTGCCAAGAAGTGCAAAGTTACATATATCGAGTGTCTTTCCAAATAATATCGACTGATGTACCATTCAAGAAGGAATGCGATTAAAAGTTCTTGACCTAATTGATGTAACCATGGAGGTAAAACAGATTTACCTCCATGATGTAATGTTCAAAGCCATTTTACACTTTTAGACATTATCTATTACCAATGTCCTACGTTTTTTGTGCCTCTTTTTCATTATTTGATTTATTTGTTAAATTTAATAGTGGAATTACTAAATGTATTTGAGTTTGGTGACAATAGCTTTACTATGAAACCTTTGTCAAATGCAAATACTGTCAAGCTTAGGTAATTGACCAACAGGATCATTGTTAATAATTTATGAGAAAGTTGTAGTATTACCTGATGAATTAAATGTCCCTAAATATATTTAAATGTGATTAAATGTTGCTAAAAGTACTACATTTAGAGAAAACTGATCTCAATGATCACCAGATACGAAATAAATCAAACCAACAGACGGATCTACAAATGACCAATTACAAGAAACATTATATAAGACGTCACTTAGTCCTTCTCATTTTTCATAATTCAATTTGGATTTCTATACAGTGAAGAAGAGAAGATGATGTTGACTTGAACTCCAGAAGTTCCAGACAGTATTTGAATTTGCCTTATCTACACCAGAAACGGCCATCAATGGATAAGTGAACAGACAAGATATGTGAGCATTGAAAGTATGCTAGATGAGAAGCAGCGCTATATTTATTAATTGTAGCAGAGACACAGAGCAGGCATCACCCAGCTGTCTAAAAAACAATACATCTATGGCTAAGAATGAACACAAGGGTATGGTGGGTATTGACTGAGTTGTGGGGATACTGAGATCATTGGTGGATCATCAATGAGTATAGAGCACAACTGTGACTACCACCTAATGTTTGGACCAGTTGTGTGAACACTGAGATCATTGGCGTAGCGTCTATGACTATAGAGCACTACAGTGACTACCACCTAATGTTTGGACCAGTTGTGGGGACACTGAGATCATTGGTGGGGCATCTGTGACTATAGAGCACTACTGTGACTACCACCTAATGTTTGGACTAGTTGTGTGGACACTGACACCATTGGCATAGCGTCTATGACTATAGAGCATTATTGTGACTACCCCCTAATGTTTTGACCAGTTTTGTGGACACAGATCATTGGCTTAGCATCTATGACAAAAGAGCACTACTGTGATGACTACCTAATGTAGCCAAGATGTTGAAGATTTAATTTAATGCCATATATCAAACTATAGTTTCACATGGAGAGAAGTGTTAATTACTCTATGCGTTTATTGATTGAAAACATACTTCTCTAGCATTAAACATTATCTAGTAATATTAACTAGAGGGCAATCCACAAAGTTAAACATCTCATTGCAAAAATCACTTAAATGAATTATAGTGTTCCTTTCAGTTTTCTACTTTTTTTTGTGAAAGTGTCAAGTCTGTTCAACATTTGTCCTTGTATTCAAAGCAGAAAGTCACTTGTTTGCTTTAATTGACCTCTCACCTATCTTGAGTTCCTAGGAGGGGCACCTCCTGACCACATTTGAAGAAATCATCTTATATGAAAGCCAAATGATCAACCACACCTTACGAATACGTCTGCAAACACATCATCAATCAAATCATAGGAATGTGGGCGGGAACACACACTAGGTTGCATCATCATTAAGTGTATTAAGAAATCTTGTTGTGAAACACATGTGCAGGCTGTTAGGTGAGTGCACTGGCATCACCTGTTTAAGAAGTGTTTAAGAAGTACAGGCAGTAATCTAATAGGCTTTTGAAAATTATTTGATTATATACCCAAAGATTTGCTATAGTGCCTTGGCAATTGATACTCAGACATTTGACTATTATCTCAGTTACATCTTACATATAATGTGATAACATATTCATACCTGTGTAGGTTGCAAGTCAATTAAATGGTTCCCTTGGAATAAAAGCAAGCAGTGCCATCCTATATTGACCTTTCAACCTGACTGTTCATGTTTGCTGTCATAGTAACCACATGTTTTTATATTACTTGACATACCTACTATACCTGTGAAGGTTGCAAGTCAATTCAATACTTCGCCTTTGTAGTAATATAGCAAAAAGTAACTTTTTGATTCATATGACCTTTGATTTTGACATTTGACCTCAGTTACCATTTTAGTCGCATTGTTTTATAGTACTTGACGTATTCATTACACCTATGATGGACAATGTGATACTTTGCCTTGTAGTTATAACAAAACCAATACATATGAATAGTTTGCATCCTTCTGTGCTCCTTGTCATAACCAGACAAGCACTATGCAGCATTGAATGTGTTGTTAAATGCCAATGGTGTCAGAACATCAACTGCAGCATCTATTTCCTTATGATATGATCTTGCCATCTAAAGTAAATTGGCAATATTTGTCAGTTTTTCACTTGCAAGGTAACTTTTCTTTGTAGAGTTGCTTTTCTGTCAAACTCTTTCAGTCCCACATCCAAAATGTATAAATCAGACTTTGCAATGAGCGTTGTTTCATCTGGGAGCATGCTGTCAATAACTATTTTAAAATGTCCTGCAAAATTACCTGTGTTTGGTATTAAGAGACCTTCCTACACAGACAATGTTCTCTTTGATGGTAGCATAGAATTTTAACATGACATTAGTTGTAGCAGTCAATACAAAGAACAAACATGTTGATGCCTACAGCACTTCCATAGTTTCGTTGATAATTTCAATGAAGTTATAGCATTCACCTCTTTGCACAATTACGTATTTTCTATGGTTGCTAAGGTTTCATATTTTGGTCTATATCATGTCTCCCTCATGTCTTTGATTCCCATCTTCTAAATTAACTGCCTTCGCTACATCAACTTATTGGAGTGATTTATCATACAATGCCTTGCTAGCTTTCTATGCCTTGTCTCACAAAACAGACAATAACAACGTGTATCCCTTTTATTCGAGTGGCCCCAAACACAACTGCAGATGCAAATACAACATGTATAGAAAAGATAACCCTTTCACTGGGCATGTTTTTGTACAATATCAACAGCTAACTTTGCTTGTGCTCATTTGTTTACTTGTCAGGTAAAGGACAACAACTTATCCATGTTAAAACCCCAGGCAACCATTATCCTAACAAACCCTTTTTACACAAAGTGTGGATGCTGTTCAGGTTTTTCTGGCAGAATAATAAGCCTGCAAGGTATAGGAAGAATTGTTTCCACATTTCATCTTTATATTGAAGCAAACCTCATTCAGTTATATTGTAGTAACGATTGATGACAAAATCTACTGTTGTTCATTGTTGCTCTTGTGAACATGTCATAGCTAGGATGGTAGTTTTCATAACTGCAAAACAATCAATTTTACTTAAAAGAAGTTTCGTTCATAACATTATTGTTGGCTTTGCTTGGTTCTTTAGAGTAGGGACTTGTAGCATCATGGAGTAAATGGCTGAATGGCATGGCGTAGTAAAGTAGGGATCCTGTGACCTGGTGATGAAAACAGTTGCTTGAGAGTAGTTTATACAATTTTAAAGCTGGATAATGAAGATTGGTCACTGTAAAAACCATAGAGCTTTCATTGGTCAGCTATATGAAGAAAAGAAAACTGATGACATACAGAAAATTCAAATGTGACCATATCTCAGCTTGTGATTATGTACTTGCATTACTCACTCTAACATGGATTGCATGATGGACTTCATTGCAAAATCCTACTCCTTCAAAACTTTCGTACAAGCTACTGTCCTTAATATGATATTTCCACCTTCCAAAATACAATGCTTGGACAGAGGATATTGGGACATACTATGACAAAGAGCAAAGGCTCAGAATTAAGAAAAAAACCATAACGGGGATAATCAAATTTGCCTACATGTACTTTACAAAGTATGGAAGGGAGACCCCCACCACCACATATTTCCTTTGTGTTGCAACATACATGCCCATTGATAGTTTGTATTCCACATAATGTACCTGACACTATTAACAAGATTGGTGCATGCACTGACGAATAATAAATATTGGATAAAACTAATGAATTCAATGCAGCTTAATTTCTTATTTGAATTAATTTCTGGTCTTAAGACTTGTATTCAAATTATTGGCCAAGATTTAAGCTTTAGGCATCTATTCAATTTTAATAAGGAAATTTCTCACACATAGCAACTTAATGGAATGTTTGTAGGCCGGAATAAAATGGAGTTTGAATAATCTTTGAGGAGGCAAGATAACAATACTCTATTCTCAAGAAAAATATATCAGCTGTATAGTACTTGCATCACGGGAGTCTTGTTCATTCAAACAAGATTTCTGTAACTCTGATTTCTAAATACTTCTATGCTTTGGACTCTAACTCGTCCTTACACGTAGTGTATTGGGATGAGATATTTTACTCTATCGACCTTTATTTGCAAATTTGGTTGTAAAATTGCTACCCACCCTTGAGGTACTGAACTGAAATTGTGACTTACCACTTCAGAGATCACATGACTAAAAACAACAATTTTGCCGCCAAGCGAAATGACGAAATAACACATGTGGGATTTCAAACTGGAAACTTGCAGCTCATTAATTAATGAAAAATGCCAAATGTCATGTGATCAAAGAGGTCGGAAATAGCCAAATTTGTACAAAAATAATTATGGTGACTGCTTCTTAACAGTGAAGGAGATTGACAACAAATTTGGTGGGTAAGTGCCTGGGCATGGGTGGTAGTGTCTGCATTATTACTTTTGTCATGGAGTCAGCGTTGAAGTTACCAGAAATCATTTTGAAAATTGTTAACATGACAAAAGGGCCGAAACCCTCAACTCCATGTAGTATATCAACAGGCTATGTCTACAGTGCATTAATTATTGCACCAAAGGTAATTAGATCAAAGGAGGTCAACTGTAAAGGTTGGCTAAATGTGAACAAGTAAGCGTTTTGCAAATGACTTCAAGTATGGTGGGTATGTGCGGGGTATAGGATGGGAAATATTCTCAGCATATTGCCCGAATTTTCAAAAAATAATATTTGATTGGGGGCTGCAGGCATATATGACTTATACCATCATAGGGTCAGATGTCCAATGTCAAATAACCTAAACACAGCATGTTGGCCATTGCCAACATCTTGTTATTACACACTGGACTTGTACAAACAGTGGTCAAGATTATTTTTTTTTTCACGTTACAGCATTTGGATGATAAATCTTTCTCAAATATTCTTAATACTTTGGCTGTCTGCTTAATATTGCATATTGTCTTGGTAGAAAAATGAGAGAACCGATTTCATAAAAAATGTTCATTTCAATTGCTGTAAAAATCTTATCCTGTTATCTGAAGAATTAATCTTTCTTGAGTTGAAGTATTCATGGTGGGTCTTCTAAGAACATTGAGTGATATTGTATTGAACACATTAGGGGTGGGGTGGTAGACGGGTGTGGCAGAGTATGTGACAACAATCAGTAAGAAATGAGTTGTGAAGTATACAGACACTTTAACTAAAGTACTCAAATGCTCTACCCATGTTTGGTATTTCAAATAAAATAAACATATTTTGTACATCTCATAGGTAGATTATGGTAAGGGAAACAAGGTGATGGAAGGGTACAGTAGCAACCTTCCCTCTCATATGTACAGTTAAACACTTTCTGATGTAGGACACTGGTGAAACTATATATTTTTTGGCTATGTTAGATTTTAACTAATATTAATTGAGTTGATGATATAAGGTACTGTCACTAGATGAATCATGTGCGAAATTTACCGACAGCTGTCTGAGCGATTAAAGGCTTACAGTACCAAATAAATGATGTGTGTTCATACACAAATCACTTCTAGTGTATATGTATTTTTTCTGCATATAAAAAAATCTAAATCAATAACTTGAATATTCTGTGTTATTGTTAAATGAAGTCAAGTGCTGTGAAAACGCGAGGAGGGGCATAAATTGAGGAACTTGGAAGGGTTAAAGATTGAGCCATACTACACAATCAGTCAATTTATTTATATATAGATTGTAGTGTATATGTTTGGACAGTCAAGCGTAAGACAGACAGGATCACATATGGTGATAAATACACCGTCGATAAAAATTGGTAAAGTTGCACATTTGACGGAAATAAAACAAATAAAATCAACAGAAGAAATTAGTTGAGGAGTAAAGTATACGTGTACATTTAAACAAAAATTCTGCATCTCTGACCTCTTAATTATTGTATACATTGGACGCTTGTCTGTTTGCTTTATAAGTGTATCTTTTCAGAGATTTAGAAGATTGTAAAGATTGTTTAGGAACAACAAGGGATTGGGTGTGGTCAAAGATTTGCGGTTGAAGGTTGAGGAAAAGTGGGAAAGAACACTGTGAGAGGGGTAGGAAAATTGTCACTGCTGAAATGTCCACCAGAGGCCATTCCTATTTGTAAATAGTACTTCAAAGATTTTAAGTTGTCAGTTCCCTTCGTGTCTCACTTTATCTACTCACACACCCTCTTTCTCTACCTGTTATTCGTACCAGATATGGAAAATTAAATGATAAAGTTTGTAAATGGCCATTGGTGCTATGTCGTATAAGAAATCATTCCCCCATTTCAGTTACTTCCAAAACCTTAAAACCGCCATTACTGGTTGTTAGTATGTTTTTAATGAGATACAGTCACAGTTTTGGTAGCAATAATTAGAAGATTCAAGTATAGGTGAATGGTTCACAGTTAAAGAATTTATCATTACAGAATGAAAAGCTCTAGTAATAGTTTTTGAACAGTGCCAACAAACATTTGGGGAATCTGCATTGCACGTTTTTCGAAAACACTGAGAAAGATTTATGAAAAATAATGAGAGGGAGGAGTGAGTCTTATTATGTATGCCACCTCACAGGGAGAACAGGGATGAGGATGGAGGAGAGGGTCTGTTAATGAGGAGGCGCGCGGGTTTGGCCCTTCAATCATTTTGGTTACGATGGCGAAGGCTCAGTAACCTATATAATCGAGCTTGGGCGTCGGCGTGTGTTTAATGTGAATATGAAGGTCAGCTTGTAGACACGATATTTTTAAATACAAGTTAAATCAACGTCAAATTTTATAGGTAGATGCCCCATGATGTGTAGGCCTAGATGTAGAGGTGGTTCCCATTTTTATGAATATTAATGATTGGAGGGGGCTTTACCTAAAATTCTTAAAATGTCAATATCTCTCCAACCAAGAGTGTTATCACGGTAAAAGCTTGTAAACACTATATATCAAGACCAATAAATTAAAGTAATGTTATAGTGGGTAGGTGGATGCCCCATGATGTTTAGATATGCAATATTGTTTGTGGTTCCCATCTCATGAATATTAGTGAGTGGACGGGGCTTAACAAAATTCTTGAAATATCGATATCTCTTGAACAGTATGTCTGATTTAGTGCATACTTGGTGTGATGATGTAACTACATAGTAAATATATAACGTAAAGGGAAGTTGTCAATAACATCTCGTAAACAAAGAGTCCCATGATTGAAATCGGTCAAGGTCGTATGAGGTCAACGGGTGCCAAAGTATAAAAAACCTTTCAAGCATCATAATCCAAAATTGAAGCTGCAATATATCTGTCAGTTCTCTAAACTTTTCTTTTGGTAAAATTCAGTTCAGTTAAGTTTTGTGGAAGGGCTCAATAAGTCTTTAACAGAACATAGAGTCATCCAGGATAGTTCAAATAAAGTTGATATGTGGTATTGCTTTAAGCAATTTGTGATTTATATCAGATGATTTGTAGGTTGTCAAGATATTCCACAGTGCATTTAATTAGTGTCATACAGAGCTCTCAGTCTATAATAACAAATCATTTCTAGGGATCTGGAAGCTCAAAATTAGTAACGGAAAACGTTTTTTTATTCATACAATCTAATGGTCTGCAATATATTTCACATAGGAATTGGAATAAAAGTATATACTGTAAAATCCTTACCGGTAATGGTTGAGTACCGTTTGTTCTCAATAAGATTCTTATGTTTCTTATGGAAATGCTTCCTATGGATTTACAAAACTCTGTTGATACTTGCATTGGTTGGATAAACATCGAATAAAACTGCATTTAGCCACACATACCTCCATAGCAGGGCCGTAGATAGAGTGCGGTGGGGTTGACACCCCATTCACTCATAGAATCTGCACCAGACGGCAAATAAAAGAAAAAGAAAGATAGAATAAAGAGAAGAAGTGAGAGGCAGTGGCGTACATAATGGGGATGGGGTGGTCCTCCTGGTTACCTGTTAGGGGGTTGCGATGCCACAGCCCCCAATTAATAAATGAAAACTGAGATAAAATAATAAATAGATATAGCTAGTGGCGGCCAGCTATAGAGGAAAAGTGGAAATTTGTGTATATCATTGTGGTTGTTTAAGTCGATGTAAATTTTCTAGTAAAAAACGAATATTGTGAACAAACAATAGGAAAAAATAGCAAACATTTAATTTAGAATGAGAATTCCTAAACATGTTTTCAGGTGAACGTTTTGCCAAAGATAGAACCAGTTTGCGTCTAAGCCACATTACATAACAATTTCTCAAAGTGGGTCACCACTTCCTTTAGATCTATACCTGCCCCAGGACAGCATCCGCTGCACGGGGTAACAAAGGAAGGATCCGAACCGGGTGGTAACTATTTTTGGTATGTCACTGGAGAAAGAGAGAGGGGGGGGGCGAGATAAAGACTTAAGGAAAAGGGAAGTGCGGGGAGGAAAGGAGATTGGAATGTCTGTGTAAACTGCAGACAACGCCCTATATTTGCTTTACGAACGTATGCCATAGTACAGGTCGAATGTAAGCCCCGTTTCAGCTCAAAGAGAACGAAAATCTCAGCATTTCTGTAGGAGGGCCTAAACCTAACTATGGGTCCTTCAGGCTCAAGTGGACCCCTCCCACTGGAATAAACCCTGTTGGACTCTCACTTCCTTTATCAACACTTCCTGCCCGTGTTTTCTTCCTTTTCGGCCGCAGAAGATGACACCACCACCCCCCCCCCACCGTGAATAATGCCCAGGCGATGCCCCTTTTCAATAAACCTACTTGCGAATACTGCAGCAAGTACCAATGTTAACCTTGAAACATATTCCTTTTGACTCCTACAATCTATAATTTATATTCTATTAAGATTTTATGAAAACTATGTTCAGGGTCAGTGTGCCTACATTAGGTACACTTGGTAATCTTAAAAGGGCAGATAGCCCGCAAAATCATACGGATAGTTGTACAGAACTTCAGGGAACTTTCTTATCGCCGTTGGAAATTTATATCCCTAAATCTTTTACTTTTACCAAACCGGGAGATATATATATATATATATATATATATATATATATATATATATATATATATATATATATATATATATATATATATATATATATATATATATAAGGATATATATATATATATATATATAAGGATATATATATATATATATATATATAAGGATATATATATATATATATATATATAAATATATATATATATATATATATATATATATAAGGATATATATATATATATATATACATACATATATAAATATATATATATATATATATATGTGTGTGTGTGTGTATATATATATATAGGCGTTGCAAAGCTGTGTGTATACGTTCAATCGCGAAAGAATTAATCCACGACGCACTCTGGCGCGGATGAGCATTTATTAGTACAGCTTTACATTTATATCTAATTGTAGATCGAATATATTCTGAATACGCCTTCAGATGCATTATGTGAAATGGGAGGACCGCCAGACTACCATTCATTAAATTCGGATTCAATGGCCCCAAAACCACACCCTCCTTATCAAATCCGCTTCTGTACCTGTCCATGGCTCTACCTAGCTCAGTTTGGGAAGAATTTACAATCGCCCCCTCTACCTTTTAATTTCAATGCGAGTCACTGATGTATACTGCATTTGTATCATTTTTTGTGCTATTAGTGTAGGCTGGATCAACGACAGGTGAATATCCTACCCATGACCGTGTTTTCTTAATATTTTCATCTAGTGGCGAAATTTGATAAATCAAAACTATACTATGAAATGTTCCACGAAAGGGAATGAGAGTGGTATTGAAGAACGTAGCATGCTTAGACTCTGGATGTTTGACCTGCTTATTTCGTACAATATAAGATTGTTTTCACATGGGTTCTACAGTGAGAAAAAAAAACAGTTAGAAGACATGAGTAATATTATCCAGCCTATCAATGTGAGAAACAATACTCGTTTAAAATGACAGTATACAGGGGCGGATCCAGGGGGGGCCGACCCGGTCCCGGCCCCCCCTTTTTGGAAATCAGTTGCGTTTTTTTATGTGGGAGTAATTCAAATTCCTAATAGGCATAACTTGGTGAAAGAAAAGCCTAATATATATCCAGCTGCTCTTCCCTGAAACGCGATCGTTTTTATTCCAAATTTGAAACTAAGGCAATTATCAGGCCTACGCGACATCACGTATTAATTAGATACGGCTCAGTACTATAGTGCTGACTATTACTGTCAGGGAAAATCAATGCACAGTTAGCAAGTATATCATAATTATCTGAATGAAAGGGGGTGTAGGCGGTTTTACACTATCTAACGCAACGTAGTCGCCAAGAACCTGAAGTATTTTTAAGGGAGGGCCCGAGGAACATGAACTTATAGCATGCTCCTCGTGGTGAAACATAATTGCACCTATTAGGTGAATTGAGTGTACTGTTAATAGTAGGAGAGACTAGTGTAGGTTCTTATGACCAACTAGACCGGTTTCTGCTCTCAAACTTTATAGGAGGAGCTTCATCAGTAGTAGCCTTTGAATATTTTATATTCGGCCTGGGCGTCTTGTTCTCAAAATGCATCTTTTTTCTGTGCACGAGTTTTTATGGACTCATAGTGCAGCTATAAGAGCATCTAAAAGAGCTTCGTGTGAACCTTGAGAGTCAGCTGATTCTTCGTTAGTATGAAACCTTGAGTTAACAAGTAAATCTTTGAGATTTTGGGCCCTTTTGTAGGCTAGAATCGGTTCTTTTGGAAACAGTTTGGATAATTCCGCGTGCAGGGGCGTAGCGAGCGGGGGGGGGGGGGGGGGGGGGGTGGGGTGTCACACCCCCCAATAATTTGGTCGCTGTCGGCAAATTTTGGGTCTGTCGGCAAAAGGAGAAAAGGTGAAGAGAGCGGAAGGGGAAGAAAGAAGGAAAGCTTAATAGAGAAAAGGAGAACGGGAGCTTCTTTATCGGTTATTTCGATTTTCCAGTTCTTCATCTGATAAACTCATTCACCAATCCAATCACCCGACGCCTGCAAGTTAAAAACCTCTCGGCAAATAACTGATAATGTCACGGCCGTCAGTATAGCTACTGTAGTCAGGCTCAGCTAGACGAGTGCCAGAATCGCCGGCAACTCAGTGAAAGAAATGGAATTAAAGGCTTCCGTATAGGCCGCAGCCCATGAGTCGTGCTATCGTGTGACAACGTGTTGTTATTATCCTCTGTTCAGAATGACGTCATCGCAGATGTCATTCGTTCTCCGTGGAAAACTTAAGGACACGGCTCACGAATTGTACACAATTTTTAACGTTTCTCGCTTGTATATCAATGAATGTTGTTATTTCTCATCATTACCGGAAAGTTTTCTGAACATTTCATCACGAAGTTTCACTATTTCAACGATCGGTGAAAGAGAAAACACAGTTCGATAATTGGTCCCAATTAATTCTTCTTCTGCCGACTGCCATAAAAATAATATCGAAATGGAAATTCTACGGTGCCAAATTTGACTTAAAATATGCACCAGATTGCATATAAGGACGTTTCCCCCAGACCCCTCCCCCATTTCAGTCACATCTTCCAGATCCGTCGGCAAATCAAATCCTCCACACCCCCCCCCCCCCCCCAACAAAAAACCTTCGCTACGCCCCTGTCCGCGTGTTGTGAGATTAAGTGCCAATGTTTCAAAACTAAAAAATTTCAAATGCGTGGTTTTGATATGGGGTGTATAGGTAAGCTTGAACACCATTGGTGGTTCCTTTTGTTTAGGTTTGGTAGTGGGGTATTGCCCACGGTTTTAAAATGTTATGCCTTTCGTGGCTGAGGCAATTTCCTCTTTCTTATAGTTACGGAGTAACAGTTTCTCTGTGAACGCATTCTTTTTCTGTAAGAAATCAGTCTCATTGTTACATAGACGTGCGTATCGTAAGACTTCCCCTTTAATGAAGCCTGCCTTTAAAAGTGGCAAGTGGGTGTGCAGAGTTTCTGTCGAGGTATTTAAGGTTTCCGTGGGTTTGGTGTAGACTTTGGTGTCTAATAACCCATTGGTTTCAAACCTTGGACCTTTGAAGATTTTCAAATCTAGGTATGTTACCTCGGTGTGTAATATTTCTACCGTAAACTTTAAGAAGCGGTGAATTGTTCAAGTTCCTGAGGTGAACCGTCGTAAAGCAATAGAATTTCATCTCTATAGCGGAGCCATTTTAAGATTTTATTATCTGTCGGTAAAATCTGGTTTTCCAGTCTATGCATGACGATATCACAGATTTCCGGAGATGCTTGGCTACCCATGGCGCAACCGATCTTATGTAGATAGAATTGATTATTGAACTCGAAACAGTTTCTTGTTAAAAATAAGTTCAATTAGTTTGCGCATGGATATGGAAGATATTTTCTTTATTCCATATTCGCTTTTTTTCCGCCTTTTCATAGACTTCTTGACATATATCTAATGCCTCCTCTTGGGGAGTATTGGTATACATGGCGACGACATCGAGTGTAGCAAGTACTACTGCTTTTGGTAACGGGGTGGCTTCCACAATTTTCAGAATGTGATTTGTGTCTTTCACATAGGTGCTTTGTTTTAATACAATAGGAAGCAAGAAATAGTCCACAAATTCCGATATTTTTTCGGTCGGTGATCCGTTTCCGCTTATTATCGGGCCCTCCCTTAAAAATACTTCAGGTTCTTGACGACTACGTTGCGTTAGATAGTGTAAAACCGCCTACACCCCCTTTCATTAATAAGTATATCATAATTATCTCATTGAATATATCTTGTTTTATGTTTTTTCTTGGGGTGAATCTGGTGTCATAATTTTCGCGCAAAAGAAAAAACGAATCGACGCAATAATAGTGTATCCATTGTACATGCACTGTTGAGCGTTGTTAAATATGTGTCTATGGAGAAAAAATATGTGCACAAAAAAGCGTGTCTGCAACGTTTCTGGTTTTTCTAGTTTTTGGCGAAATGTTTCACCATTTTGCATCTAAGCACTCACAATTAACCAAAAATGTCCAAGGGGGAGGGGGACAACCCCCCCCCCCCTAGACCCCTTCCCCAGGACGCAGATCACTAAAGTGCTACCATCGGGATGTCGGCCCCTCCTTTCTCAAAATCCTGGATCCGCCCCTGGTATATACTTAGAGGCATAGTTCAATGACTTGGATAGACGAGTTCTCCTTCCCATCCACTGTAGTACTCACTATGTTAAGTTACTCACCTTAAAGAGGCCATGACACGAAAAATCCAACTCATCGAGAGTAACTTCCTCTGAATCTATGAGAAAATCTATGTTCAAAACTATCCTCAACACCTTGAAAACCTCAAGGACTAATTAGTAATTAACGTTTTAATATTCGCATCCGAAAATAGATATCTGAGAATGCGATTTCACAACAAGACAATGATGACGTCATGTTAGGAACACACGTGCAAAGCCCAGGCATGTATCGGATGCGCGACGATCATACCGTTCCATATACAGTACACGCACATTTACACGGAGAGAGCAACCACTGTATTACGCTATATCGTTAGAAATTTCAAGTTTGTTTTACAACTGTTGTAAACTATCCGAGAGAAATGCCGGTCCGTTGTGTTGTTGGGGGCTGCATAAATATCATTTCCCATGCAATTAGCCTTCATCCATGGCTGAAGGACGAAAAAAACACGGCGATTATGACCAAGGTAGTGCACAACACCAGCGCCGATTTCACTGGGCCTAGCCAGTATGCAGCTCCGAATGAAGCGAACACTTCACGGAAGCATACTACGATCCCTCCTTTTTGTTATGAAATAAAACAAATGGACTTTAACGGTTCGACATAAAAGAGTCATTCTTCTGTCCAGTAATCCACAAAAAAACTACTCTGAAGACCAGATCGGGGAACAGGAAACCTCCAATGGGGCAAGTGGCGATCCTTAGGAGGTAGCGCGCCGAGCACTAGTAGTACTATAGTATTAGCGTTACTACACTGAAGTCGCAATAGACGAAGAGATTTTACTGTATCATCTAAATTAACACCCCCTTCATTGCTCTATTGTATACTAATAAGCTATGAGGTTACCTTCAGATGCGATGGGTTACATCTTCTTGTGAACAAATCTCAGTGCCCCAATTTATTTCTGGAATATGCTGGATCAGTTAGTTATAGCAATAATTTCTTATTCCTATTCCAGGAAAACCATTTTTTATGTTGTGGAGGGAGTGGGGGTAATGGGGATGGGTCAAAATAGGTAGGTAAAAAGATTTTATTCCAAAGGGTGTTTAATTAAATCTCAAAGCGATTTATTTTAAAGTCACAGAGCCAAAAATTCACACCACATAGTTCAAGTGTTAAATCATTGAACAAAATTTATTCAATATCAGTTCTAGACAGTCATTCTGGACAATCTGAACTAACATTAACAGCAATCATTGTATTATATGACATAACAGTAAAACTGTACTTTCCATAAACATTATCATTCTTAAATTACACTAATGTAATTTGTGACATCAAAGGAGGTTAAAAGAAAACAACTTACATGAATTTTTGGGCTTTAAGCCTACAAAGCAGTTGCATGTCCATCGCTATCAATCGTTGTTATGACAAATTAATTAGAATAATCCAGAAGCAAATACAATAAAGGGTTATTTAAACCAAGAAACACTGCACGAAGTAACTCACATGCAAAAATGTTACACAAGCACGACGACACGTACAAAATGGGCAATGTGAAACACAGCATCACACGCATTAAAACAATCGAAGACCATTAACAGGGTGTACAGCTGAGTTTTTGAAGAAAGACTACAAAACAAACCAACTGCTGCTGAAGAAACAAAGTCTAAACATTCAAGAGTTCTGCTGCCTCCATTGGTCTTTATTATGACTTTTCTGTCAAATATCATTGGTGATATGGATATTTTGGCTTCCAGATTAAAGGTACGAATCAAACGTCTGGGAGGTAAATGCCCCTAAAAAGGTCAATGCCCGTTCCCTTATGCACATATTATATGACATCACGGTCATGCCAATACTTGTGTCCAAATGCTTCAAAACATGCCTTTTCTTTCATTGTTGATGTTGGGTCTGGAAAATAACCTTTTCATCCTGAATTAAAAGTCTTGAATTTCAATATATCAACACTGAGGGAACCCTGACGGATTGATAATCCAACACAATCGTAGTTTAGAAAAGGTGTTTCTGGAGGAATTTCTCAACCAAGGCTTCCTATACAATGAGTTTTCTCCTGGCAACTTGAATCCAGTGTAATGACCATTGGCTGGAAAATCACTTCTGATCCTTTGGACTGCACATGATGGTAGCACAACCTGACGTGTCTTGCTAGGAACCCCAAGTATCATTGAACCTGTTGACCGTAGGCTATGTATCTGTACTGCCTGGGAAAAATTTTATGAAAGTTCAAAATGTATTAATGTTGGCCATGATGTCCACAATATCAAGCAGGCATACAATGTACAGTTATGGTTACATTTGTTGTGATTTTACACCTTCCATGTATCATGAAACATTCTTTTGTTTCAGAAAATTGATTTGCAAAACTCCAGGCCAAAGTACTAGCCAAGTAATAATGAGTATGAAATAACACATATGCCTACCTAGCATGGCTGCATAATGCAACTTACATCCCCGAGCCAAACTTTCAGTATGCAACCAACCCTACTAGTACTACACACTCTACATATGGGTTGTAAGTTACCGTAACACAACGCACAATACGGTTTAGGGTGTTCCGCGAATTCCAACAACACATGCACAAAATGGACTGGATTTTGTTTTTAAATGCTTCGTTAATAAATTCTTACCACGTTGTATGTTCCTTGCAATGGTTTCGAACGGATTTCTTCTTCGATATGTTGTGGAGCTTCAATTTCGGCTCGTTTAACAGGCTCGAACTGATACGGTTCTAACACCTCCGCTCCACCCTCAACGTTCGGTTCGATATTGGAATGATCATCGCCTTCACTCTCTGCTTCGAATATGAGAAAGGGCACTCCAATTATAGCCCAATATCACTGCCTAGTGAAGAACCATTATCACTTTGAACTTCGGTTGCCGCAATTGGTTCTGGATCCGCCATTTCACAGGAAATTTTGATTTGATATCGCACTTGTGATCGGTGTTTTGTTTAGTAACTACTAGCGGTATGTGTACTTGTCTACTGTGTACGTGAATGGTATGTTCGGAGGATCGCAAGCAGCGACAACAAATGTGTTCAAAACGTGACGTCACATGACGTCATGCGAATCGGAAAATTTTCGAGTAAACAAAGTTTCAAACGCCGAAAAGGGTAAATTCATTCTCAATTTTCGACTTGAAAAATCAAGTTTTAAACTGGCAGATTGGTTGATACATGTTCTAGAGAACATTCTTTGATGGATCCAAAAAATATAGGACTTTGAAATTTTCGTGTCATGGCCACTTTAAGTTACATTACTCAGGACAGTTAAAACATGCACATTCAAATCATACATAAGTTTTCTCTTTTTATTCACTAACACAGGAACAAAAATAGCATCTTGATCAACATGATGGGTTAAGAGATCAATGGTAATTGCAATTACGAGATGTAAATTACCACTTAAACTTAAGGTCCCTGACTTGAGTTTTCCGTGACCAAATTGTGATAACCCATGACCTATTTCATCTTCTGAAACTTGTTAGCTCAGACATTGAGACTGATAATGCCAAAGGCCGCATGATCTTGACATAAGATGGCTTCCAAGACTTGTAAATGTTAACCAACTTTCCATGGAAAAATAATTGTACTATGTTAGAAGGGAATGAAGGACATATTTCAGTTAAATTGAGTCTAAGAAAGGAATACGCACTTTATAGTTTCTGTAAAGCACTGTACTGTCATCCCAGAATACTACTAAGTGGGATGCTATGTTGTTGCTATGCATAGGAGA
The DNA here is from genome assembly GCF_037975245.1 of Apostichopus japonicus. Taxonomy (NCBI): domain Eukaryota; kingdom Metazoa; phylum Echinodermata; class Holothuroidea; order Aspidochirotida; family Stichopodidae; genus Apostichopus; species Apostichopus japonicus. The sequence goes on from NC_092572.1 coordinate 34,070,705, forward strand.
TCCATCATTCATAATTCCTTTTTTATGTATATGAAATGTTTTACAAGAAAGGCAGTGGGGGGGGGGGCCACAGCACTTAATAAGAGTATATTTGTGAATACTGTTCTGAAGGAGGGTCTAAGGGGAATGTTTGATCGATTAAGGGTCTTTAGGTGCAATCTGGTGCTATAATTTGCAGCTTGGAGTAAATTTTTGTTCAAGAATTTTCGGGCTTAGCCTGTCCGATATTTTTGTTTTCAACTGAGGTGAGCAAAAGAGTTATACAAAAAATGGAAATTAATCCTTTTGCTTTGATAATGTTTTAAATAAAAGTGTTGAAAATATGAAATTTAAATTTATGCAAAGTAGTAGTGAAGTTTAAGCACTAGCGGTTCACACCTAGGCTTCTGTGACCTTGTTAGTGAGAAAACGAATGGTTATTGTCATAGTCGGTGGAAAGAAGTTTAACTGATGAACATAATACGTTTCTTCCTTTGTAAACAAAATTGTTTGAGTAGTTTTTTAGAACTACAAATCGCATCTGGTTTGCACGATTTTTCTGGGGGAGGGGGACGTGCCCCACAGGTCGCCTCTTTGTGACGCCACTGAAGACAAGAGAACGTTCTCTTTAAGAGAGCTTTTCTTGCGCTGTAAACCATATGATTTACAGCGCAAGAAAAGCTCTCTACTTCATACATATGTATGAAGTAGAAACTTCCCAGGCTTACACCCCACCAGAAGAGAACAGATATACATAGATTATACTGCACTTGATATTAATTAAAAATCAAAATAAAATTAAAGTTATTGGCAAATAATAATGATCCAGAACTCATATCAACTAAATTTGTCACATCACATAAATTACCGAAGACACTTGACTTGCATAGAGGATTAAAAAGGTTGGTGTGAATATGAAAGTATGTAATATGGATTTGCTTAACATTTCATTAATCTGAGTTATGAAGCCAATCAAGCAAAACAAGTAGTTGAAAATATCTTAAAAAACTTAAGTAACAGTTATGTCAAACCGTGTTCCACAAATTGTTCTCCTTTATGAAAGGATATGGCAAATGAAGTGTTTTGGACTGCCTGTGTTAAACTTGAAATTGGTTCGAACATGAAACACCGAAAATCAGCTATATTTCATAGGTTACTCCATTTTCCTTTCTTCTCTGTCATGAAAATTGCACCTTTTGTGACGTTTCCCCATGAAAACATATACCTGCCCTGCTTACCAAGGTAAGTTAGTATTTTGAATAGCAGATACAATGTGCTGACACAAGTGTCATTTAGTAAGTGTTTTGAATAGCAGAGAAAATTCATTGTTTTAAACCAGTTTTCAAATGTGAAAGAAACCAAAATATGGTTTAGTCATATCAATGATTGATGTGATATATCCAATTACATAGTCTACTATATCTGAGAAAGTGTGTAACTAGTGTTAAATCCAATATGCAAACTAATAACTATAAGCTCATGCAAGTACTCCCTGTGAGTTTTCTTCCCCTTTAACAATATCAGTCACATGATATAAGAAGACCAGCATCCACTAAAACCAGAATTCAAATTTATTTATTTACTTATTTGTTTGCCACAAAAGTACAAAGTGGAGGGAAGTCTTCCATAAAGCTTAACAATGTGGAAGACTTCCTGAAGAAAGAAAAGAAAAGACAAAAAAGAGACAATATATATATATATATATATATATATATATATATATATATATATATATATATTTGTATAAATACATACATAAATATAAGTACAAACTAGATGTTCAATATATATATATATATATATATATATATATATATATATATATATATAGTAATTACATACAGGTATAATTTAGTTTTAGTCAGTAACTAGCTATTATTTCCTTACAAAACCACTTCTTAAAGGATGTGACTGACTTTTTACTCTTTTAATCGTTCGTTAGAAGATTCCATGTTTTTGTTGCACGGTTTTGTAGGCTTAAGTTCCAATGGTGGTATTGTAGAGATTATAGTGGGCATGATTAGCATGCCTCGTGATATGATTATGAACATTTCTGTTACTGGTTAAAAAAATGTCAAAGGCAGCTGGTAGTAATCCATTCCAGGTCTTGTAGGCAAACAATGCAAGCTTAGCTTTAATGAGATCGTACAATTTTAGTAAGTTGAGTTTTTTTAAATAGGGGACTGGTGTGCTCACGTGGGGCTGAGTGTGTTATGTGGCGAATGGCTGCCTTTTGGAGTATTATAAGATTGTTAAAGTTGGTGTTGTATGTACCAGACCAAATAATGGAACAATAAGTGAGATGCGGTACAACCAGGGTCTGATATAGTGTTCTGAGTAGTTTTCCGATAGATAAGTGTATTACGAGTATTAAAGACAATGTTATTACTTTTTTGTACATTTAGTGATAATTTATTGGCTGAAAACCAATTACAGAATTTATATAAAATTTGCATATTAGCTCTGCTGCTATATTGTATGCAAACCATTTTAAGAATTTTACTGGTTAATTACAGTTTCCTGGTTGAAAAAATCATGGTTAGTCACAATATGTAGGATTGTACCTAATTGTTTACAGACTCTTCATGTTAGTTACTAGTTTTCTCACAGCTCTTTTGGGCTTCACTGAAAATATCTTCAGGCAATCCGATTTTTATAAAGGTTACAAAGTCCTTTGATCTTTTGAGTGTGACATGTTAAACACCCGAAATGAAGCCACCAGGTTAGTCAGACCTGCTCAAAGGTATGTTGTTCTTCCAAACTTCTCTTCTTCAGCAATTATATAGAAAGACCTGGCAAAAACAGAATATTACCTTCTCAGAAAATACGTGGTAAAGTGGTGTGGTCATCCTGTCAATAACAGAAAAAACAATTACTTTCGTCAGAGTTTTTGAAAAGCCTCTCAAATATTGACTCAAGTGGGCTGATCTATTTTTCTGACTCGTCGTGTCACTGATACGAGTCACGGTGTTATTTTCAATGAGGAACATTTCCATGATGTCGACAAAGTTTTAAATTTTTGGGGGCATATCAAACTGTCATCAACATATATAACAAGAAATTGGTTGGAAACCAAATTAAATTCCAGTTGCAAAGTCATTGCAATGAGTTCATCTACTCACTATGGGCTATCTACAACCACTAAGTATGACAATGATCCATCATTATTTTCTTGAGTTATTGTGTATATCATACAAATTATTATCAAAAATATAATGTTTATTCATGTAAAATTTGAATACACATTCAAATGTACTTACCAGAAACCATCAACCAAATATGAGTAATAAACATAACAAATATACATTCATTTGAAACAAATGAAAGCTTCCAGTTGCAGAATTATTTTAATTTGAAGAATTTGACTTTTTACCCCACAACCTCATTAGTATTCATGAGATGAGACCATGGGCCATCCACCCACCAAACATAACAATGATCCATCATTTACTCGTCGATTTATGGTGTCGAGATATCGCCACATAGACACACAGACTTACACTCCCAATGCCACCCCTACCCCATCCACACACACATACAGGGGTGAATACATAGGTTCCTTGGCTGAATATAAGGAACCAAAAATTAATAGGAGGAAAAGCAACTCTCTATGTTTACACCAATCAGCCTCCCAGGACTGATGTCCTAATACTTATTTTGGGGTAAAACTGAAAACAGTTTCAGATGTGATATCTCCACAATTGTAACAGTTAGTATGTACCAGTAGTTACTGGTTTAAGTTTTCTTCGGATCAATAATTTATTGTGAGGTATTTCAAGTAGTTTTAATGTAAACATTTGTCGTGACAAGTTTGTAGATTTTTTTTAATTTGGTGTATTAAATGTTTCATTAACTGCATCATTGACAGGTGATGAAAGAGCTGGTCCTCTTTGCAATAAATATGTTTAAAGCATCTTATTACTAATGATGCGCAACTAAATTGTAGAAATCTTTACCAAGCTGCTCTTATTTTCTTTTGCATATTATATCCTCATTCGATAGCATTTTAGAAATGATCATATGTTATTGAGCTGTAGAAGAATCTACACAATAATAACAAAGTGTAAAGTTACACTGACACTTAAGAAATTAAATCATTATGGTTGTCGTGGTATTGTCCAAAATTGGCTCTCAAGCTATTTATCAAACCGGAATCAGTATGTTCAAGTTAACAATAAAAAGTCTGGTTTATGTAATGTATTGTGTGGGGTTCCGCAAGGATCAATCCTTGGACCTAAACTTTTCATTTTGTACTTGAATGATATTTGCAATGTTACCAATATATTGAATTTCATTTTTTTTGCAGATGACACAAACATATTCTGCAGTCATAGTGACATCAAAACATTATGTAATTTGGTCAGTACCGAACTTAAGAAGTTAAGCAGATGGTTTGCCCTTAATAAATTATCATTGAATGTAAACAAAACAAATTATATGATTTTCTCCAACCATACCACATGTAACAATGTCAACATTACTATAGATGGTTTAGAAATTGACCAAGTTAACTGTGTCAAGTTTCTTGGTGTGTTCCTTGACTGCAAACTCTCCTGGAAAGATCACATTTCCCATATTTCAAGTAAACTTTCCAAAAGTATTGGTGCTATTTACAAAGCTAGCCATGTTCTTAATACACATGCTCTGTATTCTTTATATTGTGCTATTTTCCTTCCTTATTTGAATTATTGTGTGGAAGCATGGGGTAACACTTACAAAACCAATGTACATCCAATATTTTTAAAACAGAAAAAGGTTATTCATATTGTCTGTAAGGCTAAATTTTTGGACCATACTTCCCCACTATTTCATAAGTTACGAGCACTTAAGTTTTTTGATCTTATTGATTTCAATACAAGTATTTTCATGTATAAAGCTTTTCATAATAGTCTGCCATCAACTTTGCAAAGCTATTATGTACTTAGTAACAATAAGAGATTTTATGGCAATTTTTATTTGAATTATGCAAGAACAAAGAAAAAACAATTTTCTATTTCCTTCTCTGGTGTTAAAATTTGGAATTCATTGGATAAAACCATTAAATCTGCTGTTACATTAAGTTTGTTTAAAAAAAGACTTAAAAACAATTTCCTGACAGCCTATGATGATGATTGTTTAAATTAAGTTATACACCTTCTCTTATATGCCACAACATCTGTGTTTTTATTTTTAGTGCTTTCTGTATTTTTTTTTTCTTCCATTTATTATTGCCATCACCAATTTACCTTCACTGTATTACATGTATAGACAGATACATAACTGGGGAAAGTATTTATAAGCATTTTGCTTCTTTTTTCTCCATTTCCATTAAATCTTGATTTATCTATATATATATCCATTCAACGAATGTTGTCTCTATATTGCATTGTGCTTTCTGTGAGCTTAAAAATGTTACGCTCAACATTCTTGTATTTAATTGATGATGGAAATAAATGATGTCAATGTCAATGTCAATGACACTGAGTGTAGTTCTTATTATGGCTAACACAAAGAACAGCAGTAGTTTCGGGTGGTACCAAGACATTTTGGTACCGTTATTTGTAATGATTAAGAACAGGTAACACTCGATTACCAGTACTTGAAAGATGCCCTATTCACTTATAAGTCATACATAAACACCAAACATTTTCTTACCATAGTAAAGTATTTTGTACTACACGGATTCACAGATTGTGTTCATGTAGGATTCTCGACAATCATAATTTTTTTGCCTGCATTTTTACAACCCGTTCGATCTACAACGCACAATATGTAAGCTTTGCATGAGTGCGTCAAACTCAACGAACAAACTATTGTTGCCTACTTCTAAACCAGATTTATTTAAAGGAATCACAGGCTATAGCCATAAAACTTCTGTTAAATAAACATCGTCATTCCAACAAATAATACAGTACATGTAGAGTTCAGTTGATTGTATTGTTACTAGTCTTATGGCAGAAAATTCCTATAGCTACAGAATGTATGGAATTGTTTCCATTGTTAGTGTCTACTTCGATCGAACACATCAGTGCACAGTTCAAATGCTAGATCTCAGTTTTGTGTGTATATATGCATTACTTAGGCTATATGATACCTCAACATAGCAGTATGGCAACTGGCCTAACAAAGCAAGATGGACTTCTGATTGGAAATTCAAATTCAAATAACCCGATTACAAATAGCAAAGCAATCTGTCTTAGTAGTCGTGATGTAGCATCACCCACTTGATCACTGTTATCAATCTACTGCAACCTCCAAATCATTTTCCAACCCTCATCAACTGTGGTAAAAGTCAATAACAAGTTCTATTTGGAGAGGCAGACTGAATTGTGCAACCATCTCAACTAGGTAGAGGCCTATGGTATTTATCCAACTTGCCACTCACAACATTACAAGGATTAAGTTTTGGATTTATGTTGACCTGCACTAATCATTGACCACTACCATAAGCACTGGGCTATGTCTACCCATGACAAGGAACATACATAGTGTCTGTATATCACTGCATAATAGGTTTCCAATATTTCCACAAAGTGGCCCTTTCACCTTCCCTGTCGCATTATTGAGAGGTCTTGGTTGCAAACATTCATTGTGTGCATTTGTTGACCTTTAAAAAATACTTGTAAATATCAGATAATTATACAACAACCAACACACAGACACAATATTTAAGCAGCAGCATAGAAGAATTAATGTGCTAGTGAAATGTAGTTTTCATCTGCCATGCTGCATATGAGAGTTGTTTTGCCTAATAGTAATTTACAAACAGTATTAATCTTGCAAAGGTATGTAACGATTACAAATGACTAGTAAATAGTGCATTAAAACATACCTTGCTTTTTTTCTCATCAATTGTTAATGCCTGTATGTCCAGGTTTCAAGTCTTCAAAGACTCATGCAGTAGCTGATTACCCTCTGCAAACTCCTTGACTCTTTAAGCCACTGCAGAAAGGTTGTCATGAAGTAATTAAATATCTTCTCCAGTTATTCTCTCAAACTCTCTCTGTAACTAAAATTAAATTAAATAGTTATGAAATTGGTTCATGCAGTATAATGGAACAAGGGGTCCACTCACCAACCAAATCATAAAAAAATATAAAGAAACAACAGCCAAATGCTAAGTAAAATAACAAAGTGTTGCATTTGAGATGGGAATAACATTTGAAACCACTCACCCCAAAAAGGGCTCAACAAAATATTGGGCTCAAATGGGCCAAAAATAATTACGCCCACATGTACCACCTATTAAACAAAAACTGTATTCCATATTTGGAAACAATTAATTTAAAGTTGTGGAGTTGAAGCAGTTTTAACAATTTGGCCCCTCCTCAAAACAAATTAGGCGAGAAAAAAGTTTGCCTGGTCCCAAAATATGTGGCCAAAACAAACTGGGTTACACATATATTTGAGCCCCCCCCCCCTTATTTCATTGAAGCTCTAGATTTGAGTGCAAAAATGGCCCCACAAAAATTGGTCTTCATAATTTGGGGCCTAAACAGTGTGTCCTAAAATGCATTTGAGGTGGAAATAAAATCTGGGTCCACCATGCCCAAAAATGAGCCCAAAATTTTGGGGGACCCAGATGGTCTCAACGCAGTTAGGCTTACATGTTATTAACCAACAACTGTAAACCAAGTTTGGTTATAATCCGTCTTGAGATTGCAGTGTTATTACAATGTAATATTTTACATTTGAACCCATTCCTCATTAATATTCATAAGGTCATTGCCAAACGCAATAGGGCATACCTTCTCATTTGAATACACCTACACAACAAGTATGACAAATATCCACCACTCCATTGTTGAGTTATGACGGACCAAAGCAAGTGTCACAGACGTATACACACACACGCCAACCTGACTGCATATGTTCCTTTGCTTCCAGCATGTAACCTAACGGCTTTTCAGGACAGAACTAAAACATTATGTTGCAGTGAGTCCTACATCAGTATATTTCTTACCATATATTTCTGCTCAACGCATTTTTAACAGGAAAACAAGTCTCTGTGATTCCTTTTCCTGAATGTGCTATCACTCACCTGCGAACACTATAAAATGTCCCAGAGGTACTTACAATATGGTGGCCCTTAGAATGATTCTGATTTTGGCTTTGAATAGCCCAACCTATAATGCAACATTTCATATATATTTTTCACCTAACTGACTTTTCATTTCTGCTCCAACCAAGAGTGTATTTTACTCAATGTATAGAAAGTGTCAAATACGGTGTTCATACCAGTTGTGATAATGATGGCAGTGTTAAGCAACATATATTATCAACTTATTATTTTTATTATAATTTTATGAGAAGGACCTGACCATTTTCAAAACAATAACCCCAAATGACCTGTATATGACCTTTGATCTCCCATTTGAAACACCACTTATGGTTCAAAGCACAAAAATCATTGTCCCAAAGCTTAATCAACATTCCAAGTAGAATGAAAAAGAAATTTTGTTAACTCTCATCCCTCAGATGACCTATGCCTACCCCCCCCCCCTCATAAAATACCCTTATATTTAACAGAGGGTACAGCAAATTACCTCACGTTCTTCCAGTAAAGCTGGCTAGGAGTTCCTTAACTTCTGTTACAGACATTTCCCCTTCAATATGGTTTTTCTTCGATGGTGATAAGTCATCAGTCCTTGAAGTTTCTTTTCATTTCTCTTTGTCTTTTTCATCTCTTGCAACTTCCAACTGAAATTAGGAAATCAACTTCTCTTATACTGGAGGTAATAAAACTTTATATTTAAGCTCAACGTGTAAAACCTCCAAGTAACTGAAAATTGTAGAACGTCTGACCTCAGTCATGACATTCCTAGAGACAAACTATATCACAATACTCCACATTGCCATGACTGCGTGAGTTCACTAATACTAAACCAGACACAAATCAGGCGATATTCCGATTCCAAAGGAAATTCTTCAATTGTTTTGCTAATGTGGCGTGTGAATAAGTATCATGTATATCACTCTCCTAGCTGAAATGCTAAACAAATATAAATACTTGCACACCACCAATATATACATTTATAAACAATATGGGCAAAATTATGCTTACGGCTGCAAATATACAGTGCTGATATTTTAATTTGTCTTAATTAATTCATGCTCATCACTCCTTTTCATGGGACCTTCACTAGAATCAATATGGATTATCCAGTACCCATGATCTACCAATAATGATATAAATCCAACACGTAATAAGATACTAATTCTACCTCTCGTGAATAATTAATGTGATGATATCAGTTCCTACTGTATATAAACACCCGCGAACTGTGATATATATGCACCAAATACAAGGCAACTCATGCTGACAGTTGTAAGGATATTGCGATTTTAAGAATTTTACCTGAAGGCCGCTCACTTATTGATATTCATGTTGAATGCACCAAAATCATCAGGGATCGTCTACTGCCCATTACCAACATGTATAACGTATGATATCAATGCAACACTTAGTTCTTGAGATATCATGTCCACAAGCTAATGGTACACATACATAATTACACGCATCGAAACCAAAAGTTCGTTATTTACCAAGCATGTTCATCAAAGTGTCATGTGACTTAAGTCTCATGATCCTTTATATCACATATAAATAACACCAAGGGCTTGTTTGAAAGTAATGATAACATATAAAGTAGTGTTTTTGTTGCCGATATATTTGGTCTTACATTCTACAGTTCTATCTTACGAACCTATGTGATGACATTTTCACCTCATGGTTCTTTACAAAATAATTTCTTTTCATATAAGGATATCAAGAACAGGACTGGGCCTATTTGTAGTTTTGGCCAAGAAATTACAAAACAGATGTGAATTTTTTTTGCTAGTTTTAGGGTTAGTAATTTGTAGAATTGAGAGGGAACATACAGTAGCTCAGTAATTAGAGCACTTGGGTATGGTGTGGGAGGTAGTGAGTTTCAATCATGGCTTAGGCGGTAGGCCGTTCTGTGTAATGTTAGCGTACCAACATTATTGAAAGCCTTATGACTGTCTCTTTGCGTATGAGATTTTTCTTAAGGCCTTCCTCTTTGCTAAGTATTATAATTATTAAATTGTTTTGTATATAATTTCCGTTTTCTCTATTATGCTCTGTTATTCATTGAAAAGTGCTTTGATATATGCTTTATGTGAAGCACTGTATAATAATGTGTATTAATTACTATTACATGAATTCCCTTAGTGTTGCTAGCTAAAAGATCATTTAATTTAATTTAATTAAGTTTCATCAAATTCTATCATACATACTGAAGGAGTATGTTCGCATGTTTTCCGTCACACCAAATAACCCCCTTAAAAACCTCAATTAAACACCCGAGCAAAAGCGTTAATGAGTAAATGGGCAATGGCGGACTAGGTTGATATCTGATAAAATCAGTTAACTCGGGGTATTATTGCTTCAATCTCCCATACCAATGTGAATAATATTAATTTATGTGACAGAAAATATGTTTGAGGACAAAACAAAATAGTACTGTTACGAGAAAGCAACCTTCTTTTCTCGTGTATACGTATTTTCTATCTTGCCTGTTTTACTCTTATAAAATGTTTCTTACTTTAATGTGTAAGCTGGGAGGTCCCTAGTTTGTGTAATTTAAGTATCAGTTTATTGCTGGCTGAGAGAGTTGGTTCTTGCTTCCGGGGCTTTATGTAAACAGTCCGGTGTGTAACGATATGAAAGTTTGTATACTTGTATGACACCACTCTGTGGTTGTCAAGCGAAGCACGAGAACGTAATTAAATTTTGTTAACTTTATCAAGCGTTTATTTGCCTTCTCTGTGTCAGTTTGAGCACAGAACGTGAAGATCACAACATGGTGTCAGAAGTGAGTGGTTTAATGACCAAAGTATAGGGTTTTGTTTAACGTCCAAGGTCACAAATTGGCGATCTTGTATGATCAACCTGAGGGTAATATCCGAATCTAGTCTATTTTACGTAAGCGTGTTAGGCTGCCGTAGCATCTAATACAGTTATTGCACGTGTAGACGTTAAAGATAACGTACAGTAGGCCTTTTGCACGTACAGTATAACATTGGTGATTGCCGTGTTTATGAGCATAGCCTGTGTGGAGACGTTTCCGAGTATTGCGTTGTATTTTGTGTGAACATAAATGATCATAGTACTGAAGCAATTTACAGCGGGTATCGTCTAGAAGGGTTGCTAAATAACGTTTTGTGTTGACACCACAGAGTCAAAGTAAAGTCGTCACATTGAAGTCGACAGTAATAAAAGAGTCATTTTGTGATAGGCCAAACTCCCAAAGTACATAAAAGTAATTGAAAAGAGTTAAGGTCTGTTTTTCAAATTCAATATCATTGTTAGATCAGACTTTAGCCGTAGAGTAGCATAATTTTGGGACAAAAATGAGTACTATTACAGTGCCATTACCACAAAACTTGGACCTCAGGGGTAATTTGAAGAAGAACTGGGAGCAATTTAGATTGTTGTGGGATAGTTATGTCACTCTGACTGAGTTGGATAAAAAAGATGAGAAAATCCAGGTGGCAACATTTGTAACTTGTATAGGCCCTGAGGCATTGAAAATCCACAACAATTTGCCATATGAAAATGCTGTAGATCGTACAAAAATTGCAAAAATAATGAGCTTATGGGAAGCATACTGTATTGGGCAGACAAACGTAATCTTTGAAAGATACAAGTTTAATAACTGCACTCAGGAACCGAATGAATTGTTTGACGAATTTGTTGTGAAACTGAGAATTTCTGCATCCTCGTGCGAATATGGCACACTAAAGGATCAAATGATTCGAGATCGTATTGTATGCGGCATAGCTAGTAGAAATACTCAGAAAAAATTATTGCAAACAGCAGATTTAGATCTCCCAAAATGTATTAACATTTGTAAGGCGGCTGAAGTGGCTGCAGCACAAATAAAAGGTATGAGTGATCAAAGTACTGAAGTCCATGCTGTCAAGTACAACCCAAAGACAAGATGCCACAAAGGTAAATGGGTTGAAGACTGTAGGTACTGCGGAAGAAGTCATGAGGCAGACAAAATGAAATGTCCAGCATATGACCAATCTTGTTCGAAATGTGGAAATATGAATCATTTCGCAGTGAAATGTAAAACCAAATGGAAGTCAAAGAAAAAGTCAGATTTTCATAAGAGTCATGGGAAATCAGTCAAACAGGTTGACTTGAGTAGTGAAAGTAGTGACGAAAAGGCACAATCTTCGAGTGAATCCGTTCTGTCTGTAACATTACAGGAAGATGTTAACAATGTTGATATAAACAGTGAGTCCATATGCGTCCAAATTATATGCCACGTTCCAAGTTGAAGGATCACTTGCAAAGTTTCAAATTGATTCAGGGGCATCATGTAATGTGATACCTGAAAGGTATGTCCCTGAAGGCACTGCGATTAAGGAGTCAGACCACAAAAATCTGAGCATGTACAACAATGATCCAATACCAATTGTGGGGACTTGTAAACTGAGGTTGAGAAACATAAAGAATATGAAGAAATATTCTGTGCAGTTTGTTGTTGTGCAAGGAAACAAGCAAGTGCCACTTCTTGGATCGCGGGCATCACAGCAAATGAAATTGATTAAGTGTTGTATGAAAACATAGATAACAAACCAACTGAAAGTTCTGAAATTAAAGGGGAAGTAAAGCAAATAGAGAAAACTAACTTACCTCTGAAAAAAGAAAATGTGATAAAAGATTATCATGATGTATTCACAGGCCTAGGGTGTATGCCAGGTAAAGTACACCTGGAAACTGATCCTGATGTCATGCCAGTTATTATACCACCAAGACGTGTTCCACTATCTATAAAGCTTAAGCTTAAAGAGGAGCTGAAACGATTGGAAAAAATTGCATGTGATAGAGAAGGTTGATGAACCTTCTGACTGGGTGTCAAGTCTGGTTAGCATAATCAAACCCAGTGGTAAACTGCGTGTTTGTATTGACCCTCAACCATTAAATAAGGCTCTAAAACGGGAACACTATCCGTTGCCTGTTATCGAAGATATTTTGCCAAGTCTTAATGATGTAAAGGTATTTAGCAAATGTGATCTGAAAGAAGGATTTCTCCAATGTGAGTTGGATGAAAGTTCTTCCAAGTTGACCACATTCCAAACCCCATGGGGGAGGTACAAGTATAAACGCATGCCGTTTGGAATCTCCCCAGCACCTGAACTCTTCCAACAAAGGCTAGATCAAAACCTTGAAGGGCTCGAGGGTGTTCATATCATAGCTGATGACATATTGTTCACTGGCAAAGGAAAAACAGAAGCCGAAGCAGACAAAGATCATGACCGAAACATGACTAAGCTGCTTGCAAGATGCAGAGAGAGATCTATTAAGCTTAACAGAGATAAGTTTGAATTTAAGTGCAAAGAAATCAATTTTATAGGGCATGTCGTTACTAAAGATGGTATTAAAGTCGACCCAAAGAAAGTTGAGGCAATTGGAGATATGCCTAAACCAACCGACATTGCTGCAGTACAACGGTTCGTTGGAATGGTGAAATACTTGTCTAAGTTCCTTCCAAGCTTATCAGACACGTGCGAACCGATTCGACGTCTAACACATAAGGACGCGAAATGGAGCTGGGGACAAGACCAAGATGCAGCATTCAAGGAGGTGAAGCGTAGTGTCAGCAGCACACCAGTATTGAAGTACTTCGATCCGCAAAGCGAAACTGAAGGTCAGGGAGACGCATCGGAAAAAGGAATCGGTTTCACACTGATGCAACAGGGACAGCCGGTAACATTTTCGAGTAGAGCGTTAACCACCGCAGAGACTCGATACTCACAAATTGAGAAAGAACTTCTTGCGTTAATCTTTGGTTTGGAGCGAAACCACCAATTCACCTATGGACGCAAGAGAAAGCTTTGGACAGATCACAAGCCATTGGTTTCAATCTCTAAGAAACAAATCACGACTGCCCCAAAGCGCCTCCAACGGCTACTTCTAAGACTGGTGCAGTATGATGTTGACATTGTGTACAAGCCGGGAAAGGAAATGTATCTCGCAGATACATTATCGCGAGCTTTCCTACAGAATGAGGAACGATCTGCAGTGGAAGTCGAGACAGAAAGTGTAAACATTATAGACTTCCTTCCGGTATCTAAAGCAACTCGCAAGCAAATTCAGGATTCGACCAACAGTGACCCTGTCTGTCAGAATCTGAAACGATACATTACAGAGGGCTGGCCTGAAGACAAAAAGCTATTGCCAACCGGAGCTAGCCTATACTTCCAAATTCGCGAAGAGCTTTCCATCCAAGATGGTATCATATTCAAAGCACAGAGATGTGTCATCCCTACACCTCTGAGAAGGGACATTAAAGAAAAACTTCACAACTCACACACTGGTATCGAAAGTACGCTGAGGAGAGCGAGAGATACGGTTTATTGGCCAGGTATGAGTAAAGAAGTCAAAGACTATGTGGAACAGTGCAGTATCTGTAATACATACCGCACTCAGCAATCCAAAGAACCATTGGTGAGCCACGACATACCAGATCACCAGAGAGAAAAAGTTGGTGTCGATATTTTCACCATCGATGGTACAGATTATCTCTGTATTGTGGACTATTTTTCGGATTACTTCGAAGTTGACACGCTCTTAAACAAGAAAGATGCGCCGGCAGTGATCAAAATCATGAGGCGATATTTCTCTACACATGGTATACCAGTTACAGTTCAGTCAGACAACGGACCACCTTTCTCCTCCCGTGAGTTCGCTGATTTCGCGCAATCATATCAGTTCGACCATGTAACCAGTTCGCCGCTCTTCCCAAAAAGCAATGGTAAAGTCGAAAACGCGATAAAGACCGCTAAGAACTTGATCAAGAAAGCGAAGCACGATAAGCAAGATTTCTATCTTAGCTTGCTTAGCTGGAGGAATACTCCTTCAGAGGGTCTGTCGTCATCGCCATCACAACGTCATTTTAGTCGAAGGACTAGAACAGTTATACCTACTGCCAAGAAACTTCTCACACCTAAGGTTGTGAAGGAAGTCAAGCAGAAGAAAAAGAAGAGAAATGAAAAACAAGCACGATATTACAATCGTAGTGCTAAGCTTCTTCCAGAACTGAACAAAGGGCAAACAGTACGCGTTCAACCATCAGGACGAGAGAAAGTATGGGAAAAAGCTAGCGTTGAAGAACTCGTCAACAAACGCTCCTACAAAATCATCACAGAAGATGGACGTGAATTCCGTCGTAATCGTAAACATTTACGAGCTACCAAAGAACCACTGATTGACAGAAGCGAGCTGTTCTATGATGTAAATGACTCACAAAACGCACTGCCAACCAGTGTCGATTGCAGCAACAACGATGCAGCACGTAATGAGAGTTCAAGCACAACTCAGGAACCAGAACCATATTTAAGAAGAAGCCAAAGGAACCGTAAGCAGAGACCCGATTGTGTTTGCTGTAAATGACCTATATTAGGCCATTGATGAACACTTGTTAGCGTTAAGTGTTTGCAAATATGTTTTAATACTTTTAATAGTAAGAAATATGATTAGTTTTGAAAAAAGGAAATTAGAGTTTAAAAATAGAAGTTAGATCTAAGAAAGTGTTCTTTTAAAGAAGGAAGGGTGTAACGATATGAAAGTTTGTATACTTGTATGACACCACTCTGTGGTTGTCAAGCGAAGCACGAGAACGTAATTAAATTTTGTTAACTTTATCAAGCGTTTATTTGCCTTCTTTGTGTCAGTTTGAGCACAGAACGTGAAGATCACAACACGGTGGACAAGACCGCCTTTGTTCTTAGTATACGGGGAACTAGGGGTGTATAGACAGTGGGGCGGGGTTAGCTCATATTTCGTATAGCACTGTAGAGAGCGTTGACCGGCTGTAATTGGGTTATGTCGCTTGTCAATCTTACTTGCTATTTCTTAATTGGTCAGTTAATTTGTGTATAGGATTCTGCACAGTTACGGAGTCATTTGTAATGTCGTGCAAGGAGCGTTTTAGGCATTAAGTTGGGGTATATTTAGTGTAAGTTGCTAGGCAGAATCTATGCCGAATTCGTACGTTGTTTTAGGGACTTTGGCTTCTGCAGAGGATCGAGTTATGCACTCTGCAGCTGCGCTGCGTAACTGATTGTGCCTGCGCAAGGTCGTCGCAGCGTAGGGTTCGCGGGCTGACGAATCTCATCGTTAGCTGCGCTGCGTTGTCCTTACGCTGCGCCGCCCTTGACGCAGTACCTATAGTTAGGCTGCGCTGTGCCTGCGCTGCATTGTCCTTGATGCAGCGCATATAATTAGCTGCGCTGCTAGGCAGCTTACATATTAGGGATTAGCTTGCCTTGACAGGGCTAGTTAATGTACGCCACCCTTGTTATTGTGTTTAGGTTTTACTGTATTACTTTCTGTTTATATTATTTGTTTATTACTTTACGAAAGATGTACGACAGGTACATTGTATATATAATTATACTTTTTAAACTCTTAATGCCCTGTGAGTGTATTCTTTTCAACGGTGTCCTCGAGTCTCTCTCTCTACAACCCCCTTCCTTACTTGCCGAATGGGTACTTCACCATACTACCGAAGCGGAAAGCGTTACATTGGTGGCAGCAATGGAATTTTAGGTGCATTTCCGGTCGTATGGTGTTAGGTATTTCCCTGCTTTGTTAGTGCGCTCCCATTTTTGCTCAGTCGGCCTGCCAAAAATATCAGTACTCAGCAGGTTCGTCGGACTGTCGTGCACTGCACATTTTCACACTGGCTGCGTAATCTAACAAATTTATGCTAAGCCACTGAACTTAATCTTTGTTGTGTTTACGTGGACATTGTCATCAGAAACAGTCGATAATGGGTAAGATGTATTTTGTAATTATAAGCTTGTATCATAAGTCTAAGTCTTGGTATCCAAGATGACCAAATTTCATGTATTATTTAGTGATTCCAATGAAACGTTACCGCCAGTGCGGCCATTGTAAATTAGCCTAGCGTTATGTTGTTGGAAAGTAGCGTGATTCGTAACAGTTTAAATGGTAATCTACTAAGTCATATATGTCCTTTAATTCTATCAAACACACACACGATCGTTCATATTATGTTCACGATATTTCAGGGTTTTATGAGTGGGAATATTTCAGTAGAAATTGTGTGTTTTATCGATGGCTTATGCACCGTGAGAGCTGCGGTTAATTATTATAGGATATTTATACACATGGTCTGTGCTAAGACAGGGGTCACGCTGGTTGTCATGGTGTCATGAATATTCATGAGCTATGTGGATTCAGTTGTTGTAAAGGTTCAGTGACCTTGTGGAGACTTTGTGATAGCCTCTATTGTGTTATAAACAACGCAGATTTGTTCAGTTTGTTATTATTGTGTTTTACTGCAAGTTGTATCGCAAGATGTACTAATGAAAAGATGTAATTGTTGTCATGTTTATGTTACAGGGTTGAAGTCGGGAAAGTTGATGTCTTAATTGAGAGAATGTTTACGATTTGTGAGGCCTAGAGCGGTCATATTCACGTGAGCACTGTTGTATTATTTATAGGTTTCATAGAATGTAGCACTGTATTTGTGTATCGCTGTGAATCAGTCTATTGTAAAGTCTTATATTTGCATTAATGCTAATGGTCACAACCTGCAGGTTGAGATATTGTGGTCAGAAGACGATTGTGACATATTCCCATATTCCTACCGTGTTTCTCTTCATCAACCCAATTTCAGTGTCATCATATATAATGTTTGATATCGTGTTACGTTGTAGATTTATCAATTAAGCATGTTTTTTTGTTATTTCCTTGATTCTTATGTAGTCACCGAACAACGAATGTACAACTTGAAGAAAGTAAGACACAGTTAGAACCAAATAAAGAGTTTAACTGATGGTCGTCTAAGTAATTGTCATTCTTCGTGTTTGTGTGACGTGACCGTAGAGACCGTAGAACGCCCTCTACACCAAACTGGCTCTGAGCCCAAGAGCAGTTACATATGGTGAGTTGACAACGATGTCTGGGACCAACCCTTTTGATGGCAGTTCAGTCTGCAGTGATCAGGTGGCGTGGACTCTTCCTGAGAGATCATCTGGTGTCGGGGATCTAATCCAGCTACTAGACGAGGGACAGCGGAGATTCTCAAAATGCGATCACAGACAGGCGTGGCGCAGACCGGGTGCTGCTGGAGGTACTGGTGGCAGATCGGACCTTGCAGATCGAGGGGCGTCAGAGACGAGGACAAGTGAGGGATATGGTGTTTCCTCTTACTTGGAGGCGAGGAGGACCTTTACTATGCAGGCTGAGGATCCCCGAAGGCTGTACAGGAACTGAGGCTGGAGCCATCTGGACGTAGAGACTGGGACGAGAGACGGGAAGGTGATCTCGGGTTCGGTGCTCCTGGGTACAGGCAGATGGATGACACCTACAACCGGCGGGTTTCTGGGAATCCATTTAAGGGTCCTGAGAGGGTCAGGGACATTGTTGACAATAATCTAGGTGTGGACTAACAAACCCCAGTATGGGACTGGGTAGATGTACATGAAAGGAATGACAATATGAACCGACCTTCAGGATGGCCGGAGGAGAGCGTGAAGGGGGAGAGCTCACAGACAGGAGGGTCACTGGTGTAATACCAGGGGTAATAATAGTCCTAGCGGGATAGGAGGAGGGATGTTACGCTGGAGAGATGGGGGTTATCATGCCACCCTGGTGAGGGAGAGCCTTGTAGACCTGGATACGTTGGGTATCCAACTGTTGGTGTCATGGGTAACAAGGTTTCTCTAAAGAACACATTTGCAGAGAAGCCCCCAGATAGAGTGGTGACCTATGAGCCACCATTTTCCGAATATAGGCCTCAAGTGAACAGAGTAACGGCCCCCACATATGACGGTTCAACCCCGTGGGAAGACTACGTGGTACAGTTTGAACTGATATCAGAACTTAATGGTTGGACTGAGCAAACGAAGGCGCTACAATTAGCGGCAAGCCTACGAGGGCCGGCTCAGGCGGTTTTAAGTGACCTCGAGAGCGCAAAACGTCGCGTATTTCATTGTGTGGCTTGGGCCCTTGAACAGAGATTTGGTTAGGCGAATCAGACGGAGCTGTTCCGGACACTCCTAAGGAATAGGAGTAGGCAACCCGGTGAGACGGTATCTGAGCTTGCGCACGACACTCAGCGCCTCCTATCTAGAGCGTACCCTCACGCACCAGTTGAGATGAAGGAAACTCTTGCAAGAGAATTCTTCATTGACGCTGTAGGCGATAGTGACTTCAGGTGGAAGATTTACCAGGGGCGCCCGAAAACCTTTAACGAGGCGGTTAGCATCGCTGTTGAGCTCGAGGCTTTTGCGTTGTCTAAACAGAAGAGAGTGAACATGAAGAGAGTGAGGGCGGTAGGCGAAAGAACGAGAAGTGTGAAAGAGGACGAAAGTCTCAAAGGGATGAGTGAAGTCTTAAGCAATGCTTTGTCGAAGGGTTTCGCTGAGTTGACGGAAAACCTCAAGAAATTACTGCGGAAAGACACAAAGAATAACTTATATGAGGGAAAAGGGAAGAATACGACCATAACAAGTTGGAACTGTGGGGAAGTGGGCCACGTCAGGAGAGATTGCACGAGCTCTAGAAAGGAGGAAGCATCGAAGGGAACTGAACTTCAGAAGGAAAACTGCTAGGAGTTGACCTTGCGGGGCGAAGGTCAACTTGTTTCCAAAATGAGCCCACAGAGCTAGCACTTTCGCGGAAGCGATTGTGGTCAGTTGGATCCAATAGTTTGTATGTAACTGGGTAGCTGGAAGGTGTTAGGGTGAATTTCCTGGTACACACTGGTGCTGAAGTTACTGTAATACAGACGGGAGTGTTTAGGAGACTGACCACGGGAAAAGCTTTGCGACAGGATAAAGTTCCTTTAGATTTGGCTGCTGCTGACGGTAGGCCGCTGACATTTCTTGGAAGAGGAATCTCCTTCTGAAAGGGGGTGAACTTGAAGTGGGGCACGAAGTTTTGATGGCGGATATCGATGCTGATGCGCTTCTGGGCTATGACTTTTTGAAGTTATACAACTGCACAATTGACGCTGGAGCAGGAAGGTTAACAATAGGGAAGAGGCAACTGGAGCAATTGAGTACAGATGTGGATAAGTCTGTTGGAACTCGGGTTGTTGTTGCTAACACTGTAGTTGTTCCTGCCAACAGCGAGAAAATTGCGAGAACGTCTGCGCAGATGGATATGACGGCATGTGCAATTGTGGAGTGCAGCGAAAACCTCTTGAGACGTCGACAGTTGATGGGGGCTAGGGCACTCGTGGACCCGTACAAGGGAGTGATTCTTTCGAGGCTGATGAATGTGACAGACCAACCAGTGACCCTTTATGAAGGAGCTTCTGTAGGGCAATGCAAGCCCGTTGAGCTAGTAGACAGAGTCGCTTCTGAGCGGGCGAAATGCCGGACGGTGACTAAAGGGGAGAGGTCAGGAGCTAGAGGGATAACTGCGTTGGGAGAACACCTTGAAATTCTAGCCGAAAAGAGTTGCGTCAACCTTTCGAAGGAAGAGATGGATAGGGTAAGACAGCTTCTTGAGGATAACGCAAATGTTTTCGCTCGATCGAAAGAAGACCTTGGTCGTATGGACTTGTGTAAACACGAGATCGATACTGGTACTGCGAAACCTACTATGATCCGCCCGGTGAGAAAACGGTTAAAACTATATGGTGAGAAGCAAAAAAAGTTCCATGACAAGGCCGTACACATCCATACCTGTAAAGCTGGAGACATATTTTGGCTCTTGAACACCAAGAGAAAGAAAGGTGTGTCTCCCAAGTTACGGAAACGATGGGACGGTCCGGGACGGGTGATTAAGAAACCAACGGATGTTGTATATCGAGTGTAGATGGGACCTAAGAAGAAACCAACCGTTGTACACCATAACCGTTATATAGGAGACGATCCACCATTGTGGTTACTGACACCACTGAAAACTCAGTCTTCAACGCTCCTGGTTGTACCCACTATAGAGGAACTGCGAAAACACTAAAACAGAGAAGAAAATATCACTTTGTTTGGTGGCTCTACCATCTCTCGTCCAAAAGTTTCCCCGGAAAACAGAAACAAAAGAAGGAAGATATCCCGCTGGGGAAGATACCCACGTAGCGCCCTACCATCGCAGGCCATTTTTTATTAACTCCCTGCTCAGACCAACACCTCCGGAGCTATCACCACTGTAAAGTTTTTGTAACGGTCGACAAATTTGAAAAGAAAGCTTTAAATGTAACTCACACGTCCAATTTAGAGGTGAGGCAGATAAAGCAACAAGAACACGCAAAATCTTTCCCTGCCTGATAATCGCGGTGTATCTCACATTACTTCCGAAATTTTAGTGACACTTATACCACACGAAACTTCTGCTCGTTTCTGCTTTATTTAGTAACCACCCAATTTGATTGTCTGTGGACCGCGGAAACTTATATTTTACGTGTTTTACTTTGGACGCTCTGCTACGGTATTTACTTTTCATGGAGTTGAAAGTTACAAGTTGTTCATGGACAGTTGGACACTTAAAGATTAATTTTGTTATACTTTTACATGGACGACTTTATTACTTGTTTATGAATATTTCCATTCATGTGTTCTGTTTGGATCGTACGCAGGTCAGTCCTGTATTCATGATTCTAATTAGCCGACGTAGGTTGTAACTTGAATTTTGATTTTTGTTTTGTTTTGCCGTTAAATGCGAGGACGCATTTGGTTCTTGGGCAAGAAGGGGTAGTAAAATCAAATTAATGTTTTTATCCTGCTGTATTTAAGCGTTGCATGGGTGAAACTCAAATTGTTGTGTTGCTGATGTTCTCTCTCATTGTTTATTTTGTTGTCTGTCAGGTGTGGCGGAGTGGGTTAGCAGTAGTAGTTTCTGCACAGGTAAAGTCAAAGTCAGACACTATTGTGAAATGTATATAACCGTGCGACATCTAAGTTTATCGTTGAATTTTCTTCTCCTGAGTTTGTTTCCACCAAACAAGTTTTACTATTTTTTTTCAAATATTTTGTTTATGTTTACTTTTTTTATTTATTTTCCATGCTATTATATTTTGAGTTTATGTCATGTTTTCCACGTTAAGTAACATTTTAATGTTAAGTTTGTTCTTGCATACATGAACGTTCACTTTGCGGGTTATGCACTTGATAGGTATTCCGTTGTTTCGACTAACGAGGTTTTCCATTTTGATTTAGGTTACACATCTAGTTCATGATTTAGATGGTAAAGAAATGCGAGGACGCATTTGTATCTTGGGTGGGAAGAGTGTTACGAGAAAGCAACCTACTTTTCTCGTGTGTACGTATTTTCTATCTTGCCTGTTTTACCCTTACAAAATGTTTCTTACTTTAATGTTTAAGTTGGGAGGTCCCTAGTTTGTGTAATTTAAATATCAGTTTATTGCTGGCTGAGAGAGTTGGTTCTTGCTTCCGGGGCTTTATGTAATCAGTCCGGTGGACAAGGCCGCCTTTGTTCTTAGTATACGGGGAACTAGGGGTGTATAGACAGTGGGGCGGGGTTAGCTCATATTCGTATAGCACTGTAGAGAGCGTTAACCGGCTGTAATTGGGTTATGGCGCTTGTCAATCTTACTTGCTATTTCTTAATTGTTCAGTTAATTTACAGTACGTTTTTTAAGTTTCATAATCAAATATAGTGTGCATTTATTTTTGTCTATTACAGCAGGGTTAAACACATCTTAAACATGGTAAAATATACCATAGCTGGAAATTATCATATGAAAGACATGCCCACCTTACTTATTCTGAGGTTTTGTCAAAAACGTAGTGGACAATCTTTTTTTCTCTGCTTTTCGGTTGGAAAGAGACCGGTATTAAGATACTTTACAAGCTGCGATGACATATTCTCTTTAGGGGTACTGAAGGGCACTGTCCATGGCTTGAGGGATACCAGATGCTTTCTAAATGGAATATGTTGATGTATTGAAATGATAAAATACATATAACGGCATCTCTTCATAATCATAAGCTCTCAATTCCATTGCTTAAATTTCAATGTTAAAAAATAATTAATTTTAATTGCAAGGAAATGATGTCATCACTGAATGGACTTCCCCATTTATTTAAGTTGGTGAACAGTTTTTTCATCTCCTAACTGCATCATAATAGAAAGTTGGGATTTTCATTCTTGGAGTTGTTTGAATTCTCAACAACATTAACTTTGTTATTTTTTTCAGCCTATCTTGGATAATAACTAAAGACTTACTCATTATTGATTACTTCTATGATAACACAATCATTGTTATATGATACTAGAAACCCCATAGTCTTGTTTTAATGACGTACTGCACGTACTAAGCACAATTAATGGCAATGTGTACCCGAGCCGACCAGGATTTCCTTAACATTTCATTAATAATAGTTATAAAGCCATTCAAATGAAAAAAATTGAACCCTCTTCACAAATTAGGGTATTAGTTACGTCAAACCGTGTTCCACTAATTTCTAATTCAGTGGCAAATTGTTCTCTTTTTGAAAGAATATGGCAAATGATGTGTATTGGACTGCCTGTGGTAAACTGAAGCAGAAATTAGGTAAAATTGTAAAACTTATGTCTAGTTACTAGAATTCTAACAACAAACGGTACTTCTGTGGCACACACATCCCAGTATTGCATACATAAAACTGCAATGGCAGAGGATCAAGGAGATGCTGCTCCTGTAAGACCTTATAGCTTGTTGGTGAGCTAAGCCTGGCAACATAAGCATGGTAGTGTTATGAATAAATACAGTTTCAAGCTCACCTACTTAGAAATAAATTTTTCCTGATTTCACAAATAAAACAAGTGAGAAGGCAAACTGGAGGAAGCGCTGCCCAAGCCCGCTCACTGTACAAAACACCATTAACTAACATAGATAAGGCTCTGTAGACCATTTGTCCATCACCAAGACCTAAGCCAAACTTGTGCTGCCTCTTTTACCTTACAATTCAAACTACTGATGTCAATAACCTTTCCTCGTGTTGAAGCTATATTATCTGCTTCCAAAAAAACAAGGAGACATGGTATACAAACACTGCATCAACTGATGTTTAGTGCCAAATTCAAGGAGAATTTTTTCTTCATATTTTTGGTTTTTCTCGCTAAGGTTCTGAAATAGCTTTGTTTGGATTCAATCCGCAAGCTAGTGCAGTATACAAGAGGCTCAAAATGTGACATCTGATCTGCATAGTGGATTAAAAAGTGCCTGAGGTAATATTACTTAGATATGCCAGCCTTATAATTATACATATTACATAGCCTAATGTAGGTCTAACTTTATGTTTGTAAATGTTCATTTAAGTTACTTCCATATACGACAGCGTGGTAAGCGCCCGTGTATGTGCAACCATTGTATGGGTTGACTTTGATGTCTCTTGTCAGTGAACCTAGTCTAAATCTTGACAAAATAACCATAGATTGCAACATGTCTAGTATATTACCGTCTAGTATATTAAACCATTACGAACTTACGCCAATGTAGCTCTTAAATCTCAGATTTGTTCGAATTGCTAGTTGATGATCGAAGGTGATGATGGTGGTGATGATGGTGGTGGTGGTGATGGTGGGGCGATGGCGATGGCGGTGGCGGTGATGATGAAGATGATGATGATGATGATGATGATGATGATGATGATGATGATGATGATGATGATGATGATGATGATGATGATGATGATGATGCCTTGACCAATATAATATTAGTAGTAGCCACCGAAATTTAATATGCCTCGTATTCCTTAAACATACCTGGTTCTTTCCAGTTCGTTTACGCGTTACTGGGAATCATCGTGCCTTCCTTACTCAGTTTGTTTTAGGTTAAACAAATCTGAGTAATAGCTTGGAAAGACAATAAAAGATATGTTTGCAACTTCCAAGATGTATTATTGATACTAAATTTACTTAGTCAAGTAAAATAAATGTAATGTATTTTAGTTGGTTAATGAGTAAGTAACGAGTATGAATGCATATTTACCCATGCAAAATTGAATAGTTTTACTCAATTCTCCCTCATTTTGTTTTGAGTCGTAAATATTAGGCATGCAAAGTACATTTCTGAGTAGTCAAATGAGCCTAGAAATGTTTTCAGAATACATACACAAAATACGTGTGTTCCCTATTCACCCTTCTGCCGTACAAGCAGGTATATTCGTCATAGCTATATTGTCATGTTTGTTTTGACTTAAAGTCAACTTACGTGACCAGTTGTGAAACATTCCAGGCTAGGAGATATAAACCAAAATATCCTTTGTTAGGACGATGTGCCAACTAACCTCTTATTGAAATACACGCATTAATAGCAACAACAAATCAAGTTAATTAAGTCTCAAGTTCAAATAACTTTATGAACATGATATTAAGATGGGGTATTCAAGTTAAGCAATTAACCTAGATCAATTTTGTTTGTTTATGCGTAGCCCTGTTCAAACGTGCAGTGGTATTCCACATTCTCACACTACTGGTTGTTTTTCCAGGTCTCCTCAAGTTTACTGCTGTGAGTGCTATCGGAGCTGAATACCTCACCGTCGTTTTAAATAATTCACAATTGGTAGTGGTGGTGGGGAGGAGGGTGCGTAATATTTTACAACTGTACATTGTTATTGGCCTCAGGAGAAAAGGGGCGGCCAGGAGGTACGGGCCCCCAGAAGAAAGAAATGCATTTCGGAAGGAGTAGTTTACACTTAAACTTATATGAAAAGTATTTCCATTGTTATGGAAGATATGTTAAAGCGCTGATCGGGTCTAGTGAGGAAGCTTTCAATACGTACCACCTACAGAAATTAAATCACCCTTGCTGAGATGTGATTTTGTCCTTTGCAGGGGTTATCTGAAAGCTTCAGCCAACGGCGGGGGGGGGGAGCGGTCTGGCCCCTTGATGACCACTACGACCTCGGATACATTCCACAGAAATGTATGTGTAATACCTTTTGTTTACTTGTATATTTGCATTCCCAAATCGTACAAGACCTATCTTAAAGTGTTTAAGCTTCTGGGGGACCTGAGTTCTCAGCTAAGACATTGTGCAGTTGTTCAGCTATTCACTGAAAGTCGGTCTCGACATCGGTTAACATCTGATCTCTCTTGAAAAATGTTGAATGTACAAAAGTTTCATCCCAAATTTGAATTTCTAAAATATTAAAAATTGATCATTGGTTCACCGTTAAGCTTGATATGAGGATGGGTTAGAAGTGTTCCCTAGCCCCTTAAACTGTCCAGTACACTTTGTAGATTGTGTTTTGCACTTCCAAGTTGAATGATTGCCCCGCACATGACATCTCCCCCACTTCAGAATTTCTGTTTCAGCCACTAATAGCAACAAAGGAACTTCTCTTAAAGAGTACTTTTCTGGCGACTTAAGCTGGCAGGATAACGTTAAAACTTGCTGTAATTTCACAATGGGAATATAATATGTGGGTGTCCCTGCATTCACAATTTTCTGTTCGAGAGTACAAAACAGCTAATTCGAGTTCACTACTGACTTCCTACTATGACTCAGTACACGGTCTACATAATATGTAATACAATGGTAATACAAGGTTCTGTTGATACATCCATAGTGTGCCTACACAATGAACACCACGTATACATTCTACTGTGAAAAGTACTGTTAGAAAGGTGTGATACACGAAGGAACAATTAAGACCAGCAATGCTGCAGAGGCAGTCATTCAAACAAGGTGTCAAAAAGTGACAGAAAGTTTCCAAAATGGCGTGATAACTGTACCTCAGTTGAAAGCTTTCATAACTTTTAAGGTCAGCGGTATGCTTTCAGTTTAACTCAAACAACCCTGACTTTAATAAATGTAGAAGACACCTTTGTCATTTTTGGAGTAGGCGTATTTGCAAAGCACAAAATACAAATCAACCTGAGAACCCAGCTGTGGCGCTCAATGCAACAATAGGGTACTTATTGTAGTGGGCGTTGTTAGTCAGTCACGCGATCAGTTTTGATATGTACAGTCTAGTTCAGTTCAATATTCTGCTTTCATATTGCTACTCTCACGGCTCATTTCTATTTGTCGTCTTTAAGTGGCGTCATCCTCAGCATATCGGGATAACTTCCTCCTCTTCGGGCTACATCAATACACTCTCCGTCATCATTTTCAGCTCGGGTGTCTCTTTTAAGCTGACGAAGAAGGATTCAAGGCAACATCACACAAGTGAATTATATTGACTTTCAATGTAAGTGTTCCACTTTCTGTATGTATTACAGCATTACACAGTTATATCGTATTATACTTGTAAATGGCTATGGTTTAGACGGTAGCTTTATGAGTTATTCCGGCAGTAGGCAACGTGACACTTAAGTTTAAAGAGAAAGGTAGTCTATAGTCTTAGCTGAGACCACCACCGTAATATCCTATTACTAACTCTAGATATGGTTATATACCCATTACCGTATAAACCGTTTGTCCACCAGGAAGTGTAGGTTAAGTTATATGGGTTTCATAATGGCAGATGATCGTGGCAAGCTTTACGTTCCTGTTATATCATGTTAATTTATATTGTTAAATTTAATCAACTTTCTACTGATATATTGTATTGTTTTCATCGGTGATTAAGCGATTCGTAAATTGTGGATAGAAACAAACAATATGGAACTGTTGCCAGATACGTTCATCAAAATTTGTGATGGGATTGAAGATTTTCAATAATTATTTCAATGCAGCTATGGGAATATGCTTTAAGTAGATTGATTAGTATATCAAGTTTAAGCGTGAAGTTATTATAGCGTTATTACTGTATCTTACATATCACTCCATTATAAAACATTCACTCTTAGTGAGTGGTCAAACTCGATTCAGATGAAAAACTGTAGACTCCTCTTGACGCTCTTGTAGTGTAAGCCTATTGTCAACTCGTAAAATACTTACTTCATTATTGGAAATCTTAATGAGAGAACTAACATGTTTGCATCAATATTTCTCACTGTTACACTATTTTGTTTACGTACATCACACTAGTTATTTATAATACCATTTGATACTGCATTTGAGGTACATTAAAAAAAAATGATATTTCTACTAAATATGATTTAATTTGACTGTACTTAGTTCAACACATTAATTCTTCCAAAGATTCAATCACTTCTGGGACGCACTTATTTTATGCTGTATATTTCTCAACATCGATGACACCTTGTATTAAAATTATGTGTTCCGAAAGTAGCCTATTGAACATGTCTACATAGACCAAACAACGCTGTGCGTATGTTAGACATATTTATATATATAGTTTTCAAATCAGTATATGTTGAAGGTGCAATACTGCTTACTTATACGAAAGACAGAAACATTTTGCACTTGTGTTATATGATTACTATGAACCTTTAATTAAGTACTATTATTTCGGTTTAGTTGAGCAGGATCGTGCGAAGTTTTGAGATATCTGTCAGAAGATGGTTTGGAAACCTGTGAAACTTTGGAAGCAGCCCACCATCACACCGTAAGTAATACCCTCTCTAGTAACCCGCCTTAATCAATTGCCTCTAATGTGACCCCCTCCCACTTTACCGAATTAAGTCCCCCATCTGTTTAGACTGAAGGTTACACCCATCTCCCACTTAACAATGCATTATTCTAATATGGCATAAATATATCCATGTGTTCCTTTTAGCGATGCTACGGTTAATTTCTTCCTCGGCTCTTTTTTCATTAAATTGGCGGAGGCATAACGAATTTGTTTGATGGTGATGTCGTTATTTGTGCGGGTGCGTCTGTGTGTATGCGACACTGTGTTTGTAAACACAATAACTCAAAAAGTATATGATGGCCGAAGTTAATGCATTGTATATGGATTTGTCTTTAAGTTAGTATAAGAACCCAATTGAAATTGGTGGATGCAAATAGACATACGACGTCAACTGATGTCAAAGTCTGAAAACTTTATAAACAAGATAACCCAAGAAGGAAGGACAATGTCGTTAAACTTCTAGCCATAAGCCAAGCTCGGATGGACTTAATACTTGGTGTGTTATTTCTTTAATGAGGACAATAATTTGTTGTTTTATATGGAGATTAAAGATCACTTGAGTTCAACACAGGTTACAGTCTGAAAACATTGTAAAAACTCTAAATTAAAGTTTAGATGAAATTCATAAGTCGTATGTGAATCCATCTAAGCTAGTTCAAGAACCTTATTATGTTCTAATGAGGTCCAAAAATTAAAACCTTGTAATAATAATAATAACACATAATCTTGATATAAACATAACTCCAAGCTTAAAACATACGTTGTAAGACACTTTACCGTAGTGAGTACAAAGAAAGCATTTTGTTATGTTGCGGTCAAAGCTCATGTGAGGTCAATAGTGGTCAAAGTCTGATAATGTTGTTGTGACAGTGCCACAAATATTGAAACTTGAATGGGCTGAATGTGTGGTATAGAGATTCATATTAGTGAGTGCAAGAATCATTCTGTATTTATAGTGGAGGTCAAAGATCGTTCAAGGTTAACAGTGATGGAAGTCTGAGAATCATGTAAACACCATAACTCCAGAGGTGCAACTTAAATGAACTAAATAATTTGTAAGTAGGCCTACATTCACCTGGGTCAGTACAAATATATTGCTTTTTATGAGGTCAAAGGTCATTATATATAAGACGCCAACGTCACTGATACATTCAGGACTAACCCGTGTGTAGAAACAAACAGGTATGCTTAGCACACAGACCTATAAATATAGTATTACTCACTGATGAAATCTCAGTATTCATTAATGCGACCGTAAATCTAATTTCAAATTCTTTATCTCTCTTCATAATGAAGCTAGAGGGTTGCGCTCTCGTATTTGAGGCTGTGGAATATAAATACTAGAAATAATGAGGAGAAATGCGGAATTTATATATTTTGATATTCAAAGGGAAGTCTTATAGTTGGTGTGTAGTAGGTTGTTTTGTTGAGATACATTTCATAGTAAAAGGCAGTGCGTTTGCTGATAAATGTAAACAACCGTTACTTGTCAGTTATACATGTTGCATTGGCGGCAACTAGTTCGTTTTCATAGCATCGTTTCCAGACAGCAAATAGTCTTCAAGGAAACCTCACGATAGAGAAGAATATCAAACAACATTGACAAGTGAAATTCAAAACCTGTCAATCAGAAGTTTGAAACTGAAACTAGAACGATTATACCGTTCTTAAATTTAGATTTAGAAGTAAATAAAACCGTTGTATATCAATGCCAATATATACATAAGTGCTTTGACTGCTATGGTGCAGACGGAATGGTGGTAACTGGAAACAAGCAGGAAAAAGTCATCTCTGAGGTAAATAAGTAGCTCCATCTATTGGCGACGGACAAGACTTAGATACTGGTAGCTTTGTTTAAATTCACTAGCTTAGACAGAGAAATGGCTAAGGGGCGTGGAATACGGTAAATCACATGTTAATTTAACGTCCCCCTCTGTTTTTTGCGAGCGATTTATCGGCGTCTGCAGAAAATATCTGAGCGGTCAAACAAACATAGGGATCTCGATAACTGGTTCATTGATTTACATTAAAAGAATCATCATGTTAACTGCTTAATCGTCAAATATATTCGAAAGAGGCCCGGCGGGGTTTAGAGGGCCAAGCCTTCAGACATTGAAGCGTTTTGAAATATTTAAGTGGCGTATAGCAAGGAGCAACAGCCCCCCCCCCCCCCCACAGCACCTCCCCCCCCTAAATCGCTTTACTTACCATTTTGGTGGGTGTACGAAGAGACGTAAGAAAGTGATATTTTTTTGAAACGTTGTCTTTGGAGGGTGGGTGCAAGGTTATTTTATTTTCGTTGGGATCCGCCTTACCAGAATATTTACGCCGCGGTGTTATTTCTTTTCAAGAGGACCATTCCTTGGGATGTGTTTTTAGCCCTGGTGTCCTGGATCTGTGTAGGTTTGGATATTCTTGTTCTCGAAACACGCACACATATTACTTTTCAGAGCGAACTTTTTTTATATCACTGGAATTTGTTTAAAGCCCTGGTGGGGGGGGGGTGACGAATTCACCGGAAGCTGTTAAAGTGTGAGAAATTCCTTCGCAGAGACTTGGAAGCATAATAATAAATGTGAGAGAAATGAAGTACTTTTACATCAAGGGTACAGATAAATAAGTGGTTTCATTTCATTGTAATCCGGATTCGATATTCGTGAACACAATCAAGTGCTGAAATACTAACCAAGAGACAAACCGCACCGCTCCAACATCCCTCAAGGGGTGTAAAACCAGCCTGAATTAGGTGTGATTGCCCCACCGCTCCCCTTGATTGATTGAATGTATGCTCCGTGTGATCCTTGTAGACTAGAGTTTCCGTTCAAACATTAATGTATCATTTTACTTTTATTATTGATCTTATTGAATAGATGTCATACGGATAAAAGCCAGGTTTATCTATGAATGATTAGCCAGGTTTATTATTAATGTACCATTAATGTAGTTTGTCGTATAAATGAGGTATTTGTATGATTTGATTTGATTAGTGAACAATGAAGAGCTGTGGATATTTTAAACGAAAGTATAATTTAGCTATAGGCATTTCTCATGCCATATACAACCATTATATGTCTTTGAAATATCCATATTATATTGAACCAGAGGAACTTTACGCGTGATCCCTTCCATAAATCTATCTTTTGTGGTTCGCATTTCGGGTTTGGAGCTCAGAGAACAGATTAACGCCGTACACGGGCAATATCATAAATTTTGGTAATTCACTACAATACTGCATAATATTTGAAATTCCCTTCTGGATGTGCTTCTTTGTGAAGGATATATAAGCGTAGACAAGGGGTCCCTTTGTTCATGGAAATGCACTTTCTATATGATATATCCTTATAATTAAACCTATCTTTGATAAGAATATGACGTCCCCTAATGCGAAAAGCACATTGCGGCCGCTTTGTAGAGTGTAAAACTTTATTTGATAATTGTTATATATCAGTATCACGCCATCTATTTTGGTAAAGTTGTTGTGACCTGCATGTGACCTGATGAAAATAAACAGTTCAATATGGCCGCATGTGCTGTAAACACTTAGCATTTGTCTTCTTGTTATATCGCTAGGAATCAGGATAATCCTCCATTAATCCAGGGTATAACAAACTGGCGACGAGGATGGGAGGAAGGAGTGTTATATATCAGTATATCGCCATCTATTTTGGTAAAGTTGTTGTGACATGCATGTGACCTGATGGAAAATAAACAGTTCAATATGGCCGCATGTGCTGTAAACACTTAGCATTTGTCTTCTTGTTATATCGCTAGGAATCAGGATAATCCTCCATTAATCCAGGGTATAACAAACTGGCGACGAACTAAGGAAGAACCTATAATATAACCCAGAATATTTCTGTATCGTAAACATGGCAGTTTACGGGAATATCGGGCCGTTTGACAACACAGTCGAAAGCTTCGAAGATTACGCAGATCGCTGCGATGCCTTTATAGTGGCAAACGATATTGCCGAGGCGAGACAGGCTAATTTTTTTCTCGCTATGGTGGGCGCTGACACTTTCAAGCTCTTGAAAACGGTATGTAGCCCAGACAAGCCGTGTACACAGACGTACGCGCATCTGAAAACCATCCTGAAAGGACATTTTTCACCGAAACCGATCGTGATCGCTGAACGTTTTAAATTTTGGGCTGCTTCACAGTCTGAAACCGAGTCAGTTGCAGACTTTATTGTTCGCTTGAAGAACTTAGCAACCCATTGCGATTTCAACGCATTTCTACTGGAGGCACTGCGAGACAGACTGGTCTCGGGACTGCACACAAGATTTGTGAAAACTCAGACGCAGCTACTCTCAACCGCTGATCTGACGATTGAAAAAGCTAAAACCAAGTGCCTTGCAGACGAAATGGCTGGCATAGCAACAAGGGAACATATCGATGCTGGAAGTTCTGTGAGTACAAACAGATTGAATTGGCGGAGCCCTCAAGGTCAAGGACGAAGGGGTCAGGGGACTAATAGAAACAACGACAAGCACAATAGGCCTAATCAGCAACCCTGGCAAGCTAACAGTGCACAATCATGCTATCGCTGCGGGGGAAGCAACCACAAGCCCGATGATTGCAGGTTTCGCGAGGTAAACTGTCATTCGTGCGGGAAGAAGGGTCATATTCAAAGAGCTTGCCGATCTGGGGCTAAGGGACCTCAAAGCCAGAAAAGTTTGCAGAATCAGACAAGGACAGGGGGTCACCGCAACCACTCCGTCTCAACTAGCTATAGGCCTATGGAGGATGGTGAGCCTAACGTTAGTTCTAGTAATAAGGACACTAATGAACAGTATGTAGATAGTGTTAAAACTGATGAAAGTGATTTACATTATGGTTTATATCATACATTATCAGGTGTAAAGACCAATAAGCCGTATTTGATTACGTTAGTGGTAGGGGACACTAATGTTCCAATAACCATGGAAATTGACACCGGTGCGGCTCGTTCCACCATTTCGGAGTATGTGTACAAGTCCAGTTTGGCCCATTACCCCATAAAGGATACCAATATAACCCTACGTGGCTATTCAGGTGAAAAGGTGCCTGTGATAGGGAGTATTGTAGTCACGGCAAAGTATGGAGGTACTAGTTGTAGGATGGATTTATTGGTTGTCAAGGGAAGCCGTCCATCCGTTTTCGGCAGAGACCACTTGAGTAAAATCAAACTGGACTGGGAGAATATTTTTGTGGTATCTGAGCCAAAACCAGCAAAGGTTGGAATCCAAAATTTGGGGAATCCTGTGTCACCAACCTTGGAAAATTTGTTGAGTCAAAATCAGAAAATATTCTCATCAAGGGAAATGGGTATTAAGGGATTCTCTGCTAGGTTGAGGGTGAAAGCAAAAAGTAGACCCAAATACCAAAAGAGTAGGCCAGTGCCTTACTCATTGTTGTCAAAGGTGGAAAATGAATATGAGAAACTTATCAAGAATGATATAGTTACCCAAGTCAACTATAGTGAATGGGCTTCACCAGTTGTGCATGTACAGAAGGGAAACGGTGAAATAAGAGTATGTGGAGACTACAAAGCTTTGAATGATTGTATTGAAGATGAGGGATACAAATTACCAAATACTAATGATTTATTTGCAAAACTGGCACAGGGAGGTACACACCCTAAGGTATTTTCAGTGCTTGATTTATCTGGTGCCTTCAATCAGCTGTTTCTTGATGACGAATCAGCTAGGCTCCTAGTAATGAATACACATAAGGGGTTACTGTCACCAAAACGTTTGTGTTATGGGGTGAAAACTGCACCAGCTATTTTCCAGGAAACGATGGACAAAATATTATCTGGATTAGACAATGTATTTTGTTACATAGATGATATCTTGATTGCAACTGAGAATGAGAATAGTCACCTTAAGGCCCTCGATGCAGTGTTTGCGAGGTTAAACATGCTCAATGTTCGGCTGAATGGCACAAAATGTCAATTCATGAAATCAAAGATCAGGTATCTTGGTCATGAGCTCACCAGTGAAGGTGTGAGCCCTTTGCAGGACAAAATCGAGGCCATACAAAAGGCACCTCGACCAACCAATGTATCTGAATTGAAGTCCTTTCTGGGCATGGTGAACTATTATGGCAAATTTGTAAGGAATCTCTCTTCTCAGATGCAACCATTGTATGCCCTACTGCAACACAACATTAGTTGGGTCTGGAGTGATGACTGTGAGCAAGCTTTTGTTAATGCAAAGAATGCTTTAGCTAGTAATCAGGTGCTCACCCATTTTGATCCAAATAAACCTCTAGTGTTGAGTGTGGATGCTAGTCCATGTGGACTTGGAGCTGTTTTGGGCCATCGATATCCAGATGGTTCAGATCGCCCCATAGCATATGCCTCTAGGACATTGAGTCAGACCGAGAAGAATTATGCCCAAATCGAAAAAGAGGCTCTTGCCATTATTTTTGGGATCAAGAAATTCCACTTGTATGTATGGCACTAATTTCACACTTATCACAGATCACCAACCGTTGACTAAGATCTTCGGACCAAAACATGGTATCCCGGCTTTGGCGGCAGCTAGGATGCAGAGATGGGCAGTGTTATTGTCCGCATATCAGTACAATATTGAGTACCGCTCTTCTGCAAAGAATGCAAATGCAGATTTGCTCAGCAGACTCCCAGTTGGGGAAGCCTCCAGTGGTGACCCAGAGGAGTATTTTGTTTTTGAGACAGTCCTAATGGAAACCCCTATTACTGCGACTGAAATTTCAAAACATACAGACAAGGACCCAGTTTTAGCCAAAGTTTTAGAGTTTACTCTATCCGGCTGGCCAAATCATTGTGTTGACCCTGCCATACAACCATACTTCACACGCAGAGATGAGCTATCCCTGGAGGATGGATGCCTTATTTGGGGGCGTAGAGTAATTATTCCATCCAAATTGCATGAGCTTATCCTGAGTGAACTTCATGAATGTCATCCGGGCATGAGTCGGATGAAGGCACTTGCTAGGTGTTATGTGTGGTGGCCAGGTTTAGACAAGGATATTGAGGATAAAGTTAGGCTGTGCACGCAATGTATACAAGTGCAGAAGGCGCCTAACCCGGAACCATTGCTGTTATGGCCATGGGCCACACAGCCGTGGCAGCGGGTTCACATAGACTATGCAGAGGTCAAAGGTCAGAATTTCTTGCTAGTGGTGGATAGCCATTCAAAGTGGTTGGAGGTATTACCAATGAATACCACAACAAGTACTGCCACGATTAATGTGTTGAGAACACTTTTTGCACGTTATGGGTTACCCATTCAGCTAGTAAGTGATAATGGTCCTCAGTTTAGATCTGAGGAATTTCAGAACTTTCTGAAGTCCAATGGTGTGGACCATACTACCATCCAGCTACAAATGGGCTTGCAGAACGCAATGTTCAAACTTTCAAGAATGCTTTTGCTAAGTCAAGTGGGGAGACATTGGGTCACAAGGTAGCTAATGTTTTATTTACTCTTAGAAATACCCCGAACACAACTACCGGGAAAACTCCATCAGAGTTATTTCTTAAGAGATCCCCAAGGACTAGGCTCTCTTTAGTGAAACCTAACCTGCAGAGGAAGGTGGAAAAGAGACAGGATGCTGCAAAACAGCAAAGGGACCGCAGTTCATCAGTGCGGCAGTTCGACCTTTATCAACCAGTGAGGGTGCGAAATGTTAGGGGGGGGGGGAAGGATCGATGGATTCCTGGTACCATAGTGAAAGTCAAGGGGCCTCGTACATATATTGTTAGGATCCCTGGCAATAATCGTAGGTTTGTACACTCAGATCATCTTATCCCTGACGATACTGGTGCAAATGTTATGGCTGGAAAACCAAACATCAACTCCCCTATGGATGATGATGTTGTGTCAGTTCCAGTTAATGTACCTCAGACAACTAGGGAATTAGGGCAGAGCTCTAACTTGGATCAGCCAGGATCTTCCACCACATCCCCAGTAGTATCTGGTAGTCCTGTCCACACAGGTCAAACCCCAGTTGTGGTAGCAGAGTCACCTGCACCATCAACTACAGTAACCAGGTCAGGCAGAGTTGTCAGACCACCCAAGAGGTTAGAGATTTAACTATACCCTCAAGTTGTTAGTTTTGTTTGTTTGATTTGATAAACGATTGATTGATTTAATAAAAGTTGGGTTGTTTAATGAAGAAAAATATTTGATTGTTTCATCATCTGGTAGGAAGGAGTGTTATATATCAGTATCACGCCATCTATTTTGGTAAAGTTGTTGTGACCTGCATGTGACCTGATGAAAATAAACAGTTCAATATGGCCGCATGTGCTGTAAACACTTAGCATTTGTCTTCTTGTTATATCGCTAGGAATCAGGATAATCCTCCATTAATCCAGGGTATAACAATAATGAATTGTGGAAGCCCGCCATCGATTTTTACATTTTCGCTTTATTTACATTGGTATAGCGCCATCGATTTAAAACTTTCGCCCCGTTGTGTATGTTTGCAAAATTGTGCGGAGGTCCTGGATCAGTTCTTTTCTGTTAGGTGTTGCAACTTCTGATAGTTGGCCAAGGGACAAGTATCTTCCGACCCGAAATTAATTAAGAAAAGAACTTTCTCAAAAGAGGAAGAAGGATCAGTATAGGGCCTTATTGCTTGCTACGCATGTTGCAGACAACTGCAAGATTTGTGGAGAATTAAGGTCCTTAAAGGTCGGTATAGCCAGTATGTGGCCCTAAATTATAGAACGCTAAAATTGCTAGAAGTTTTCAAAAAGTACTTTCCTTCAGGTCTTTACTCTCCAGATTGTTCTCAACATTTTTAAGGAACACTCAAGATAACTGAAAATCCGAGTGAGGAAAATTTCCTTGAAGGTTGACATTAAAACATTTTTGACCAAACGTGACCGGCATATTTGAATGATATAATACAATATCTTTCTTACCCGCCCGTTTCCTACTTTCTTAGCGATGTTTTCCTTGCTGTTTTCGCTCAGTTTTTTGCCTACTTTTATTGAAAGAATGGCCTAAAATCGATTGAAATTTATTGGCCTCAAATATGTTATATATACATAGAAAGTAGGAAACGGGCGGGTAAGAAAGATATTTTATTATATCATAAATATTTCATCGATCGTTTCCATGTGGTGTAACTTTTTTCGGATCCAATTTCGCATTCCCTCGAATTAGCCGACCTTTTCATTATAAGCCTACGATCCGTCAAGAGGAATATGACTGAAACAATTAATGCTCCTCTGTAAGTTGTGATCATACGCTACGGCTTAATATTGTCGTTTGCGTCATATTACGCCATCCATGCATGCACTATACATAGTGCCATTCTTACGGAATGGTACGGCGTATATATCTATATAGGGAACGGCCGGCGGGTAAGAAAGATATTGTATTATATCATAAATATTTCATCGATCAATTCCATATGGTGTTACTTTTCAGCATATAATGTACGCCCGTGATCTGGGCGCTCGACGACAGCCCGTCTTACGGGTCAATCGCCTATTATATATACTGTATATATGTCATATGAATTAATACACTCAATCGTGTAAACATGTATCTCCATATCCTATAGCTCGTTCTTAGAGCGAAAATTCTCTCAACATACTCGATCCGTTAGTGTAATTGTTTGCTTATTTATTAATAGTTGTTTACAATTTATTCTGAATTGGCATGGGGGGGGGGGGGGGCTTCGATCAGGTTCTGTAAATTTTTCCTGTTAATTCTTTTTTTACGTTCTTTCTTAATTTGCACGGGGAGGAGTTCAGTCTGAGAATATAATACACATTATCACCAGCAGCTATATGCCAAGTTTCTGAGAAACCTAATTAAGCCCTCGCGTCTCATTGATCCACAATTATTTTATTGTTTGTTTGTTAATTTTAATAATTAATCAATCACAGCATAATGTTCACCCGTCATCCGGGTGCTCGACGAAAGCCCGTCTTACGGGCCAATCGCTTATACTGTATGTCATATGAATTGATACACTCGATCGTGTAAATAGCTATTTCCATATCCCAGAGCTCGTGTTTAGGGCGAAATTCCTCTCAATATGTTCGCAAATATACTCGATCCGTTAGTTAATTAGTTGTTTCTTTATTTCCTTATTTATTTGTTTATTATTTGGTAGTGGGGAGGGTTCTTCAGTTATTTTCTTGTTTTTATAATGAACACATTCTCCATTCTCCAGCGGCATTGTCTGACAACATTCTCCGTCACCATGGATACGGCCTTGTTAACTTGACCTAATATTGTACTTTTTTTTGCCTTGTATATATTAAAGAGTTCATCGTACGCAGTTGCCCAGGTTTACCGGTGAAGCTCGTCGGGCATGGACGCTGTGCGATATGACGGTGGATTCTACTAAAGTTGCTGTTAGCGGTTACAACGAAGACACATCATTCATAGACCTGTTTTCATTGAATATTCCTGATTCTTCGTCGCCATTTATAACTCGGTTTTATTCTAAAAAATTTAAGAATCATTCAAGATGGCGGCCTCGTTGTGTTTCATTCTTGGATGATTCTCGTATAGTCACTGTGTGTGGTGATCAGTTGGATGTCTTCAATATCAATACAGACGACATACACACACACAGTGATCTGTTACGCGATGGAACAGCCGAGTGTATGACTAGTGTCAGAGAGGGAGAGATATTTATTGGTTTGTCACGTTCTAACGAGGTGATTGTGTTTGATTTAAGTTTGAATAAAATCAAGACAATCACCTTGGAAGGATTAGTAGTAAGTGATTATCTTGTAGATATAACAGTTTATGGAGATAATCTGTTTATATCTACACGCATTGGTAGTGCCATTAGATACAACATGGAGGGAGTGATGTTACATGAATACAACACACCATCAAGCTACTCAAATGAACGCAGTATCACTGTAAGCAGTGAGTTTGGTCTGGTGTTTGTATCATGTTGGTTCCCTGCTCCTGCTGCTGCTGTTCCTGCTGTTGTTGTTTACTCTCTCTCTGAGAATCATACATTGTTTTCTTTCCAAGTTATTGATGATTTGTTGACTAGAATCAGGATAAACGATGTAAACAGGTTTATGTTTACAACAACAAGACGAGGAATACTGAGTGTATACAGCACAGTAAGTACAGTAGGATAGTGTAAAAAAGTAAACATAGGAATTTTATTTTACATCTAGAATAATGAAAATAGGCTAGAAAAACTACCAAGTTAGGTATCAGTGACTGCGAACATTTCTGTAGATAACGTTTATTTGTACTGTTTTTGCGAGTCTTGGAAATAATATGAAATTTAGGACTAACATTTTAATAGGATTGAAGCAGCAAAACCTCTCATAGCAACACATACATACAGTACAGTGTAAATGAATTCAAAAAATCGTCTGAAGTTACTTGCATTATAAAAAAATGTGTAGACCTCCAATAGAAACATATTTGGGTTCGGTGCATACCAACATCTCCTAAGAGCACACTTATTGCTATTTTAAGGCAATATTAATAAATTTAGAGAAAAAATGAGAAGAAAATTTTAATAGGATTGAAGTAGCAAAACCTCTCATAGCAATGACATACATACAGTACAGGGCTAATCAATTCCAAAATCGTCTGAAATTACTTGCATTAAAAAATCTGTGTAGACCTCCAATAGAAACAGAGGTGGATTTGCTGCATACGAACATCTCCTAAGACCACAGTTATTGCTATTTTAAGGCAATATCAATAAATTTAGAGAAAAAATGAGAAGAAAATTTTAATAGGATTGAAGTAGCAAAACCTCCCATAGCAACACATACATACAGTACAGGGTGAATAATTTTCAAAATCCTCTGAAATTTCTTGCAATATAAAAAACTGTGTAGACCTCCAATAGAAACATATTTGGGTCCGGTGCATACGAACATCTTCTAGGAGCACACTTATTGCTATTTTAAGGTATTATGAATGAATTTAGAGCAAAAATGAGAAGAAAATTTTAATAGGATTGAAGTAGCAAAACCTCTCATAGCAATGACATACATACAGTACAGGGCTAATCAATTCCAAAATCGTCTGAAATTACTTGCATTAAAAAATCTGTGTAGACCTCCAATAGAAACTGAGGTGGATTTGCTGCATTCGAACATCTCCTAAGAGCACAGTTATTGCTATTTTAAGGCAATATCAATAAATTTAGAGAAAAAATGAGAAGACAATTTTAATAGGACTGAAGTAGCAAAACCTCTCATAGCAACACATACATACAGTACAGGGTGAATAATTTTCAAAATCCTCTGAAATTTCTTGCAATATAAAAAACTGTGTAGACCTCCAATAGAAACATATTTGGGTCCGGTGCATACGAACATCTTCTAGGAGCACACTTATTGCTATTTTAAGGCAATATGAATGAATTTAGAGCAAAAATGAGAAGAAAATTTTAATAGGATTGAAGTAGCAAAACCTCTCATAGCAATGACATATACAGTACAGGGCTAATCAATTCCAAAATCGTCTGAAATTTCTTGCATTATATAAACTGTGTAGACCTCCAATAAAACAATATTTGGGCTCGGTGCATACGAACATCTCCTAAGAGCACAGTTATTGCTATTTTGTGGCAATAAGAATGAATTTCAAGCAAAAAAGAGAAGAAAAATTGTGTAGGATTAAAGTAGCATAACCTCTCATATACAGTACAGGGCTAATAAATTCCAAAATCGTCTGAAATTTCTTGCATTATGAAAACTGTGTTGACCTCCATTAGAAACGTATTTGGGTCCAGCGCATACGAACATCTCCAAAGAGCACACTTATTTCTGTTTTAAGGCAATATGAATGAATTTAGAGCAAAAAATGAGAAGAAAATTTTAATAGGACTGAAGTAGCAAAACCTCTCATAGCGACACATACATACAGCACAGGTCGAATAATTTTCAAAATCCTCTGAAATTCCTTGCATTATAAAATTTGTGTCGACCTCCAATAGAACAATATTTGGGCTCGGTGCATACGAACATCTTCTAAGAGCACACTTATTGCTATTTTAAGGCAATACGAATGAATTTAGAGCAAAAATGAGAAGAAAATTTTAATAGGATTGAAGTAGCAAAACCTCTCATAAGCAATGACATATATACATACAGTACAGGGCTAATCAATTCCAAAATCGTCTGAAATTTCTTGCATTATAAAAACTGTGTAGACCTCCAATAGAAGCTTAATTGAGCTGACTGCATAGAAACATCTCCTAAGAGCACACTTATTGCTATTTTGTGGCAATATCAATAAATTTAGAGAAAAAATGAGAAGAAAATTTTAATAGGACTGAAGTAGCAAAACCTCTCATAGCAACACATACATACATAAAACAGAGTTTATTGTTTTTCGATCACGTTTCTCTGAAGTTACACCTAATTTTCCACCACTTACTGTTGGTAAAGACTCTATTAATATCTCCTCAACTGTTAGAAACCTTGGTGCATATTTTGACCAGACCATGTCACTTGAAAATCACGTTACTAATCTCTGTCGTTCTGCAAATTGGCAACTTAGGAAAATCAGTTTGATGAGGAATTACCTCGATAATAAGACTTGCGAGATACTGGTCCATGCGTTTGTGACATCAAAGCTTGATTTTCTTAATTCACTTTTATTTGGCCTTCCTGATTCGACCATCAAGAAACTCCAAAAGATCCAAAACACCGCTGCCCGTATTGTGAAAAGGAAAGGAAGAAAGTGCCGCACCACCCCACTTCTGAAGGAACTTCATTGGCTACCTATCAGCTACAGAATCCAGTATAAAATACTTCTTCTCACCTTCTGTGCTCATCATCTTGAACGGCCTGTGTACCTGTCACAACTTCTCTTGCCATATACTCCAACTCGCACACTTCGTTCCTCCAACAAACTGTTTTTAACTGTTCCAAAACCACGATTGAAGAACTATGGTTACAGAAGCTTCCAATACTCTGGGTCTTATCTCTGGAACAAGTTACCAGATCACATTCGGACATGCTATAAACTTTCTACTTTCAAAAGTCTACTTAAGACCCATTTTTTCACTTGTTCTTTTGTAAATTAATTTACTTTCTTTGTAAAGCGCTTTGAGCAGTAACTTTTGTTTACTGATTTGGCGCTATATAAGTCTCATTTATTATTATATGATTATTATTATACAGTACAGGGCAATAATTTTCAAAATCGTCTGAAATTTCTTGCATTATAAAAAACTGTGTAGACCTAGAATAGAAACATATTTGGGTTCGGTGCATACAAACATCTTCTAAGAGCACATTTATTGCTATTTTGTGGCAATATGAATAAATTTAGATAAAAAATGAGAAGAAAATTTTAATAGGACTGAAGAAGCAAAACTTCTCAAAGCAATTACATACATACAGCACAGGGTGAATAAATTCCAAAAATCCTCTGAAATTACTTGCATTATAAAAAACTGTGTAGACCTCCAATAGAAGCATAATTGAGCTGACTGCATACAAACATCTCCTAAGAGCACACTTATTGCTATTTTGTGGCAATATCAATAAATCTAGAGCAAAAATGAGGAGAAATATTGTGTAGGATTAAAGTAACAAAACCTCTCATAGCAACACATACATACAGTACAGGGCGAATAATTTTCAAGATCCTCTGAATTTCTTGCATTATAAAAACTGTGTTGACCTCCAATAGAACAATATTTGGGCTCGGTGCATACGAACATCTCATAAGAGCACACTTATTACAATTTTGTGGCAATATGAATGAATTTCGAGCAAAAAAGAGAAGAAAAATTGTGTAGGATTGAAGTAGCAAAACCTCTCTTTGCAACACATACATACAGTACAGGGCTAAAAAATTCCAAAATCGTCTGAATTTCTTGCATTATAAAAACTGTGTTGACCTCCAATAGAACAATATTTGGGCTCGGTGCATACGAACATCTCCTAAGAGCACACTTATTGCAATTTTGTGGCAATATGAATGAATTTTGAGCAAAAAAGAGAGGAAAAATTGTGTAGGATTAAAGTAGCAAAACCTCTGTTTGCAACACATACATACAGTACAGGGCTAATAAATTCCAAAATCGTCTGAAATTTCTTGCATTATGAAAACTTGTGTAGACCTCAAATAGAAACATATTTGGGTCCGGTGCATACGAACATCTCCTTAGATCAAACTTATTGCTATTTTTGGTTCCTTGCTTTTTGCAAAGCAAGGAACCTATGCATTCAACTTGGTGTGTGTGTGTGTGTGTGTGTGTGTCTCAATAAGGAAAAGATGTATCATGATCAAATTTGGTGGGTGGATAGCACATAGTCAGAGGAAGATCCCTATTGTTTTTGGTGCCCACAAAGGTCACCAAAGGTCAGTTGTGGTCCAAAAACCCAAAATATTAAAACTGCAATAACTCCCGGTGCCAATGTGCGACAAGGTTTATATTTTGGGACAAGTTGTGAACTGGTTAGGGGAACATTTTGAAATTTAACGGTAATGTGATCGAAGGTCAACAAAGGTCAATTAATGATAAAAAACTAGTATTTTTGCGATAACTTGAGAACGAAATGTCCGTTAGGGCTGGGAGTTGCTTCAATGTAATCCAATTGTCGACTCGCATCTGGGTGACCCTTGACCTCAATTTGACCTCTGGTGACCTCTGGTGACCTTTACGTGTTTTGGGGGATTTTTACAGTTTTCAGATGTCAAAGGTACCTTCTGATCATAAATGTCAATAGGTTGACCCCGTGTGACCTTTATGTGCGAAGTTATACAAGGTCAAAGTTATTTTTCAGACATTTAATGCAATAACTCCCACTTCCAAGGTGTGACATGGTTGATATTTTTGGACAAGTTGCAAATGGTATAGGGGAATATTTTCAAACTTAACGGTCA
The DNA here is from genome assembly GCF_037975245.1 of Apostichopus japonicus. Lineage (NCBI taxonomy): Eukaryota > Metazoa > Echinodermata > Holothuroidea > Aspidochirotida > Stichopodidae > Apostichopus > Apostichopus japonicus. Next base: position 34,114,936 of record NC_092572.1, read on the forward strand.
TGTGATCCGAGGTCACCAAAGGTCAATTAAAGTTAAAAAAACTAGTATTTTGGGGGGAAAAAATGGGCAAAGAAAAAATGTTTAAATTTGTATAGTTTGATGCTCTATTTAGGTCTCATCGATCAAAAATGTCAAAAAGTTGACCCAAGGTGACCTTTGTATGTTAAGTTATATGAGGTCAAAGTTAATTTTCAGACATTTAGTGTAATAACTCCCAGTGCCAAGGTATTACACGGTTGATATTTTGGGACAAGTTGCAAATGGTATAGGGGAATATTTTCAAACTTAACGGTCACGTGATCCGAGGTCACCAAAGGTCAATTAATAATAAAAAACTAGTATTTTTGCGATAACTTGAGAACAAATTGTCCGTTAGGGTTGGGAGTTGCTTCAATGTAATCCAATTGTCGACCCGCATCTGGGTGACCCTTGACCTCAATTTGACCTCTGGTGACCTTTTTGTGTTTTGTGGATTTTTACAGTTTTGATGCTATTTTCAGATGTTAAAGGTACCTTCTGATCATAAATGTCAATGGGTTGACCTTCGTGTGTGAAGTTATATGAGGTCAAAGTTAATTTTCACACATTTAATGCAATAACTCCCAGTGCCAAGGTGTGACAAGGTTGATTTTTTTGGACAAGTTGCAAATGGTATAGGGGAATTTTTTCAAACTTAACGGTCATGTGATCCAATGTCACCAAAGGTCAGCTAATGTTAAAAAAGTAGTATTTTGGGGGGAGAAAATGGGCAAAGAAAAAATGTTTGAATTTTTACAGTCATGCTCTATTTAGGTCTCGCCGATCAAAAATGTCAATTGGTTGACCGCCGGGTGACCTTTGTGTGTGAAGTTATGTATACAAGTTCAAAGTTAATTTTTTGACATTTAATGCAACAAATGCAACAAATACAATTCCAAGGTGTGACATGGTTGATAGTTTGGGACAAGTTGTGAATGGGGTGGTGGAACATTTTGAAACTTAAAGGTCATGTCATCTGAGGTCACCAATGTTATCATATCTGTTGACACGCTTGTAGGTCTCTTATATTTCTTACATTTTCGACGCCATATTTAGATCTCAAAAGTGCCTTTTGATCAAAAATCCGATCACATTTTGTGATCACAAAAGTGTTGGCCATAGTGTTGGTTACTTTATGGGAACATGTAGGACCACAATTACTTGGACTATTTGAGCCCAATCTTGCTTGATAATATTATGTGTATTGTCATATACCCCAAGCAAGGAACCACAGTGCCCTTGGGCTCTTGTAAGGCAATATGAATGAATTTAGAGCAAAAATGAGAAGAAAATTTTAATAGGATTGAAGTAGCAAAACCTCTCATAGCAACACATATATACAGTATAGGGCAAATAATTTTCAAAATCCTCTGAAATTTCTTGCATTATAAAAAACTGTGTAGACCTCCATTAGAAACGTATTTGGGTCCGGTGCATACGAACATCTCCAAAGAGCACACTTATTTCTGTTTTAAGGCAATATGAATGAATTTAGAGCAAAAATGAGAAGAACATTTTAATAGGACTGAAGAAGCAAAACCTCTCATAGTGACACATACATACAGTACAGGGCGAATAATTTTCAAAATCCTCTGAAATTCCTTGCATTATAAAAATTGTGTAGACCTCCAATAGAACAATATTTGGGCTCGGTGCATACAAACATCTCCTAAGAGCACACTTATTGCAATTTTGTGGCAATATGAATGAATTTCGAGCAAAAAAGAGAAGAAAAATTGTGTAGGATTAAAGTAGCAAAACCTCTCTTTGCAACACATACATACAGTACAGGGCTAATAAATTCCAAAATCGTCTGAAATTTCTTGCATTATGAAAACTTGTGTAGACCTCAAATAGAAACGTATTTGGGTCCGGTGCATACGAACATCTCCTAAGATCAAACTTATTGCTATTTTAAGGCAACATGAATGAATTTAGAGCAAAAATGAGAAGAAAATTTTAATAGGATTGAAGTAGCAAAACCTCTCATAGCAACACATACATACAGTACAGGGCAAATAATTTTCAAAATCGTCTGAAATTTCTTGCATTGTAAAAAACTGTGTAGACCTCCAATAGAAACATATTTGGGTTCGGTGCATACGAACATCTTCAAAGAGCACACTTATTGCTATTTTGTGGCAATATCAATAAATTTAGGGAAAAATGTTAATAGGATTGAACTAGCAAAACCTCTCATAGCAACACATACATACTGTACAGGGCGAATAATTTTCAAAATCGTCTGAAATTTCTTGCTTTATAAATACTGTTAAGACCTCAAATAGAACAATATTTGGGTTCGGTGCATACGAACATCTCCTAAGAGCACACTTATTACTATTTTGTGACAATATCAATAAATTAAGGGAAAAAATGAGAAGAAATTTGAATAGGATTGAAGTAGCAAAACCTCTCATAGCAAACACATACATACAGCACAGGGCAAATAAATGCCAAAATCCTCTGAAATTTCTTTCATTATTAATACTGTGTGGACCCTTAATACAGTATTGATACTAGGAATTAAAAAGTTTTGAAAACTCGCTCAGAAAAACTTATGTCCCTGCAGTCCATGAAAACATGCCCTTTAAAATACCCTTACATGAACACAATACTTAGCTATAATGACTCCTGACAAGACATTGGCTTGTGCCCAACAGAAGCCCATAGTTATAGGTCAAGAAAGAAAAATTAAATTTATGATGAATTTTGTAGCTAATTAACAGCAACAAATGACTGCCAAGTTCGGGAGCGGGAAATTTTTCAGTAAACTCTAACGGGGAAATCCCTCATCTAGTAATAATAACGACAACAAGTAGCACTCTAACCACTTCGGCCCATTTGCAACTTCTGGCTCAGACAACAGGTTGCCATGGCAACAAACACCTTTGTTTAGGCTGCATGTACAGGTCTAAGCAACCCCTTGGACCAAAAGTAGGCTACAATTAAGCAGAGACTATATCACATAGAAGAATATCAGCTTTATCTGGTCTGATGGAATCTGTACCAATTAGTAGTGACTATTAAGGCTGCTAATACTTGCTAACATTCTAACAAAACCTTAACAGAGCCTCAGTCCTATCTACTAAAATATATTGCTACAGATCTTTTCAACCCAGAAGTTGATGGAAAGTTCAGCAAATCCTGTCACCATGGCAACTAGTAAAAGTGTAGCATTGCATCATGGGATCTAAACATAGCTCGAATGGCGACACTTATACCAACTGAAAAATAAATGTGAGTGCATGTGAGAGGGACGGGTAATGCTCGACATAATCACAGCAATACATAATAAACCTTATAAATTTATATCCCAATGTGGGTTCTCGTTGGACCAATAACCTGAAGCACTTTCAATTCTCTCACATTAATTCAATGTAGGTTAGGACTTAACCATACACACATTATGGCTGAGGGAATATAAGTGCCATAATCAACCCTGTAAACAGCTATTAAACAATGTTCAGTTAAAATGATACAGACTTTACACACATTACAATAGTAATTACTGTACCTGTAGACTCACTATAGCTGTTACTGCTATTAAGTCCTAAATAATAAATACATTCTTTGTGCATTCTGCAATCATAGGAGATCAATATACTAATTAATTCCAAATTACACTTAATAAGGGCTGGTACTCTGTGTGCACATTGCTATCACAGAATTAACCTGCATTAGTGCATACATTCACAGGTAATATACAGAAGGTATGCACAATGAAACTGACTAGGCTCCTGAGGGGTTTGGGGCAAAATTAAAAGATGAACTCTTTACCTGTATTGAAATTAATGTAACTAATTTCTAACAGTTTTCTAGCTTGTCTCTACTGCACATGCATGACAGCTTGGAGTCTCTTGGTGAATGGTAGAGTTGCTTGCAAACTTAAGTGTTTTTTAGAAATTTAAAGAAAAACAAAGAAGCTTTGAGAGAAATCATTTTCCCCACCCTAGAGACAAGATTTTACTTAAGCCTTGGTCACAAATTCTCCAGGAAGTAGGCAGACTGTCTTCCCATACCTTTAACTTATTCCTCCAGAGATTACACAGAACATGAAATAACTATAAAGACTTAATCAAGAATGAAAGAAAGCCTTACCTACTGTATGAATACTGGATTTGGAATTACCATCGCCACAGTCCTAGGGATGTTTGGGATGTTTTCATCAACAAGGAAACGTTGAATGATATCTAACTTGGTATTTAGATTCGCCATAGTGAGAAGGTGGGCCCTATTGTTTTCGCTGCTTGTAAAGGTCACCAAAGGTCAGTTAGGGCCAAAAAGCCAAAATAATAAACAAAGCAATAACTCCCATTGACAGGGTCCGACATGTTTGTTTTAGAACTAGTTGTAAATGGGGTAGGGGATCGTTTTAACCATAACAGTCGTGTGATCCAAGGTCATCAAAGGTCAATTAGGGGTCAAAAACTAGTATTTCTGCAATAACTTGAGAACAAAATGTCCGAGTTACGCTATTGTAATCCATTAGTCATCTTTGTGACCTTCAACTTTATGTTGAACCCTTGTGACCTGTATTAGTTTCTTTGGTTATATATTTGAATTCTTGTAGCCATATTCAGATCTCAAATGGTCTTCCGATCAAAATTGTCCATGGGTTGACCCCTGTGCGACCTTCTGGTGCAAAGTTAATCAGAGGTTAAGGTTTTTATATAAAATATGCTAAATTTAGGAGATACAGGGCAAAGAAAAAAAGTTTGTCAATATTTTATATAGCTCTGTGCTCTATAGTCGAAACGGTTGGTCCCAAAGGTTGGATTTGATACCTTTTTAGCAATAACATTGTGTGTGTACATTGGAGTGCATAGCAATTATGCGAGAATGTGCACATCAATGAGGGGAAATTTTTAATAAAATCAGTCATGTCACCCAAGGTCATTCAAGGTCGCCTATGGGCAAAAAATCTGCCCACTCATGCCAATTTTTGCAACAACTTCCAATTACGAAATATAAAATAGCTGATATATTGGGACCAGTTGTGAATGAAGTAGGGGCACATTTTCCAAAATAACCGTTATGTAATCCAAGGTCACCAAAGGCCAATTATGGGTTAAATATGCTTTTTTTTTGGACTAGTTGTGTAAAGGGTAAGCGATCGTTTCCAAACATAATGGTCATGTCATTCAAGGTCAACAAGGGTCAAAAACTCAATCTCCAAACTGATCAAAATTGTCCATGGTTGACCCTCCTGTGTGACCTTCATGCGGTTTTGTTTGGTTTTGAGAGGTGGACCACTGTTGACCTCACATGACCTTGGAATAGTGCCTCCAGTGACCTGTATTAGTTTTTTTTTGTTGAATTTTTGAATTTGTGTGGCCATATATTCTAAATGTCCATGGGTTGACTCCTGTGCAACCAAAGTTATTAAGTACAGTTTGGATGATTCTGCAAGTTCTTATAAACAAATCTAACAAAAGTCAATTGATTCTCAAAAGGACCAATCACTGATTTGTGATATTTATGGCAATGATATTGTGTGTGTACATTCAACCCTGAAATAACAATTTTAGGATAGTGCTTAGTCCTTATTTATAAGCAAAGAACCATAGTGCCCTTGGGCTCTTGTTTAGTAATTAGATGAATCCTGCTTTCATGAAGGTCAAAAATGGGAAATTCTTGTAAAATTGATAAGTATGAAAGAGAAACATAGATGGGTCTCACTGTAGTCTAGCACACCAATATCCCTCAATTGATTAGGTGAACTCTTTATCTTTTTATCGTGGTCATAGGTCATTTGAGGTCAGCAGGGACAAAATATGTGAAAGCCTTGTAATTTTAAACAATGTCTCGATTCGCAACCAGTTATTTCATCAAACCTTTAATGTAGTTTGCCATTTTGGTATCTTATTCAGTTCCTATGCTGAAAGCATCAGGAACCTATATTAAATTTCAAGTTTGCTTTTACAGTACTGTATTTGTATTACTGTGTCTGCATGTGATGCCTAAACACAAAAAATTTCAAGACTCCAGCCAGTTGGATTTGGCGTATAACAAGCAACAATGTTTCTTAAACTTTACACATGCAGTTTACAATGCCATCTAGCCAGAGTTTGAAGTGGGAGAGGGAGTCTGATGTCCCCCTGAAAGAGGGGTCTCAGACACAGTATTGTCCACCCATTGGATAATTTCTCTGGATTAGGGGTTAAACGCAAAATGTGTCTATCAATTCCAACATTCTAACTGCATTGTGCAGTTTAAGATTTCATGTTTTTGAACAGACTGTGGCTACAGCCCTGCACATACACCAAAGCAACTTCGAGGACATTCTAGATTAGTTTTGTTAGAAAATGACAGACAATGGCTAGAGTACAGTCCCCTGTATACATTTTAAAGCATGTTTACTGTAGATGACATCCAACAGGACCAAAACCTTAATAAATTTGTAAAACATCACAAATGTGCAGTTACTTAACATTAAAGCCCTACAGTATACATCTCAATACCTCTATGTATATTAATATTGTAATACTTGACAGCATCATGGTGTTTTACTTCTTCTGCCACATTGCTTAATCAATGCTCTTGAAATATATTCCCTTGGTACTAACTACATGGAATCGTTTACAGAATGTAATGTTTTGTAGCCTCAAAGCATTTCAGCCACAAATTATGAGGCAATTATGGCTTAATTTGGTGCATTAATCATCTGTGGTTACATCTCATCTGATAGAAGGTTACATCTAGGTGTCAACCACAGTTTTGCTGTAATCACCTGACCTACTGGTTCCAGAAATGCTTGCAAGCAGTAAAGCAATAAACAAAGGATGTTAGGCATCTGAAGTTTAGAGAGCTCTGTGCAAATGTGACCAGTAATACCACCAGTAGCCGGAAGTGTCTTACAGTTTCCTTCTTACCTGGCAGTGAAGCCTTGATTTGACAGTGGAGTTACAAAAGTCTAAACATCTTAGATTGAACTGTTGCAAAGATATTGTTTGCTTGAAAGTACTGTATATTATACAATTGTGAAATCATATCAAGTTTGAAAGGTCTGCTTTCAGTGAGCAGATAGCTAGTGCTCTTTTAACGATATTTTGTTTGTTGGAATTGGCTTTAAAGCACTGTACATAATGAAGGATATACATATTGTTTGTCCTTAAATCATTCTGTAAAGTAGAATAGATCAGTAATTACTTTTGCACATGACACTGAGTCTGTGTGCATTAAAATGTCTGTGAACAAATATACCCTAAATAATGTACATCTACAATAACCTTCTTACTTTCTTATTAGATAGAGGTCATAGGTCAGTTCACCTAAATATCAATAAGAAACAAATGGAGAGAACACACAGTTAACTTTAGATGTGGTTTCGTAGATTTTCTTTCCTTCCTTACAATATATGTGATGTACAGTATATCCCATTAAGCCTATCAGAGGTCAATACCTACAGTATAGTAGCTGCTTTGACTTCATTTAGTGTGAGGATCTTCTGTGCAAGTAACCAGAATCTTACTCTCTTATGTGGAGCTCAAGAGAAGTTCCAGTCTCAGATGAGCTGTTGGTTAGATCTCAAACATCACGTTTCAGAAATCTTCTGACCAAGGCTAGTCTAAAATGAAAGTAATTGATGTGATTAGTTGGCAAAGATTTACTAAATCAATGGATTGATTGTTGTTTCTCTCTTCCCTAGGCATCCATCTTCACCTTCAGCCATCTCAAAGAAGAACTTTCTTCAAAGCTTACCCAAACTGACTGTGGGAACTTAGGCCGCTACTTTTCACTACCACCCGATCAAGTGAAGACCATGATTACAAGTCCCTTGTACTCCAAGAACTTTCTACTTGCACTTGAAGAGAGAGGATACATACACCCTTCAAATGTGAATCGATTAACTAATGCACTAACTGAGCTGAAGATCAACCATACTCACTTATTAACAGAGACGTACATGAAGCTGAGAGGTAGGCCAATAATCACTAGCTCTCTTGTAATTATGTATTTTGCTTCACCTTTGGTAGTTCCAAAATGCACTTACTTAAAAAGCCATACCCCTGCCCCTAACTTGCCCTATTCCCCTTCCCCACCCCTACCCCCCCCCAGAAAGATCCCACTTTAAGTATTGAAACATAACACAGGTGGTGATTTATTCTAGATGCTGGCAACCAAAATGTGCACACCAAAACATAGTACATATGTACATTTGTGTGAGTGAGCAAAAGTCACCCTGTGCCATGATGTGGATTATGCATTTATCAGTGTGCCTGTACGTATCTGTGGATATTTAACAAAAACTGGAAACTTAATTTAATGTTTTACCTTAAACATTTCAGATCAAGAGACTGAATACGATAGATTCCTCGCCGGCCTCTCTGCTCATTTGACATTTTCCATAACAGTGAAACTGTGTGATAACTTTGAAGTTACTGATAAGAACAAGAAGACAGTTATCTCCAGTCAGAATCCAGGACTCTCCTTCCTCCTGACAATTGATAAGATGGGTATCATTAATCCTTCTGATGTCAGCAAATTAGAGACTCCTTTAGAGGAATATCGTCTTCTCCAGGCAGTAGCTAAGATACACGAATACCAGTCCTTGGTACTTTCTGACGAAACTATGCCACGAGATGAAGGTATTGTAAATTCATGTGTACATGTAACAAACTTTTATACCCCACTGGTACAAGTTTCATGCCAGTTTTAAGGAACATTCCTGACTTTATATTTCATAGCTCGAAAACAGTTAAACACACAAAATGCACTCATTATCTAAAAATATTATGTGTGGATTACAGGATATTTTAGGAATATAATGAAGATATAATATAATATATTATAGATTTTAGATAAAATATATTAGATATATTATATAGATATAATATATTTTAGGGATATAATGAATCTTATATATTTATACCTTATATCTTATAATATTTATATCTTATATTTATATCTTTTATAATATTTATATTTACACACACACACACACATATATATATATATATATATATATATTGATATGTTATAAAATATATTTATATATATATATATATATATATATATATATATAAGGGATATAATAAATATACAATGAATATATAAATATTTTAGGGATAGAATGAAGACTGAGATGTCAAAATATGTTTTGAACTGAAGCACATTGATGCAACTCACAGCTTCATAGCATTGTATGTTGTTGAGAAATATAATAATGCAGGTTTTCACTTTATTATGATGAGTGCATTGTTCTACTGTGTAATCTGTGATGTCATACAGTGACTATACCAACAGCTCTTTCTCTTGTAAAATTAAAGTTATGATATTAATCCTTTGAAAATGATTTAGTCGTGTCCCAGGAAGCTGCAGTTTGCAGTGTACTCAAATGACTTCACAATTAAACAATGCTCCTAATTATGGAGGAGTCCTACTTGATCAGTGACAAATAAATAAGGACAGTATCAATTCTTTCCATTTATGACAGCAATCATTGTGCAAGTTTTGTCTCTAAATAAAAGAAAATTAATCTTTAAATTTGGATTTTTCAATAGTGGTACATGTAGTGTCGTTGAAAATAAATTGCAGATAGAGAACAGTATCTGATGGTATGAAGGAAATATAATAACATCTGCATTTCCAATTCAAGTCTCGATGTATGGCACTATTTGTTATTAAATAAATATTGTTATTGCTGTTTGTATTTATTGAGTAATTTTTAAACTGACTAGCATGTTTGAGCAATGACAGTGTCTTAGTTTGTGTTAGGAGTGAGTTTCCTTTACATTTGAAGATTATACTACTGTAGTTGTTAAGAAATGTTACTAAAGATACAGTGTTACGAGATTGCCCAAACTATTGATATCAAAGTACACTTGTTTTTCAGTATGGTAGATATTCTTTATATTGTCATAAACTGTGTAACATTTTAACTTGTTTCAATATAAATTGAACTGTGGTTTCTGTTTCCTTGTTTTAAAGACAAAGAGAGCTTATTCCTGAAATGCTTACAACAGAAGATGAAGAGTTGGTTTGAAACAATGACTCCTGTCCCCTGGATGAAGTCTTGTCAATGGAAATCTAATGATCTCTTTATTGCCAGCCGCTTAGTCTTAACAAATTCTGGTTCAAAAATATCTAGCAGAGAAGTTGATCGAAAATGTAAGCTGCACTACCTAGATATCTTTACTGATGAAAGACTAAAAGCAGAGACTCGAATCATTGTGGAAGGACAGCCAGGCTCCGGCAAGACAATGCTCTCCTCTCAGTTGGCCTATGATTGGTGTTGTGGAAAGCTTATGGATATCCCCATGGTCATCTATCTGCCCTTGAAAATTGTTGATGACATGACAATTATTCAAGCTATCAAGATGTTCTACATCCGTAAAGACATTCCCATCACAGAAGAGGATATTGAGTCTATGCTTAACAGTGGTAAGAAGAAAGTCTACCTTATATTGGATGGGTTAGAAGAATACAATGGTGGAACCAAAGATGGAAGTCCCTCAGAAGTCATGAGAGTAATGACAAAGGAGAAACTGTCCAACTGCATTGTTATAATCACAGCTAGGACAGATTATACCAAGCATCTACCTACAGGTCCAATGTTGAAGATAGGAAGCTTCGGTGAGGATGAGAGGAATGAATACATTGAAAAGGTCTACTCTGATGATCGAAAAAGGCAAGAAGAAGTAAAGGAATTGATTGATAATGTTCCATTTATTCTTGATCTTATTAATGTTCCACTACTCTTTGTGCTGTTAGTACATAACATTGATAGTTTAGGAAAGCTACAAGAGGGTCAGCTTGACAGGGTTACTCCTTTCGTGAAGGCCATTGTAGATATTCTGTGTTCTGTGCAGGATGAGGAAGACAACCAGAGTCATCTATTTAACCAGCAGCCGGAATCAGTTCGTGAAGAGGATGAGAGCAGATTAGAGAGTGAAGTATCAATAGAACCCCACATTACATTGAAGAAACTTGCCTTTAACGGCCTCTGTAAAGGAAACCAACAATTGTTTTGGCAGAAAAACTTCGTGGATAGATGTGTCAGTAATAGCAAAACGTGGACAGATGCTGGGATACTTGTTGTTGAGGAAGGAACTCCAGATCTTCAGACTGACTCAGGCAGTGGAAGTCCCCAGAATGATTCCATCAGTGATGAGTCTAATGTTACTACAAAGATAAATAGAGGAGTATCCCTTGAACCTGATATTTTGGCATCTGTCAATCAATCAGAGAGTAATCCAATATTGGAATCAACAGAGGAAAAATCAGAACCTTTACTGAACAGAAAAACTACGAACTATATCTCGTTACAGGTCAAATTCCTCCATAAGTTAATCCAAGAGTGGTTTGCAGCACAGTATTTAGCTCTCCTGTTCTGGGGTCACAAATCAACTGAACAACATTACAAGTATCAATTGTTCAGAGAACACCTGGATAACATAGACCCAGCTGATCTCCATTATGTCTTGCGCTTCACTTGTCACATCTGTCCTCCCAGCTTTCATGTCATTGCCAGTTTTCTAATGAGAGACTTTAAAACAGGAGATGGTGAGATTCCTGATTACATCATGAACTGCATCTGCCTCTGTTTTGCTGAGTATGATGGTTACAAAGGGCACAAGTTCAAGGACATTGTCAAAGAGGTCTGTAGAAGAGATTCCGTCAACTTCAGCTCTGAAGATACTCGACTGCTACTGAGGTCAAAGGTTTCTATGCTCACCTTTGCTTCAAGATCACAGGTAAAGTGTGAATACAACTTTCTTAGCTCAAATACACAGCAAACCTCTGCTTATATCCAGATATATGTGATACATAATCTGAAATGTGCATGAATACAACATTCAATTGTCCAGTGTCGAGTACAGCATCAATCTGTAGGATGCAACATTATAGGTCTACCACCAATTTGTGCCAGACCTTAAGTAAATCTAGTATGTTGAGATATTAATGGTGTAAGTTTATTTTAAATATGTTACTTCTTGAAATGTAGTTATCAATCCAGAGATTAAATTTGATCTTGGTACAAGATCGACCTAATGTACTCATTCTGGGGATATCAGACTAAAATATGAATTGATCTACAGGTATTATACAGTGGCAGATCATTCTGGGATGTGTGAATCATTTTCAATACAACATCATCATTTGCTGAACTATCTATTTAATTTACAAGATCAGTGTATCGTAAAGTACACATTTCGTCAATGGTATGAAACAAAGGTTGGCTATTAATCAATGCTTAGGATATTGTGATGCATGAGACAACTCTAGCTGATTGAATACACAACATAGGACATATTACAATGTTCATATCTTCACTAGCAAACAAAGTTAATCTTAATGTCTCTCATCAGGTTTCTAGTTTTATGGTTTCCATTTGTTATTGTTAGGTACTGATTTCAGGTTGAAATACTACAATATCTGTGGATTATATTCCAGATTCCAATCAAACGTCTGAAGCTTTCAGATGTTGTGGAAAAAATTGCAGAGAAAGCCCTGATCTTGAAGGCTGATGTCTCGCTGGGAGTTTTGAATACCCTGAGGGCTATTGAAGTGAATCGGTGGGACCAGAAGCTGATTGAACAAGATTATAAAGATCTCATTAAATTCATTATCAACAATGAAAAGGTTGAAGTAGCACGGTGAGGACTAATTCAAAGTTGGCAAACCAAACTAAAGCTTTCGTTATATGTGATATTGAAAATAAGGTTATATTGGAATGTGTGATTTATAGAGCTAATGGGAGAACATTCAGCAGAAATATCCCCAAGCATTTGACATCTATGAACAATGGGAACCATGTAAAATGTTTGGCTTTCTCACTGCATCATTACTTTTTCTGACAGTCTGCTACTACGAGATTACTTAGTCATAAATTACTCCACTCCTTGCTTACCTGTCTCCCCACAAGCTGAGCTCATTCTCATTCGACCATGTCTACGGTGAACTGGTAATCTTTTTAGCACTGTACGCCCTCTATGACCAGTGCTATTGGTTAAAGTCAATCAAACTCTTCCACCCATGGTGCCTAGAAGTGTTATCATGGACTGTAAGCATCATTTGTCTTTTTGATCTGCATATTATTAAGTATCATTATATCAGGATCTTTTTGGTCTTCAAATTTCCAGTTAATAGTTCTACTCTTAAATGGTAAGTTCTCAACTGCTCTCACTATCATGAGAGCTCATTAGATATCTGGGTTCACCAGATCCAAAACTGAAACAAGCCTACTCAACATTTATAATATCTGTAAAATGTAGACTAGATTGATAGGTGCCCCATACTTAACATGAGACTTCTACAGTAGATCAAAGGCCATTTGAGGTCAGCAATGGTCAAAATATTAAAATCTTGTGTAAAAAGGTAATTCCAAGAGTTGGTATGTATGTACAGTATCGAGGGTGGGTGGGTGAGCATGGCTGGTGTCAATTCTCCCTTTACAAAATACAGTACTTATCATATGATATATAATTGTAGAAAACTAAGCATTTTCCTGAAAAATTGAGGCCTATGCCCTCTACAAAATTCTTTCTATGTTAATTTATCTAACAATTCTATTCTTTTCATTTCTTAGAAAATTCAGCACAGGGAGATATTCTATCGTACATTTTACTTTTTTTATTCTCAGCTTACTATTACCAAGTCCACCGGTGGCTGTTAAAGATGAAAAAGTTCTAAGTAACTTACAATCCCGAAACATTTCAGGTAATGTACGCTTTATTTTATGAATAACAAGAGATTGATGATTAGATACAAAATATATTCCTCTGTATGTGATACAAGATCTTAGCCTGACATTTGTTTTAAGCTGTTTCATTCTAGTCCTGCTTCTGCATAGTGGTAAGAAACGTAGCTCTGTCCAGCATGTTGAAAAAATGTAACTTAAGGCTTGTAGCCCGCAAAATGGTACTAATTGTATCAACAGTTAAGCTAGATAGATTATGATAATAGTGATAATAGCCTGAAATCAGAAAACTTCATTTCATACAGAACTAGAAATATTAACAGTGATAACATTCATCACAAGGAAATAAGCACACTTCATGAAGACAGCAATTCAAGAAGGTGTTACATTTGTTTTAGTGTGTGTATGAGTGTAGAGCAGTAGAGTAGCTTGAACATCATCAGCTGAGTAAAATAAATTACTACATTGAAAGGGATTATGCACAGTTTAACTGCATTAGTGCTCTATTTGTTCAGGAGGGAGGAAATATTTAAGATTAAATCAGTGCAAAATGTTGTGGTTTTCATTAAGTTGATCGTGAAGCAGTTTATATGATGATAAGAATTAGTGCCAATATAACCTGTAACTTTGAAATGTTCTTTTTATCCTCAAAGCAGAGAAATGTGGCAATGAATACAAAAATGTGTTCAATAAAATATTCCATGTGAGAGTGGCTAAGGGTCCTATTGTTATACTTATACTCATTTCAGTTGAATGGATCATTGGAGCAAACTGTATTCACACATTAAATGTGACAACTGGAGAATGGATGGTGAGATGCATTATCTTGTATTTTTTGCAATTATTGTCTTTCAATTCAGATTGTGTTCTAACATTTATTAAAAAACAAGTTTGCAAACACAATCTCGTAAGCACAATAATCACTGTCTTGTAAACACAATAACTCACCAAGCGTGTGGTCCACGAACTTCAAACTCTGTATGTTGATAACAGTTACAAAGCTCTCTGGGCTGTTTTAGTTTATTTACAATGTCAAATGTCATTTGAGTTCACCTGTGGACAAAATATGGAAACATTGTAAACAAACTTACTGGACATCAATAGCATACTTGGGTGTTAGGTGCTCCATAAAGCAGCTTTGGTAGAGGTCAAAGGTCAAGTGATGTCAACAGGAGGAAAACTCTGACAACATAAACAAGCAGACTCAATTAATCTGGCCTGACAAATCACATAGTTGGTATGTGGGTGCCCCTCAATCAGTAAGTTCAAGGTTGCTTTAGTTATTGGGAAATTTCAATTGGGGTTAGTAGTTGTCAAATCTCAAATAATTGTAATTTTGAAAACTCCAAAAGTCAAAGGATAGCTTTGACGAACTTTACACATGGTATGTGGCTCAACCATAATGAGTTCAAGTGTCACTCATGGTGACAATTTTAGCTCCAAAAGTAAAACTTGGATGAACTTCACACTTGGTATGTGAATCAAGCCTATTACGTATTAAAACTGTCTGTGCACAGAATTCAGTAAATGTTCTGACACACTGTAAATGTTGCATGGAATATCTAAGCCTCTTGGCTTCCTGGTTTATTCTTTAACAAAGTGCAAACAAGTATATGTGATTTTTGTGTGTTTGGGGGTGTGTGAATGAGATATGTCTGCTAAAGCATTATCAAGCATCATTGAATTTTAAGCATTGCATCAAGATTTCTATGGGAAAGCTGTTGGCTGTTTTCATTATTGTGGTGGTCAGAGGTCATCTGAATCCTAGATTTTAGTATGTTTTAGTGGAGATTAAAGGTCAATGGAGAACTGAAGAATACAAAATTTCAAACCAACCTTACTTAATAATTGTAGCTTTGCTGAATATCATGCTTGGTTTATAGATATTCCTAGTGAATTCTTGGCTGTTTGTTATAGAATTAGGTAAAGAAAATTTAAGGTCACCATTGGCCAATATAATTTAGTGTCAGTGAATCTCATACTTGGTACAGTAGGTATGTACCCCTTCATGAATACTATCCTTGTAGTAGTTTTGGCAGGGATCATATGTCATTTTAATGTCAGCTATGGTCAAAATTTGAAAACTGTGTAAAAAATTACTCATGAAATTCACCATTGATGAGTGTCATACTTAGTATGTTCATACTTCTTGATAGTGACTTCTTGGTTGCCACATTTTGTGATGAGGCACAATATTGTACATAGGGCTCAATCAATTTGGAACACTGTATACAGTAGTCAGAAGATGAAATATATATCAGAGAATTTATGCTCTTGTATTGGGGGACTTTAACAACCTATGTCTTGTCACACATGTTATCTTTGCTGTCTGCAGTATTTTACCTAATTCTCTGTGATATACACTAGAAGTTTTTGTTAAGGAAAGTTGCAAATTATCCAAATATTTCACAATGAATTATATAATGCCATGAGCTTCCTTCCTTAGTAACAGTTCTGAAAGGGCTAATGATGGATCTAATTTATTCTAAAGCTCAACAGGAAAATATCCCTTATTATATAAAACATCCATCTGACTTTTTTAGCCAACATTAGAAAGCTGTTTGGTCTGGATTTGGGTCATTTTGTTGTATATTATAAGATCCTTTCGTGATAAGTGATTATAAAAATATATTGATGTAATGGCAAATGGAGCTTGAATTTGGTGATCTTCTAATTCTGATTACATTTTATTGAGTTGACCTACATCAGCAAACTCTTTAAATGAAAAAATATATATAACAATGCATCACAAATTTTCTGGGATTTCTGGTTCATGATATAGTTTCATTCAGGTTTGTATGATTTTCCACAATATTTATTTTTGTCTTTTCTTGTCTGATGAAATCTTCATTTAGATGGACTTAAGAATACCGGGGAGGATGTCAGAAAGATCATCATCACTGAAACCAATCTCTGGTGAGTTTCTGGTATTAATAGGAACAATCATTTAAAACTTAAAATGTGTAATTAACAAGGTTTTCTTTTTTATTGTCAAAACAATACCTGTCACTCTAGAACAAGTGCTGAAGTACATGCAATAATCTGTAACCACAATTGAAGCAGGCATACATAGTCCTGGTTGTAATTCTGCTGATAAATAAGGGTTTTTCATCCTCAGTTTTGATGACGTTCTTTGCCCTGATGGTCCTACAAGCCCTGTCCTTTCATTAATTTTTACTAACTTCACAATAATATACCTGTTTCCTTATTGACCAGCCTTGGAACAAACCATGGAGGCTGACATTAAAGTATACTTACTAAAGGTTCAGTCAACTTTTGAAAACTTCACGACAAAACTAGTCCTTGAGACTTTTTTGTCGTTGGGCTGGCTTATGATGTTTTATATATTGCATGAAAGATTGGTACAGCTGATGATATAATGTCTTCCATAACCTTTTTTGTGGTTAACTCACATGAGTGTTTATGTCACTTTTCTCCATCAATGAAAGACGAAACAAATAAAACAGTGGAACAACAAGAGGACAAACGCAACGATGTTCCAAGCAAAGGAAATGTAAGTTAAGAATCATGACCTACTTTTGAAATGTTCTACATTGTAATAAGGCTTGTTGGGAGTTTATGGTTTGTCCAGATCATATATACATATCAAATTGTTTTCTTGAGTACCCTCACACATAAGAAGTGGACCTTGTAGATATCATTTTTCTTATAGTTACTAAAATATTAAGTACATCAAACTAAGAGCATCTGAAGGATATTCAGACGCAGACGAAAAGGAAAAGGGAGAAAAACAGATCTTTCACATACTCACAGATTTCTCAAGCTGTTTGGCTAATTGGATCTCAAAGGTACGTTCTGATCAAAATTGTCCATGGGTTCACCACTGTGCCACCTTCTTATGCGAAGTTATCAGAGGTTAAGTTTTTTTTAAATAAGTAGAGTTAGGATGGTCCTACAGGCTTTTCATGTTGCTTTTTGGAATCAGCGTGTCACACTACATCTGACTGTGAGGTCAAAACGTCAAAGGTCAATCTTGAAAAATATACTCATTTTAGGAGATACAGGGCCCCAAAAAAAATTGTCAATATTTTGATATCACATAAAGTTCTCTGTGATTTATAGAGAAACCAACTTCCTCTTCAATCGGACACCCTGTTCTCAAGTCATGAGGGGCCAAAGGTTGGTTTTGATACCTTAGCAATAACATTGTGTGTGTAAATTGGAGCGCATAAAAATCTTAGGACACATTTCACATCATCGATGGGAACATTTTTTGATAAAACCATCAGGTCATCCAAGGTCATTCAAGGTTGCTTATGTGCAAAACACTGCCAACTTTTGCAAGTTTTGGCAACAACTTCTAGTCACGAAGTCTGACATGGCTGATATATTGGGACAAGTTGTGAATGAAGTAGGGGCACGTTTTCCAAAATAACTGTTATGTGATCCAAGGTCACCAAAGGTCAATTATGGGTCAAAATGTGTGTTTTTTGTGTGCAATTACTTGTGAAATTTCCACTGACATGGATGATATTGTTGTAAATGGCGTAAGGGATCGTTTCCAAACATAACGGTCATGTTATCCAGGGTTATAGCAAAGGTCAATTAGGGGTCAAAATGTGTTTTTTTTGTGTGCAATAACTTGTGAAATTTCCCCTGACGGGTCTGACATGGATGATATTGTTGTAAATGGCGTCAGGGATCGTTTCCAAACATAACAGTCATGTTATCCAGGGTTAGCAAAGGTCAATTAGGGGTCAAAATGTGTTTTTTGGCAATAAACTTGTGAAACTACCATTGACAGGGTCAGACATTGTTGACATTTGTGGACTAGTTGTGAATGGGGTAAAGGATCGTTTCCAAACATAACAGTCATGTGATCCAAGGTTAACAAAGGACAATTAGGGGTCAAAAACTAGTAATTTTGCCATAACTTAAGAACCAAATGTCTATCAAGGTTGGAAGTTACGCTATTGTAATCTAATATTTGACCTGCCTTTAGGTGACCTTTGACCTCAGGTTGACCTCCAGTGACCTGTATTAGTTTCTTTCAAGTTGATATGAATTTTTGTGGCCATATTCTGTTCTAAATTGTCCATAAGTTGACTCCTCTGCAACCTTTGTGTGTTAAGTTATTAGAGATCAAGGTTTTGTTTGGTTTTGTTAAAATTCTTAATAAGTACAGTTAGGATCATGCTGTGAGTTCTGTAAAAAAAAAAAAACAACTCTTGCTCATATCAGACACCTGGTACTCAAAAGGTTCTCAGAAGGACCAACGGTTGATTTGTGATAATTTTGGCAATAATATGGTGTGTGTACATCAGACCACATAACAATTTAAGGACAGTGCTGCTGGCTTGTAAATATTCCTTACAAGCAAGAAACCAGAGTGCCCTTATGCTCTTGTTGTTTACATTAGATGACTTGGAGGTCAAATAGGGGGGGAGGTATCATAAAAAAAGGGGTAGGGGTCGGACAATGCCCCCCTTGTTGTCAACACTGAGTTCATGAAGATAATTCTGAATCTTTTAAGCTGTCAACGAAAAAGAAAATTTTAACAGGAGTGATATTTATACAAGGACATGATTAATAAAATCTCAATAACTAATATTAAACCTTCTTTCTCCTGTAAGCTTGAAATGTATAAAGAGCTAGTAATCATGTTCAAACTATTACTTGCATACAAGATATATGTGAATGCAATTTTGGTTACGACACTGAAGGGTCAGTAAACATCTGCAATCGCGCTGGCATGTCTGGGTGTGTATATGTGTGTATGTGACAGGTAGGTTGTAAGTACATGTTCTTTGCAACAACAAGTTTTACCTCGTTAATATTCATTAGTTGGTGAGGCACTGAGGCTTAATAGAAAATCGTCAAAAACAGCTTGTAAACATAATATCTCAACAAAAACAAGTTGAATCAATGTCATACTTGGTAGCCAGATGCCCTTTGATGTGTTTCCCATCTCATGAATATTAATGAGTTGGCAGGGCTTACCATAATTTATGATTATGTCAATATCTCTGCAACCTTATGTCCCATTAAGTTTATACTTGGTATGGTGATGTAAGTACAGAGTATGTACATGTTGTTTGCAACAACACTTTTCACCGTGTTTCTATTCATGGTGGTTGGGCTTAACAGAAATTGTCAAAAGCGTTTGTAAACATGATATTTCAACAACCACAACTTGAATCAATGGGATACATGGTAGATAGATTCTCCGTGGTGAATAAATGTACCCTATTGTTCTTGGTTCTCATCTCATGAATATTAATGAGTGGTTGAGGCTAAACTAACATTTGGTTCACATTGGTATGGTGATGTTGCTGCATAATAATCACATTTTTATGACGTATCCAACTCTATGTCATTTATATTCATCAAATTGCAAGACAAGAACTAAGTGTTCAATGGTTTTCATCCTTGGCATATTAGGTTTGTCACACTATATTCATACAATCAACCATGTTGTTCCTGTATTCATATAATGAATATAAATCAGTGAACATATACTTCTTCTTAGAACTTTAGATATCTCTGAAATATATTTCTAATTAGCTTTATACATCATGTACTTGGATAAGATAATGTAAGTATAGAGATAGTTTATAGATTTTATGCCACATAAACGTTGACCTCACTGATGTTCATGCATAAATATGTTTTCATACTATGTCACTTCATAGGCTTTATCAAAATGATAACAGATTCCTGGTACCTTCCTTTAAATGTTGCCACACAATGTCAATAGATAATCATCTTCATTGTGGTGTGCACAAGTTCATGAATATTTACACCTATGGCTTACCACACTATATATCCGTTTGGCTATCGAAACAACTAAACTTTTTCATTTTCTGGTTGGAGTTTACAATGATAGATCCTGTTTAATGACTCTGATCTCTGATGAACTCAAATGAACTTTGACCTCTATTCATATCGATAGGGTTCTAAAGCAATACTTATGGGAAACTTCAGTAATACAATTTGCATGACTTTGTACCTGGAATGTGGATCTGCTTTAGTAATTACATATCCTTCAGTTGAACTCCAAATGTAACGCTTGGTTGAGCTTCATACTTGCTATAATACGTTGAGATGCTCAAGTATAGGAATCAAACCGTGGAAGGTCTTTTACGGTCAACAAAAGTCAAAGTATGAAATTCTTGTGAATTCACCTTTCAATCTTGTCTGCAGTGCTGCACTTAATATCCTCAATTGTGGCAAGTAAGGATTTACTTTTAAGCCCAATTATGGCTACCTGTTTACTAGTCAATATTATCATAATATGTGTCTAACTCATTTCAACGTATTTAATTGCAGGACATATCAGCATCATCCCTCTCAGGCAATCCTGTGCCATCACAGTCAGCAGATGTCCAACACTCAAAGAAGAGACGCTTTAATGAATCTACAGCTGCAGTGACGGTAAATTTCAGTCTATTGGTCATCTCAGAATATCTTCCAAAATATTGATGATTTCGACTGTTAAACAATATTAATATCATACAGAAAAGCAAGCCTGTAAAGGACTGATCAAAATTGACTATGACAATGTTGGATGTTGCCGTTGCACATGTTGAAATTAAAATTATCAAAACTTTTATTTTGTATGAAATGAAAAATTGTATCATATAACCAGGGTCTTACATTCACCATCCTTCAAGAAGGTTGTGAAACAATTTCAAGACCGACTTCGCTCTTTGTGATTGACTGTAGTGACTAGCTGAGCAACATTTCGTAAAACCAACCAACAATGCAGCAACTTGCTTTATGATTGCAACTGGACACTGATATTGGCTAGGAGCTCAGTGCCCAGAAGCAGCAGCTATTTAATACTGCACTTATTCACCTTTCAATTTAGAAAAAACAAGTCAGAAAAAGGAATTACACTAATATATCTCAGGGACCTTTGAAGAGTCCACGAAGCTGGCCCCTGGAAGCTTCAGCATGTTAAGATATCC
The DNA here is from genome assembly GCF_037975245.1 of Apostichopus japonicus. Lineage (NCBI taxonomy): Eukaryota > Metazoa > Echinodermata > Holothuroidea > Aspidochirotida > Stichopodidae > Apostichopus > Apostichopus japonicus. The sequence continues at coordinate 34,136,530 of NC_092572.1, forward strand.
CTTGTTTTTTTTTTACAATGAATAATATTGACTGCAGTGACTAGCTGAGCTATATTTCTAAAAGCAATTTAAAAGCACACAATATATGGGAGAAAGAAATCAATTTCTATGGAATGCATTTCAAAGCAGTGCTGGGGTCAGGGGGGGGGGGGGAGGGACCCCAGAAGTTGCTGGATTTTAAGATATTTCTTGTTACCTTGTAGCGACTGTGAAGCACAATAGCACAGAAATACATAGCAATGTCATTGGAATATATGGGTTCAGATGGAAAATACCCGAAGGTGTCACAATTTTGTTAGCCTAATATTACCCAAATAAAGGAAATTGAACCGAAGGCAGAGTCAGGTTTGTTTCCTGCAGTCGACTTTGATTCAAATATGGCAAGGGGGGGGCAATTGTCATGATTGGAAGGGGGCGGGATGCCCAATTGTTGCCGACACTGATTGAATGATGATAATTCTCAATATTTTGATTACTATAATAAAACTAGCTTTACAGAATGGTATTTTTGTACAAGGACATGATGAATAAAAAACACACAATTTATTTTGTGAAATTTCTTCCTCGTGTAAGCTTGATCTGAAAACTAATTTATCATGGTCAAATTATATAAAGCTTGTGTGAACTTGCATACATGATTTGTGAATCTATTTTGAAAATGATAGGAATTTTATGCATTGCTACAGTTTTAAAGTGTCATTTGGCAATGTAGGAAACTTTCAAGCATGGTAACTCCAAAAGTTCAGCTTTGATGCATTTCATAATTCCATGTGGATTCTCCAAGGTAATTACAAGATTTGTTAGTTGTAGAAGTCATAGGTGAGTTGAGTTCAACTAGTCTAAAATCCTTGTTAGCACACAATATTGAAGTTTACTATTATAGTTCATTTTTGCCATATTGACCTGAAATGACCTTGCACCTCTGCGCAAATTGATAGGATTTAATGTCTAATAATTTGCATGACCTTTGTACATGGAATGTGGATCTGCTTTAGTAAGTACATGTATCTTTTCAGTTTCACAACAAATGTAAATCTTAGATGAACTTCCTACTTGCTATGTAGAGGTTCTCAAGAACTAGACTCCTTTGGTTGTTTTGGTTAAGTAAGAAATTTCATGAATAGTTTGTGAATTCACCAATGGTCAAACCTTAAATCTTGTCTGCACTGCTATCAAATACATATTAATCTGGCAAGTCAGGATTCACTAAGCCTACCTGGTTATTTTGTAAACTCCTTACTGTGTATCTATTAACTCATTTCAAACTTTTTATCTGCAGGACGTATCAACATCATCCCATTTAGACAGTCGTGTGCCATCACAGTCAGCAGATGTCCCACACTCAAAGAAGAGATGCTTTAATGAATATACAGCTGCAGCGATGGTAAAATTCAGTCTATTTGTCATCTCAGGTTTTTTTCCAAAACATTGACAAGTTTATACTTTCAACTATATAAAGATGAAATAAAAAGCGAGCCCACTAAGGACTGATTACCAGTGATAATGACAATGCTGGAATGTTGGAGTTGCACATGTTTAGATCATTTCGGAACACACTGCTTATGTTTGAGCTTGAGGAAATGACAAGCAATTTTATCGACATGGTACCATATTGTGCCATCTTTACCAATGTAATTCAGTTTATCAACATTGCTTTAAGTTACTAATAAATATTAAGCTCTTGACTCTACTGGATGATTCATAAATAACTTGAAACTTGATATAAATAAATAAATAAACTATGCGTTGAAACCAGGTAAAAACCTGAATAAAACTGATAAAATACTAGCAAATACCACATAAATTTTCTCAAACGTTGGGTGCAGACAGAGTACATTGAGAAATGAGAAATTTCTTGCGTAGAGTAGGTTCTTAAGAGACAAAGATGAAATATACAGTTAGAGAACAGAACCGTTAGTTGTTTAGTTTTGTAAGTACACACCCACAGGTGTAACTATAGGTACACCCAACTATGCTAGAACAGGGCTGAGAATGTGTACAAAAAACAATGCTAGAACAGGACTGAGTATGAGAACACATAACTATGCTAGAACAGGTTTGAGTATGAGTTAACATAACTATGGTAGAATATGAGGGTGAGTATGAGCTCACTACAAGTCTGGTCCAAAGTAGTTAGGTTAACTTTGATATGATGGAGAAAAGTCAATTTAATGTCATGTTATAGTCACCTGCGTCATTGGCTACCATGCAGATAATACCTTTTTACACTGTTATGCTAGAACAGGGCTGAGTATGAGAACACATTACTATGCTAGAACAGGGCTGACTATGAGCACACATAACTATGCTAGAAAAGGGATGAGTATGAGAACACATTACAATGCTAGAACAGGGCTGAGTATGAGTACACATAACTATGTTAGAACAGGGATGAGTATGAGTACACATAAATATGCAAGAACAGTGCTGAGTATGAGTACACATTACTATGCTAGAACAGGGCTGAGTATGAGTACACTTTGTACACTCACTACAAGTCTGGTCCAACGATGTGAGGTTACTTTGATATGATGGAGAAAAGTCAATACAATGCCATGTTATACTCACCTGTGTGATATGCTACCATGCAGTGCTACTCTGTGTTGTTGCATTAATGGCAAGCATCTTGTGTTTAATATAAACTTGCTGACTAATGGTTCGTCATGCAATGGTGCACTTTAGCATATCTATGCTCTGCCTCTTGCATTACTCTCCACGTTTTAACTTGAATGTGAGAAAAATGGGATGGATGAGCTAAGGTGGAACAACATGATCATTGTTTGACCATCAAGAAATAGAAGTAAAGATATCAGAAACAATTTTTGAAGGAAATGAACAAAGGGCTAAAGGAAAAAAAAAAGGCTCGTTAAGTGGAAAGCTTGTCTTGCAGAGAAATGGTACGGATATACTATGAAGACAGAATCATATAGATGGTTAATTACAATTTTGCTTTGAGCTTAAGAATTGTGAGGAAAAAAAAATAAAGCCAATTACATGGGCTGTTTAAATGAGATGATACTGTAAAACTGCAGCGGTTGATCAAATGTTATGTATATATATATATATATATATATATATATATATATATATATACATATATATACTAGATATAGTAATATATAATGACGTGTGTGTGTATGGACGCCTTAAACAAATGTACAATCGTGCTATGAAACCAACTGTGGCTGTAGGTCTTGAACTCGACCGTGTCATCGGGGAACATGACGCATTTCGGTATTAGCCCAGGATATATATGCGAACTCAACCAAAGAAGAAGCTCAAGATATCCAAAAGAAGTCCTATGTAATCTAGATTTTGCGGATGATATTGTCCTATGTAGCGATGATCAGCACAACGGTCAAGAGCTACTGCAAAAGGTTGAAAAGCATGCTAGAAGTGTGGGCCTTAGACTTAATGAGTCAAAAACTGAATATCTCACAGTCAACATCAAAACCCAGGACAAAATCGACATCAAAATAAGTAGTGGCGCAAAACTAAATGAAGTCGACAACTACAAGTACCTTGGTTCCCTTGTGAGAGACAGTAAAAGTGAAATCAACAGTAGAATTGGCATGGCATGGTCTGCTTGTAATAAAATGGACACTGTGTGGAAATCTGGCCTCAACAGAAAGACCAAACTAGACATTTTTAAATCAACTGTACAGTCTGTCATCATGTATGGCTCCGATACATGGACAGTTACGAAGGAATTGGAAGCAAAATTAGATGGGTGCTACACAAGACTTTTAGGGAAATGTTTAAATGTTCATTGGAGTCAACATATGACAAATACTGAACTGTATGGCAATGAACCAAAACTATCCTGTAAGATTCAACAACGCCGTCTCAAACTAGCAGGGCACTCATACAGGAACACCAAGGAACCAGTCTCTCAACTTATCATGTGGACACCAAAACATGGAAGGAGAAATAGGGGAAAACATAAGCTCAGCTATATAGATGTAGTTGCTAGGGACATCGGGGTGCTTCAAACTGATCTTCCTAACTTAATGAGGGACAGAAATAATTGGGCAAATCTCATCATGATTCCGACTTCTGTCGACTAGAGAGAGAGAGATATGCGAACTGCACTAGACCTATGTCCTTCGATGCAACACTGCCATCCAGAGGTAAAATGCTATACACTCCGAACTAATTGCTAATAGTTACCCCAAACCTAGTACCTTTACTCATACAATGTATCTAAAAAATTAATTCCGCATGCGATTTGAGAATCGAGCACATTTCCTGTGAATATCATGTAGTGGATCCAAGGGCGTATCACTGCTGAGGGGGGGGGGGGGGGGCGGACGCACCCATCACCTCTTGAGATTGTTCCCATCTGCGTGAAAACGCGCGCCCCACAACCCTATCGGGTTGTGTTTTGGTGACGTCTAGAGGTCTTGCACTGACCTACGTGGAGTGTGACCACTCCCGATTTGTCAATATCCCAAGATCAGACCCCGAAAAATCCCAAAGACACTGAACTGTATGGATATCTAGCAATATCTAGCGATATCTATAAGATCTTCCCTAAACTGAAGGCGAATAAAGAATCGAAACCTTCAGTGTGTAATGAACTTAAAACTGTGCGTCTTTCGAAATGAAAAGAATGTGGGGCATTGCCAATGAACAAATAAAAGTTATTAATTTCAGTCTCATTTCAATTATTCGAATTTATAAAGCAAACAGCAGATATCACATCATATCAGTGAGCATAAAAATGGCATTCCAGGATGAACAGCCTTCAAACTGTCTATGTGTGTAGTGTTCGGTTTCGGATTCATCTGGAGACAGTAGAGCAAATGATGTCATTATGATAATTGGGCTGTAAATGATTATGTTTTGCCTTGTAATACATATATAATTTATGGACAGAGCTGCCTTCTAGGGAAATTATTATTATTATTTATTATTATTATTATACGTTTATTCGCTTGATTTGGCTCATAACTTTGCCCTTTTTTGGAAGATGACTTCTTCAATTTGATATATATATAGTTTAAAATTACAATTATGACTGATGTAGACATTTAAGAGGTTAAAGGACAACTGCTGATTTGTCACCGTTGTGAGGTCTCTGTATGAGTGTGTCTCAGTAAGTCAATTGTGCCAACAAATAACGACAAATTTCACATTACCTCCTACTTATCCTGGTTAATATTAAATTTTAACAGTTAGTGATACAAAAATAATATTCACATCGTATATCAGAATAATGATATCTGTAAAATATTTAACATTTCACTGAAACTCAAGTTCACTGAAACTCAAGAACTTTAATTCACACATAAGCCTTACTAGAAACATAAGCATAGTCTTATTAGGCTAGACTTCAGTAGCGGATCATTATACTCTGCAGGTGAAAGAAAATAAGTGCAAGCATCATCAAGATAATTGTGATCTCATTATTTATAACAAACTGTGTAATTAATGACATTCTGTTTGTCATTCTATTAAGAAGTTGTGCCCAGAATCAGCTGATTTATGTGTATTGAATCTACATAGTAATACAAAATTTTGCAAAATTCCTTTACATTACATAATGACTACATAGTCAGTGACATACTATACAAAAATAATGTTCCATCAACCAGCTAAACATTTGTTATAAATATGAATCATATGAGCTTTCTGCTTCTCAACTCCTTTGCAATTTCTTTCTCACAGAATCCTTCTTTGCCATCTCATCAAGCAACTAGAGGAGAAGCCGAAGGGATCCCAGCAGGAGCTGAGGCAAAGACAACAGATAGCGAAGAAGTAACAAATGAAACTTTGCAAGTAAGTATTAGTGATTGAGAACTTACAAGTAGGATTGATGACTTTGACCAATATCTCTCTAAATCTGTGACTTCTGACTGATACCACTGGTTCCTTTATTGAAAGAGTCGTGACTTATAACTTGCTTTTTTCACTACGTGATTAAACACCGACATTTAGACATTACTGAAAGTTATAATTGCTAAATTCGGTTTGCGTCTTGTTCCCAATTTAACAATAAAGCATCCCACACATTACTAAAAAGTATACAAATATAGTTGCCCTATATGCTTCCTATTGTTGTAAGAAGTTATACCGGTGGGGCATTTTGTAAACAATATTAATATGGTCACGTACATGTTTTATATCTTTCATATTTGGCATGTTTGTATCATGAGTAGTGTTTATGTTTAATATTAAATTGTTGAAATGAAATCAATTATTCAAATGGTAGACAGGATTTTTTGTCACTTTTTATCTCAATACTTGAAATATTGTTTCAGAAACCAATTTTGAGGCATTTTGCCATATTTTGATGCCTGAAACACTCACATAAGGTTACACCTAAATGTCAACCACAGTCTTGCAGTACCTACGTTACATGGTTGCTGATCTTAGCATAGCATTGGAGGTGTTAAGAAGGATGTTGTGCATCTATGGTATGATCAATAACCACGTGTAGTGCTGCAGGAGCCACTGACATACTTAACTGAACAATAATGTAGCAGACTGAGCTAATGTGACAGTGGTATTGGTAGCTTGTAAGTGACTGATATATTCTGTACCTGGCATTAAAGGCTTCATTTTACCATGGAACTGCAACGGTCTAGACAGCTTGGATTGTACTCTTGAAAAAAAAAATGTTTGCTTTAGTTTGTTGTCCCACAAAACATATAACACAATAATGAAATCATAGCAATTTTCAGAGTTTTGCTAGGAACTATGTACTGTTTTTTGGGATTGACTTTAATGGTATAATGGCTTCCCAATTTTGTCCCCACATGAATCTGTGATATTTGTAATTAATTTTGTAACGTATGCTCTGTTTGGAAAACGTCTGTCAACCAAGATGGATTAAATAACTTCCACCTGAAATACCTATATTAACTGTTACTCTAACTCTAAACAAACATATACTACAAGCACATTGGTAGTATTGAGATTGTGCAAGAATTTCCGCATTCGTACAGATTCCAGGTTTTCTGAGTTTTCTGTCTATTCTGTGTGTATTTGTGTCAAAGTTACAGTTTTCACACAAAATTGCTGCTGTGTCCATGGATAATGATAGCTTTAGTAAAGCATATTAATGAATGTGTGGATCAGAATTAAACCATAACATTAGCCCTTTTAACTGTCAACTACACAACTCAATTTCATTAAAAGTACATGATATGAGCATTTGCCTTATTGTGTTTTAGTTTTTAACCGTCTATTGAGGTTCTTATATGGATTGGCTCAATATCAATTGGCATCGTGAAATAGCATTAGAACGATGAAACAATTTTTGGTTTCTTGTTATTTCAAGGACTTGTCAGGAAATTTTTTCAGAGAATGGCGGGATGTGGGAAGAAATCTGAAGCTTGATGAGACAGAGCTTGACAACATAGAGGCAGAAGTGGTGTACCACATGTTGCTACTATGGAAACGCAAACATGGGATGAAAGCAACAAACAAAACACTGAGAGATGCTCTAATAGCAACTGATCGTAAGGACCTGTCCGATTATCTTCTCAATAGGGAACAATGTGGAACAACGTCAGGTTAGTTAAATACAACAAAACATGAGACCTTTAAGGAGGATTATGTATCTCTTGTTTTGTTTTTACACTATACAGGTGTACATTCAATATCCAAATACAATATGGAAAAAATATTAGCATAGTAAGAACAATTAACATTACTTATGAAAAACCTACTTTTTTTGCAAGAAAAGCTTATATAAGTCTAGAAGCAATTTTGAATGGAAATATGACTAGTAAAGCAATCTTCAAATTATCAGTTAGCAAGCAGCTGTAAAGAACAATAAGTTGTAAAGGAGCCTAATGTGTACTTCTTTATAACGCGATGTAGAACTGCATAATTTTTTTTTTTTTAAATCCATATGCAGGTTATTCCCCTTGAAAAGGGCATTTCTATGATACAGCCTACAACCTGTGTTATGTCATGCATACCTTTAATTCTCTGACTATGTTATAAAACGTTGATATGTTTGAAACAAATTAAATATCAATTTAGTTCTCCTTATACATGACTTCCGATAACAATGCATTGAAAGAGGTGTGAGATTATCATGTTAATTGCAACAACAATCATGTAAACATTTATATGCAAGTGAGATATTTGGCAGTATTCTGAGATATTCATTTGGTCTCACTATTTTAATACCGTTGTGTGTCAATCTTTGAAGGGTGTCTCACAATCTACTAATTAAAAAAAAAGTAACTATCAATAGGGACATCCCTACAGTAGAAATGAAATCTATCAAGAATTTGCCGTAAATGTTGGTCAGCTTACAAATTTTCAAACCGTTTTACATACACTAATGTGTAACCACAGTTGAAGCAGACATACATAGTTAGTTGTTCACTCACGACTGGAGTTCTGCTGATATATGAAGGGTTTTTCATCCTCAGTATTGATATTGACATTCTTTGCCCCGATGTTCCTATGAGCTCTGTCCTTTCACTAAATGTTACTAACTTCACAATAATAGCTGTGTCCTTATTGACCAGCCTTGGAACAAACTTTGGAGGCTGGCCTTAAAGTATACTTACTGAAAGATCAGTCAACTTTAGAAAACGTAAGGACAAAACTAGTCTTTTGAGACTGTTTTGTTGTTGGGTTGGTTTATGATGTTTTATATAGTGCATGTATGATGAAAGATTGGTTCAGTTGATGTGGTTAACTCACATAATTGTTAATGTCACTTTACTTCATCAGAAAAAGACAAAACAAATAAAACAGTGGAACAACAAGAAGACAAAAGCAGTGATGTTTCAAGCAGAGGAAAGGTAAGTTAAACTCATGACTCATTTTTGAGATGTTCTACAATGTAATAAGACCCATCGGAAATGTTTGGATTGTCCAGATCAATAATGTATATATGTACATATCAAAATTATCTTCTTAAGTGATATCACACATAAGAAGTGGAACTTGTAGATACATCCTCTCAGTCATATCTTATACAATTTAGTTATAAGTGGTATTTTTCTCATAAAATCAGGGGTGCTGTAGGATGACAAAGGCCTACAAACTGCAAGTCATTTTATTATCTAACTCTATTTCCTCAATTCTGATATTTGTATAATTGGTGAAGTGTGTTCATTAATATCATTATTAGGCTCGTTTGTGACAGCTAACAGACGTCTATACAATGTTGTAAATTGCTCAACTTACCCAAACTCCTTTAAGCATTAACTCAAATAAGATTTGTAATTATATGTTGTTGTTCTTCAGAGTAAGATCAAGTCTTCAGGAACAGTTCATGAAGAACAGGGATCTATGCTTGGAACAGGTTAGTGCTGAATATTCATGATAAATACAATGGATAGAACATCAACAAGCAAACTGAAGTTCAACAGCTTTTGAACTGTTGTTCTCGTTGAGATTTATGAAGACCACATCATGTATGAATATAGCTATATGGAGACTATCTGACCATTCTGTGGCATTCACTTCTTTCCTTAAAGTGCTATTTCCTTTTACCTTAGATTGTTGCTGATTTGCTTATGAAATCCTAATCGTGTTCTCCTAGTATTAAGAACCCAATAGTATCATAAATATTTCTGCCGACAATTGTGTTTGAGCTAGAAGGTGGGTCTATTTTGATTCTCATGCTACTGAGGTACTATTGGGCAGTTGAATTCATATTCACCCTAACTTTACCAAGTCATGCAGATCGTACATAAGCACATGCACAGCGAAATATGTGATTGATAATTCTAACATCATTGTGACAACAAACTTAAATACATTGAGAAAGTCAATTTATACTGTGCAAAAGAATTATAAATCCTTGGTTAGTAGGACTTGAATGCCATCATAGCATAACTATAGGCTTACCAGTCTTTGCAGTAAGATTCACAATGGTAGCTAATGATGAACTACTACACTCAGCATGAAGTAACTAGTGTTAACATCAGGTTAAAGAAACAAATACTGAAATAATGTTGTCAGTATGGCTGCATGGTATCAATGACACAGTGGAACAACCACTCATGGAGAATGGGAAAGGGTAAGCCGCCAAGAAAGGTTTGCTCTGATGAAAAAAAAATCCACATCATTGTCTTAAGGCTTCCTAACATGCATGATGTAGTTTACTTACTGTTAGTCATTCCTAAAAAAATGGGAGGGTGTGTCTTTATTCTCATGGTAACTTTGCCATTTTCATAGTTATTTTCCACATAATGACGTTTGCCACAGTAGTACTAAGTAATTTTCAAGTTTGTTAGTATTATGTAAAGAAGTGAATGTTAATCTTGCTTTGAACATCATCAGCAACAAGTATCAATCCTCTCTGAGTAATTTAATTTGAGTATTTGTAAACATCAATTATGTGTAATAGTTGAGCTTGTATATTTCTGTGTTTTGTTATTTAAGTAACAACAATATAAACTTGGCAACTGATAAATGCAGAAAGATCAAAGTTTAATTAATATCAGGTTTTAATATGAAAAGTAGCATTGAAGGAAATAATAGCTTTGGGCAAATAAGCAAATATGAGATATTAGCTTTTCCCTACAACTTTAGTTTAGCAGAATGAATCAATGCCTGTGTACTCATATATACTACAACTACTAGCAAAGAAGAATAAGACCATTAAGGAGACCACTCTTCACTGAAAACAATGTTGTAAAATACTCTTGCTGAATGTCCCTGAACTTGTCTGATTATTTATATTGCAGACAACTTACCTTACCCACTGCAAATGGAGCTTTGGATCAACAAGGATGGAGGAGTGCTAGAGATTCCAGATACCGGTGTCAGCTTAGAAATACCTCCTGGTGCTCTGGAGAAGGATCAGTTAATCCAGATGAGAATTATTCCAGATAATTTCCAGGGTGATTCTGATCTTTCCTTCAGTAGTAATTCATCAGTTGTGGTTGAGCTCCTGCCTAGTAACCTGAAGCTACTGAAACCAGTAAAACTGACATTGCCTCACTGCTTGGTTCTCAAGAAAGGATGTGAATGGAAAGCAAAGATATATAGCAGCCATCATGAAGAAGGTATATTTAAATGCATGTGTATCGCTTTTTAATTGATTCCACCTATACAAATAGGTTGTATTTAGTTATGATAGAACTCAGTCTCTTGCAATGTTCAGTCATTGCATTTTATAGACTAGTTCCTGCATAATACAATCTATCTGTCATATAAATGCTACCTGTTAAAACGTATTATTATTATTATTATTATTATGATTAATAAATGTAAAATACATTTCTGTTTCATCTGGATTATATAGGCACCCAGCCTCTGTGGAGACCACAACCAGACACACCTTATGTACTAACTGAGCGAAATTGTGTGATCAAATTAAAAAATTTCAGCTGGGAGAAATTTGACATCGGCGATGAAATAGTTGAAGGCAAACGTATCGTGTTATATGCTGCTAAAGATCTGTCATCCTCTGAAAGCATAACACATATTCATGTTGGGTATTACTGGGAACTTCCAGGGGGTGAAAAGGTGAGGTTCTTTACTTGTTGATATTGGTTGCCATTTGGATTCCTGGGAGATAAATGGTGGGGTTGTGTTGATATTTGCTATAATTCACATTAATCAAGAAGTCAAGATGTGATTTTTGGTTACGATGCTGAAGGCTCAGTAACCTTTGCAACCGTGCTGGATTGGGTGGGTGTGTTTGTGTATGCGACAGCTAGCTTGTAAGTTACATGATATCTCAATAATCACAAGTTGAATGAATGTAGTACTCAGTAGGTAGATGCCTTATGATGTGGTGTAGATGTTCCCTATTGTTTGTGATTTGCATATCATGAAAATTAAACAGTGGATGGGGCATAAAATTCTTAAAATGTCAATTTCTCTTCCACCGTATGTAACTACATAGTAAGAGCATGTTCTTTGCAACAACATTGTTTACATCATTTTTATTTATGGTTGGGGGGGGGGGTTAATGGAAAGTTGTCAAAAACAACTGAAAACAAGATATCTCAACAACCTCAAGTTGAATCATTGTGATAATTGGTAGATGCCCATGGTGTGTAAATATGACCTATTGTTCTTTGTTCTCATCTCATTAATATTAATGAGTGGGCAGGCTTAACATAAAATTTTATTCATACTGGTATGGTGATGTTGGTACATATAAAACACATTTTCATGAGGTCTCCAACTTTGTCATTAATATTCATCAAATTGCAAGGAATGGCTTTCAAACACAAGACAAAAAGCAAATTCCATGGTTTTAAATATTCCATAGTTTTAGTCCGTACGATATAAGGTTTGCTACACTACATGCATACTATCTACCTGTTTTTTTGTGTGTGTGTGGATATCATGAATATAATCAGTGAACAAAAATTTTTTAAGAAGATATCTCTGAAATAGTATGTCTAATTAGCTTTATACATATACTTGGATAATATGATGTCAGTATATAGATCATACGTAGGGCCATTCTCTGGAAAATGAAACTGGCATGAAAAAACTAAAGTGTTCATCAGGACCAAATGTTACATTTTTTGTTTTAGAGGGATAAAGTGATGAAACAATATAGTTTTTAATAATTTTTGGTAAGTTTTCCGCAAATAAATTTATAAATAGTATTTGTACACGAAATAAGTTTATTTCTGTATCAATTGGGTTATTGCCAGCCTTCTGTTGAGCTCAGTTAAAGTGATATGGTTAGTGTACCCTCCACCCCCCCCCTTTCCTTACGTGGCATATGTCGTACAACATGATACTGTACATTACTACTTTGTTCCAACTAACTGTTGACTGATATTATCTCCAAAGTGGAGGTTACTACTTCTATTAAGGGGTTCTGTACTAAAGCAAGTGTGATGTCATGTGACCAAGTCAATGGGCTGTGAGTGTGTGATTTTGCTGTAAACTCAATGGAAAAGGTCCATTGACTTTCTGTGTAATAGTAAAAGATCGTTGCCTCAATGTTTCTGCAAAGGACGAATCAAGAATGATCTCAACAAGATTTGTGTTTGTGGTTAGATAGTAGATACTTTGTTAATATATACATATGTCCGCTGAAACTCAGAGAAAGTGAAAAGACTATCGAATCAAGCATTAATACTACTCCGCATGCACCGTCCAGCCGAACACTCAGTTGGTTCAGGTAGTGTCTGGAGGTGGGTGAGTTATAAAAGTGGTGGCACCTACACTTAGGGTGCCAAATTCAGGATCATTCATTGAGACACACTTATCCAAATGATCAATTTGGTGTGAAGTACTGCACCTTTCGTTGCTACTGTAGTTCACATATTGATATCTGTAGCATCTTGTCAACTGTTTCTTCTACCCCATTTTTGCTTGTTTTCTCCCTTCTCTGTTTGAAGATTGTCAGCATAAATGAAGTCTCTGTGTTGGTAAAACAGTCTGCAGTATTTTTTAAAAAAGGACAATTGCCCCTGAAATGTCTTTTTGACAAAATAGAGCCACCAGCTTGGACCTGTGGCTCTGAAGAAGAAAACTCAAAGGTAAGGTGGATTCTAATCATACAAATGTTAAATATTGTGTCAATAATATTCATGAAGTGGAAACTATTAAACTTAACATAATTTAAACAGTTAAATGAGGAATATCGTGAGTGTGTGAACTGCTCTTAACATTAGAAAAAATGCAAAATGTAATTTAAAAATAAGTAATGTTACATCATCTTTACATCTTACCAAAATAGTACTGTTTGTTTGCAAAATGCCATTTATATCTGGCAGAAGATGTGTATCAAGCAATATTGCTTTTCATGGTTTGAAAGGTACGTTGGGGTCAAATCCCACAAATCTTGAAAAGAATGATGTTGCAGATAGGAGATGATGATGGCAAATATCATACTCACAGCCCTTGGTATGTGGCTTGCACATTCTGACTGTGAGGTATTTAATGGTTTAAGAACCAAACAACAGCAGAGGTCAAAATGTAAAGACCAAAAACACCTGATACATTAAGAAACTAAACTTCAACTGATTCTTCAATGTTGAGAGATTAAATTCTGCACATGCACAATGAATTGGTGTTATGGTACTATGTAACAAATCTAAACTTTCCAGGGTAGGTCACAGGTTATCTCAGGTGAACAGATCTCAAACCTGAAAACTTTATAACTGTAATATCTCAAGAAAGGGAATCTTGATAAATGTCATACCACGTATGCAGTTTGAGCAGAGCTGTGAGAACAACTTCTTTACATTTTAGTGGAAGTCAAACGCTCTTTAAGAAATAGAAAATAAGAAGTTTTGCAAGGTAATATTTGCATTGCAGATTGCTTTGATGATGTTTGACAGGTCTGCAGGTAGCTAGAATAGGTGCCGAAAGCTGCATTAATATGTGTCAATATTTAAACATGCTAACATTGCTGAATGCAGTTTGTGTGCATAGTAGAAGCTTTATCCTTCAGGAAATTCCATTAATTCTTTCAGAACAACAATTTGGAGGTTCCTTTGATAGTACAGTTAGTCACAAACAAGTCAACCACTTTACAAGGGACAAAAGTGGCATCAATTATCGGTTGCGTTCAGTGCATACATTCCCAAGAAGTGGCAAGATATTATCTGCAACTGCAGATCTGACATACGATGTCGAAAGGATTTTAAACAGTTTCTTCAGATATATCTTAATAATGTATACTGTGTACGATTCCCTTCCAAATCAGCTATTTGTCTGTTGGATTTTAGTTTTCCTACGATGGTCAGTATATATCCACTGGGAGGACTTGTGATTCTTGTTAGTACTAATTGCCCATGAGACATCCTACCATTAGGTTGGTGTATCAAGCACTATATCATAGGATAGGATAGTGAGTAATTAAAAAAACTGTTAACAACTGTCGCCATTCTCATTTCAGGAAATATCTTTCATAAGGGTTGCCACTTCCAAGGGAGGTTTCTGCACATTTGTGTTAAATATCAAGGAAGGTACGCAGGAAAGGCACAAATGTACGTGTTACTTCAAGGCTAGGCAAGGATCAGAGATTGTGGAATTACTCTTTATTCTAAAGGTATAGAATGTTTGGAATATTTTACAGTAACTTTTAAGCTAATTGTAACATTCCTGGCCAAATGTTTCTACTTATTTCATATCTCGTACCTTGATTTCCAGAAGGAAGTATTTCATGATTGGTATTGAATATGTAATTTGCCTGTAAGAAGGAAGCAAAGTCAATTTGATGAAGGTGGTAGACTATCAGTTAACAAATCTGTTAAAATCACAATAAATTACTGAATGCAATATTGAAAGAGAAACTCTGTGTTGAAATTTAGGTAAATTAACAGTCATGCGATAGTTTTCATTATTGTCATTAAGATGTGGTTAAATAAAAAAACTTGATGGTGAGATAAAGGGAATGAAACCAGAAGGAACAACATAAATGATAAATGTTTGAATTACAGGAAGGGTGAATTTAGTGAACAAACTGCCAGGAAAATCAAACTGCTATTTAGTTTTAACTTAGCAATGAGAGGAATGTAATGAATAGCATGTATAATGTAATGGTAACTTTGTATTCAGAGTGAGAACCAGTGTTTCAGCTATGACGCGATTTTGACGCAA
The DNA here is from genome assembly GCF_037975245.1 of Apostichopus japonicus. Classification (NCBI taxonomy): domain Eukaryota; kingdom Metazoa; phylum Echinodermata; class Holothuroidea; order Aspidochirotida; family Stichopodidae; genus Apostichopus; species Apostichopus japonicus. The sequence continues at coordinate 34,152,034 of NC_092572.1, forward strand.
TGGCTTGCCGATTTGACGCACTGGCGTTCAGAGAGAGAGGAGGGAAAGAAAGAGGGTTTCATTTTCTCCTGAATTTTATACAGTGTGAATAGAAAAAAAACGTTTCAAAAGGCATGGTGTTCAGAACTTCAACTTGAAGTGAAAAAGTTATTACTGTAAATTGTTTCCAATTTTTCGTCAGAAATGTTAAATTAGCGATCGTTTACTTTACCGTAGCTATGTTTTTCTATACAGTCACGCAGATTTACTGTAGCTCGATTGCTGTAAAGCTAAATCATATAACGCACTGATGCATTGCCTACACTACGATGGTTCGCACTACCAGTGTACTAAATATAATATCTGTATAGCCTACCTTACATTACATTGCAACAGGGTCAGAAATAAGCGGGGGCGACGGGCGATTCGCCCTAGCAAGTGCTAAAAAAAAGCCCTCCGAAAGCACAATTGCGAGGGCGAAAAAGAAAAGAGAAATATAAGAAAGTCGCCCTCGTAATATCAGGTGTCTGTGTAAATTTAATTGTGACATGCTTTTGCTTTAGCTACAGTAGGGGTTGCAAGTAGCAGCGCGAATCACACAAACAGTTCTCACAATCCTGCATCAAATTTGAAGCAGTGCGGGAGGGTCGCGCACAATCACCGGGTCTTCACCGGCCTTAGTAGTAAGTTGAGTCTCGTCTATCCGACCTGCTCAGTGATTAACCTCCGCCACGTATCACAATCTTGCGCAAGGTTTATTGCTTCCTAGAAATTGTTAATATTAACGTCCTTTAATTGCCTTCACTAAGCAATTTCAGTACCAGCGACAATAACCTAAAATCCCCTTAAATCTCCGACCACATGGTAGCCTAATTTCACACTAAGTCAACATGGAACTCTAATCTAGCTATCTGTTTATTCGCTCAAGTTGTGTCGCAAATAAAAAATAAAAATATCCAAGAAAAACTGCTATCTTCAACAACATGTTAGCCTAACAACCACACTAAGTCAATGGGAAATGTAGCCTAACCATCGGTTTGCAAAAATATAATAATAAGAATACTTTGCGTAGCTTTGTTTACATATTTCCTTGCTGCTATCGTCGCGCGCATGGTAGCCGAACACCACACGTAGTCAGCGGGAAAATCTACCCTAAGCATCTCTTTATTCGCTGAAATTGTGACGCAGTTAGCTAGAACTAAAATATCCATGAAATACTGCAACCTTCGACCACATGTTAGCCTAACAACCACACTAAGTCAATGGGAAATGTAGCCTAACCATCGGTTTGCAAAAAAAAAAAAAATCGTAGCTTTGTTTACAACTTCAATTTGCTGGAAATCGGCAGTTGTTTGGAAGGTATGTGGTATCTCTTAAAGAGGGAATGTTGTATTTTACGTACACCGTTGCTGTGGCGATGGATTGAAGGTTTTAACTTTGATTACTTTTCAGCGGTATAATGGTTTCGTATTTGGTGGTCAGTGATTTTATCCACACACGAAAAAATACATGATTAAAGGAAAGGGCACCTTCAGTGGAAGTAAACCTCAGTGTTTTCTATTTCAGTTGATGGGTTATTGGTTTTTCGTCATGTATTCGGTGGATTGATGTTATTTGCTAAACGATCGCAAATTTTGGCAATTAAACTTTCAATGAATTTGCTATACGGTCGCAGCTAACTAGGAAGACGGTAATTGTGCTTACTTGATCCTGATGAATGCTTACAACCTTTCCGTATTCAGCATATTGAACTGGAAAAGCGCCCCTTAAACCTTAACAAAGCCCTCGTAAATACATTAAGGGGGGTGGTTTTAACTTTTCATTTTCCAAAATAGCCCCAAAGCCAAATCTTAATTCCTACCCTGCATTGCAAGTGGTGCACTATTTGAGCCAAATTTAGCTTGTAAAAATAAAGCGTAATATGCAACGAACTAATTTATTATTATTTAGCAATCATTGTTTAAATAAAGCTCAGGGTTCCATGCCTCAATTTAAAATCAGACATTGGATTGGCCGATGTTTAGTACACAGGGGCGTAGCCCGTATGTAGCACTGTAGGCCCGGGCCTACACTTTTTTTGGCCAAGTTATCTTTTTTTTAAAAACACCCATAATTCAAATCCAGCTTGCTGGACGAGTTTTAGAGTCTAGACAGGAAAAAATATTGAAATGAACGTAGCAAGAATATGGCTTAATTAGGTGACCTATTCTTCTGTCATCTACAGTAGGCTGTCATTTCTATTGCGTGCCGTTTCAATCAACACTCTACCCACTGAAAAAGACTAGGATCCGATCTTGTCAGTTTTTTAACATCTAGTTAAGAACCCGTTTATGAAGATGATATTTCAGTTGAGAAACATTCCACAGTCAAATAAGCCTATAGTTGTTGATTAACAGACCTTATAGAGCTGCAGCACTTTGTTGGCTGTTGTTACTGGCTTACTCTGTACATGTACCTTGCATTAATTTTAAATACATTATGTAGTATCGAATTACGTACTATTTTAGCTTGTTTGTTTTTTGTGGTTTAAAAGTGATATTAAATGAGGTGTCTCAAGTAACCAAGAGGCCAGGGAACCAGAATGAACACTCGGGAAGGGCCGTTTCCGGCCATCTGGGGGGTTTGTAAAACCAAAAATTTTCTTGTACGGTCCGCGCCAACCGATGGTTGCGCTCCGCTCAGATAGTCGTGCCTACAACTTTGAAAATCCTGGCTTACCCCTGGTACTAATACTGTCGGCAAAATGTAACATCGTGAAAAAAGGCATGGAATTTTACCCCTCCCCTTAGACCCCTCCCCCAGGACAGAAGTGAGTCAAATAATCAGATATTAGCCATTTTGACTCAATGGGAAATTTCTTAGAGGAAACACTGGTGAGAACTAAGCGGGACCTAAAAAATTGAATCAATTAGATGAAGTTATGTAATTTTCAAAGATGGAATTTAAAGGTCACAAAGGTCTTACACAGTTATGATGATCAGATAAAGACAATAAAAATATATGAAAATGTTGAGTTTCATACTTTAAATTTAAAACTGTGGCCTTTTTGTACCTTGCTAGTGACCAGATTGAATCTATGTGATGGAAATTGGGTCTTTGGTTATGCTGTCATATGATATATTCTCCTAATTGCTGAACACGTCAATTTTTTTTCCTGTGACTAGTCAGACTTGACTCACATTTTTGTGGACTTGTTGATGTGACTTGACAACAAATGGACAATGACTTGATATGACTTGACTTGCTTGTACAATGACTTGTGACTTGACTTGAATTTAATGGAATTTTTTTCATGGAAATTATTAGAGTAGACACTATGGATTTTTTATAAAAATTGGGAGGAAATACTCTGCCCAATTGAAACAAATAATCAGTGTATTTTGTTCTTACACGTACATTGCACTTATAAAGGAAGACACATGTTGTGTATTGCAGAAGTGGATAAATATTGAGCATTTTAAACTGTTTTCTTGGCATATCCTAACTTGCTGGATTCTGGTGTAGACTATGAATTTTGTGTGGTATTTTTCTTCAGAAAACTTGGCATTGACACCAGCATATCATCTGGGAAACCTTGACTACAATTGTTGAGAATGAATATTTGCAACTGATAATATTGCATCATTAGTATTGAAATGCCCATACCTATAGCATGACTATAAGTTGCTTTTATATTTTGACTTGTAACTTAAATTAAACTGAGAAACGTTAACTTGTGACTTGATTTGACTTGCAATGAAGTCAAATGACTTGTGATAGAACTAGACCTGATGAAATCAATTGTACGGGGTGACATCAATTGAATTAAGAAGCATTGACTTGTGACTTGATTGACTTGCAATGAAGTCTATGACCTGGTAAAGACCTGACCTGATGAAATAAACTTTACCTGTGACTTGACTTGAGAAGATTGACTGGTTTACTTATGAGAACGATATACGACTTGGTTACAACACTGGATCAAATAAAATTAAAAGTCCATGTTAACATAGTTAATATATTTTTCTTGTTTTCTGATGTTAGGATGGAGTGGAAGATTCTGCAGCTAGCAGCTCTGATAAAGTAGTTGATGCAGGACCATCTCAGTCACAGAAGAAGACTGATGATGAAAGTCTAACTGTCAAACAACCCATGGAAAACATTGATCTAGAAGTCAGAACAGGATGTCTCAGGGTAATAATTTACATACATGATTCTGTTGTCCTAAAAAAAGAGTCTTTTTAGAACATATTACATAAATTGGGGCTTTACAGTCCATACTGGCCCTTAAGGCATACCTACTTTGACGTTCAAGTTCCATGGTTTGCTTGTATATATTACATCATGATTTATTTCTACTAAAATGCTTGCCTTCTAGTACTGATGCTGTTGATGATACCTCAGTTTTATGAGGTATGTTCTTGCTGCAGTTAGATTAAGACTGAAATGTTACAATAGTGAATGCAGTAACTTATCAAGATATTTGACAGCATACGACCAAGCCCTCATGATTTCGTGCCATGTTTTGTGAAAGAGCTTAACAAATTAGAGTGTGTCAATTAAATGCTGACTGTGCGCCTTTTGCCAACAATGTGTAACGTACACAACTGACACACATGTTAGCAACTTGTACACAAGAAGGATACAACCGGCACAATGTTGGTTCATAAGTCATCTTTTGGAGATTACATACAATAAATTAAGTACTAAGCACAACTTTTCACAGTTTCAACCATTGCCTTGTGCACAGATTCTAGTTTTGGGTCCAGCTTCAGTTTCCCTGAGTGTGTAAAGTTGAAGTGAGTGTACAAACTTAATTGCAATCACGTAAATACGAGTTTTGGGGGTTCTATATGATTAGATTTCTTTACCTCAAGAAGTGTTTATGGTGATCAAAAAGTTCCAATAAATAATTGATACAAGCATGTTCATTGGATCCTTTGTTCCCTCAGAGACTTAATTAGTTGGAAATGCACAATGCAACTGATTGACTGGGCACGTCTCTTCTCACCGCCTTGTCTAATTGTTGAAATGCGCCCAGAACAAGGACATTGCAAACATTTTGAATAAAATTACACAGCATTGTGCGTGGTGGCACACTGCCATTCCTTCCAGAAATGTGCAAGGGCTCCACGGTGCAATGTGCAACCAGAACATTTGTTGTATATAAATTGAGTGTGCTACACACTCCGGTTGGGTGGTGACTCACAACTTGTCACCATTTTTGTTTTATTTCATTATGTTCTCGATCTTCTTGTTCTGGACGTGTGCAAATGAGTTGGGAGAATCTTTATTATTTTCATCACATATGAGAGACATCTAGCCAGTGACAACTATTACAGTGAAGAAAGGCACCATAGTTGCCTTATTGGGGGAAATTCACGAACTCCTTTAAGTGACTCCACTCTTAGACTTTAGTGACTCATGACGCACATGTTAACTCTGCCATTCTGTATCATGCTTTAATATATACATAAACGATATACATCAGGTGTCAGTTATAGTATAATTAATTTGTAAATGAACAATAATTGGAACACAATGGATTCATATTAATTCACTCTGTAATCAATTCATTAAACGTTATAAAATACTTTTGACAGGGGACCTGATAGAGAACTGATATAGTTTGTGGATGTTCTAATCATGTAACACTCAATGTTCATATATTTTTATCATATTACAGGATCTCTCTGGGAAAATTCCAAAAGAATGGAAAAATGTAGGTAGAAATCTTGGACGAAAAGATGAAGAGCTTTATATACTTCAGACAGATTCTAACAACCAGGGACACAAGGAAACTGTTTATCAGATGTTGCTGACTTGGAAACAAAGCAATGGTAGTAATTCCACATACAGAGTACTGGGAGAGGCTTTAGAAGCAGCTGGTCGCAGAGACCTGCAAGAGATACTGTACATTCAGGGTAAATAATTAATGTAATCATACAAATACCTCAAAGGACCTTAGCAATTAAATATATAACTGAATTATACGTAAAACTACTTTCTGCTACAGATACCAACTTCCCAAATAAAGTAAACTTGATTTCCTTCTGCAACATTAAAACAGCAAATAAACTGTTTAGAATCTCACTTTAACAACTTTCGTATTAATTAAGTGTACAGATAGAATCTAATTTCAGTATTCCAGGTAAAATATCCATAATATCTCGTCGCTTTATAATCACTAAGCTTCCACCTATGTTCAAGTAAGACACCAAGTAACATCTTCAACATAAAACAACACTAATTTTTGTAAGGATACTTTATATGTCATTTCTGTGTAGGCTACACTTCTTTGGTTTAAATTAACACTGCCAGAAACCTGTCTTTATTGTGTTCGTTTTGTAAAATAGTATTCTGCATTAAGAAGTTCTTTTGGCCTTTGGCACTTAGAACATATTTGACCATCAACTTTTATTTTCTTAACTCTTTTCTACCTTTTTAACCACTACCAAAAATGATAACTGATGATTGGTTAGATCCAGGCAAGTGCTTTGCCAACTCACAGTGATAGATCACAGTTAAATGCAAATCTCCAGCCTGAAACTGCTCTGTATGTCAGAAAGTTCTCCATTTTTCCTCCCTTGTCTGTGTAGGGTATTCTGTATCATTCCATATGCACCTAAAGCATTTTAATAATGTTTATATTGATAAAAAAAGCCATTCAGCATTAAAATATATTGTTGTCTTTACATATAGACCACTTTATTTCATTAAATATTTGTTTTACTCATCTCACCTGTTCAGCTGGTATCAAACAAGAAAGCTAATGAGTGGCTAGAAACAGGCGGGAGTTCATACTGAGGTAAAAGCGTCCAATATGCAGCCAATCCGTTCTGCTTGTCGGACGGAAGAGATCTCACAACTGCTCATTTCATGGATCAACAAATACGGTAGTGAGACAACTTGTAATGTTCATTACAACAATTGACATATTATTGTGGAAAAAAATATGTGTTAAGTCAAGGTGAGTACATTTGAAAAATTGTAACTGTGATAACTCATATTTGAAATGTTTAAAATGGGAGCTGATAGTACCTAACTTGAATAGATATGAGAAAATAATAGTAACAAACCTAAAACTCTCTTAAAGCAATGATCACATATTACAGTTGCGTATCAACTTTCATTTACTTTTTAGTTATTTGTAAATTTCAGCTTTTAGACTGATATTGATCACATTCATAACATATCAATGGTAGACTTGAATTTGTAATGAGCTTCCATCATAGTTACAGCTATGAATATGCATATCAGTTTTCACGTTGTTATGTTTACAACATTTATATCATTGATCATTTCAGAGTCAGTAGGTATGACTGGATCAGATATCCTCATTGGAATTGGAAGCAATATTCAAACAAGGTACAAGAGATTCCCACATTTTCACTGTTTGATCTATTTCTGGTCTCATTACTAATAACCAGGATTGATTGGTCTTCTACCACAAGTTACAAGACCATCTCAAATCATCTTGTCATAATATATATTAGTTAAATGTTAACAGTCAGATTTCAAACATGGGTGTCACCATTAGTATAATTTAGTAGTTCTTACCAAATTACATAACAAAGTTATCTTGATTCAACTGCTTAGTAATATGTTTTGTTGTTCTTTTTAGATGCGTACATGATATCATGAACTGTATCAGCCTGGGATGTTTCTTTCTGCATATCCTACACTGTTGCGATGTGTATATAACAGCTGTATCCAAGCACTTACGAAAGCTTGGTGATCTTCATATGTTATGCCAGGTATGCATTGTGCATGTTTTACACTGCTTTTGAGACATTGTTTCTTCTTACCCAAATCTGCGACAGCAAAGTCAGTAGAGCTAAGTTTAAGCGATTTGCCAAGAAGTGCAAAGTTACATATATTCAGTGTCTTTCCAAATAATATCGACTGATGTACCATTCAAGAAGGAATGTGATTAAAAGTTCTTGACCTAATTGATGTTCAACCATGCAGGTAAAACAGATTTACCTTCATGATGTAACAAAGCCATTTTACACTTTTAGACATTATCTATTACCAATGTCCTACGTTTTTTGTGCCTCTTTTTCATTATTTGATTTATTTGTTAAATTTAATAGTGGAATTACTAAATGTATTTGAGTTTGGTGACAATAGCTTTACTATGAAACCTTTGTCAAATGCAAATACTGTCAAGCTGTGGTAATTGACCAATAGGATCATTGTTAATAATTTATGAGAAAGTTGTAGTATTACCTGATGAATTAAAGGTCTCTAAATATATTTCAATGTGATTAAATGTTGCTAAAAGTACTACATTTAGAGAAAAACTGATCTCAATGATCACCAGATACGAAATAAATCAAACCAACAGACGAATCTTTAAATGACCAATTACAAGAAACATTATATGTGACGTCAGTTAGTTGTTCTCATTTTTCATAATTCAATTTGGATTTCTATACAGTGAAGAAGAATAGATGATGTTGACTTGAACTGCAAAAGTGTCAGACAGCATTTGAATTTGCCTTATCTACACCAGAAACGGCCATCAATGGATATATGACAGGATATGTAACCATTGAAAGTATGCTAGATGAGAAGCAGCGCTATAGTAATTTATTGTAGCAGAGACACAGAGCAGGCATCACCCAGCTGTCTAACACCAATACATCTATGGCTAAGAATGAATCCAAGGGCATGGTGGGTATTGAGTTGTGGGGACAATGAGATCATAGGTGGAGCATCTATGACTATAGAGCACTACTGCAATGACCAACTCATGTTTGGACCAGTTGTTTCAGAGCCAAGATGTTGAAGATTTCACAAGCTGTAGTTTCACATGGAGAGAAGTTTTTATTACTCTAGATGCATTTATTGATGGAAAACATACTTTTCTATCATTAAGCATAGGTTGTCTAATAATAAAAACTAGAGGGCAATCCACAGAGTTGCATATCTCTCATTGCAAAGTCACTTTAATGAATAATAGCTGCTGGTCTTCAGAACAAGTTTTAAACTTCACGCCAAAGCAGGTAGGCCAAGGAACCTATAACGTCATAGGGTCAGAGGTCAATGTCAAATAACATAAATACAGCATTTTGGTCATTGCACGTGCATAGCAAAACCACACAGTGACTTCTTGTTATGATACACTATGACCCAGGTACAAACAGTGGTCAATAATGTTTTGCCCATGACAGCATTGGATAATAAATCTTTCTCAAGTATTCTTAATACTGTGGCTATATTTCTGAAATGTTCATTTTAATTGATGTGAAAAGCTCTTTCTGCTAATTTGAGAATTTTGGTCCATTCATTGAAATCATTTGTGGTGGGTTTTCTAATAACATTGAGTTAGATTGTATTTATCACAGGGGAAGGGAGATAGAAGGCTGTGGCAATGGGGGGGGGGGGGGGTTATATGTTTACAATATATGTTTACAATGAAAAAGACTGAGAAATGAGATGAGAATATATAACTTGTATATATAGACACTATTACACAAATACTCAAGTAATTGCTCCGTTTTTTTCATGTTTATTGTTTTCATTTTAATAAAAATATTGTGCATTTGCTGGCAAGGTAATGGTGGTGAAGCAGGAAGGTGGTAGGGTACAGAAGTATCTTCCACTCTCATTTGTACACTTAAACAGTACACTTGGACACTGTGGTGACATGTTCTCCACAATTGATAATTTAACTTAATTTAATTTATTTTATATAATGTCACCACTTGAATCATGCATGTACCAAATAAATTGTGTTTGTTCAAGGGTGGATCCAGAGGGGGAGCGTGGATTGGTGATCATCCCACCCCCCCCACCCCACAACCTTACGTCTTACAAGAAAAAGATAAGAAAAAACATTTAAAAACATCTGTATCACACAAAAAGGCTGACATTTCCAGTATATATATGGGGTAGCATGAGGCATATATACTGACCTCAGTCCAACAGAATCATCTCTTGCGTACAGACTGTACAAAATGAGTCATGTCATTTCTCCATGTTCACTGATATCCATATTAATGAAGGAAACACATTTATTGATGTTAATGCATTGATTATTGAGAAGCTTTCAAAACAGTAGACATTTTACATATAATATTTTGCAGTGTATGTAGGAGGGGCAGAGAGGTTTGAGAGGGGCAGAAACAGAAATTGCAAATAATTACATCATCAATAACAATTTCTGAATTTGTGGTTTGGTAGTAATTTAAAGAAGTATTAATTGTAGGCTGACCAAAATATCCTGCAAATAACTTAAGGAATATTTTAGTGTCGGGCGGATCTGTGTGGTAGTGTTACCCACAGGGAGGGGTTAAAGGGTGGGGTTTTCCCATCCCCCTTGGAAACTTTTTGCAAATGAAGTATGCTTAGAAGACGAATGGTGCTATCTCTATCCTGTTCTGGAGCTAAGTTGTGTTCCAATTATTCACCCATATAGTAATGGTAACATTTGTTAAATTGATCACCAAAAACAGTGTCAGGCGTAAATGTTTAAAATACTGTTTATGCTTGGCGGCATTCAGAACTGCCAGAGGCAGCAGCATGCCCCCCCCCCCCTCCCGGTGTCAGCACATACCTGGGAGTACAGTACCAAGGTGTGTATTCAAATAAGATATCTGCATCTCTGCTCTCTTAATTATTATTAAGTATTGAATGCTTGTCTTTTCATTTCTTTTTCATATTTTACTTTCATGTACAGGAATTTGGAAGGTACAAAACCTTGGGTATGAAAAAAGTGTCGGTTGGTATGAAGGAGAAAGGATTGGTAAAATTTAGTAAGAGTGGGAGAGTAAACTGGGATAGTACTCTAGTAAGAAAATATATTCACTGAATAGGTTTTGAGAAACCATTCCAAATAACTAGATTGATGCTTCAAACATTTGAAGCTTTCCATTCTCCAGGGGATCTCATTTCTAATTCACACACACCATACTTATTATCATATCATTCCTAGTTTGTTCTTATCTTTTTAATGATGACCTACAGTGTTGGCGATTTTATCACATGTATAGCAGTATTCGGATGATAATCCAAATTTCTAAAGTATTCTTAATATTGTGACTGTCTGTTAATTAATGCATGATGTCTTGGGAGAAGAAACGTTTTAGGGAAATAAATTTGTTAAAGTTCTTTTTAATTGTGCATTAAAACTCTTTTTCTTGTTTGAGCATTCATGATACTTTTCATTGAATGCATTCGTAATCAGTGGCATGCCCCAAGGGATTGTTTGTATTTCCAGGGAAGAATGGGAGTACTACTACAGATATACACCACTCTATCAATCCACTCCCACCCCCTCCCCCTCTTTTGTCAACCCTCACAAGTATTTATGTATATACGTAATTCGACAACCAAACCAAACCAAAATATAGAAATTTGTCAAGTTGTCTAACACTCCAAGTTTAGAACTCGCCTGACCCTTCAGCACTACCGTAGAAAACTGTAGCATTCAATTATAAGTGTTAATAGAAAAACCACAACAGACGTTCAGGGAATCATGTTGAAGTCAAATTGACGTATGAAGTTTGAGGCATTGACTGAATGGAAATCGTGTTTATTTGAAATCTGTTGCTGATCGGTAATGTCTTACGTACCAGAATCCAAATATCCAGTTATCTTTCGAAATCATTTTCCAGGAAAGGTAAGCGGTACGAGGAATTTCTTCCGCAGCTTACTTAGTTCAATTTACCAGTTGATAGTAACAACTAACATGTTCTCAAAACATTGATAAATACAATTACGCACATCATGAACCAATTGCGAAATGAGTAACGTGAAAATAGAATATATGACACCCATTTGGTTAATGATATGCTTGTATACAAGCAGCAAAACTAGACACTTCTCAAGGAATAAATTCTTATTTCTTCTATAACTAGAATGCAAAATGCAATGAGGTTTCGATGACTCCAGTGCACTAGACTTCTGCTTGTTAGAATAACCAGAACTAGCTGTAACAATAGAAATGGCCCAAACCACCATTTTGATACAGTAACACTATGGCATGATAATCACAGGTCAGTCTACTGCACCTGACAATACACACCTCTTTAGTGCTAACGTTCTCTAAATCAGAGATTTAATAAAGGTGTTGTAAAATACTCACCTCTGATCTTTATAATTCGGATCAGTCCGTCTAGTAAACTATATGAGAAGTGGCCGGTCCTTCAGTACACAAGAAATACACACAGTACACCGTCGCTCAGTCCAAGCTTAGATCGGTGGCGTGAGAATCTTTACGCCAAGCCGTGGTTGGAACTTCCCGAAGGTGGTGCGAAGTAATTAGTATTCAGTGGCGTCGCCAAGTGGGGGGGGGCAGGGGGGCACGTTCCCCCTGGAAAACCTAGTGCCCCCCCCCGAGTGCCCCCCATCTGAGATTTGTATTGGTAAAAAAATTTATATATATATTTTGTTATATTCAACTCCCATCATCTGAGTTGTTTTTTCATAAAGACAAAGAAGCACATTAATTCGTATTTTCTTCAAATGAGCTGCGAAAAAAATGAAAAAGTTTATCCTTGACCGTCGGGTATCGAAGTCATAACCCGGGCCATCACAACAGGTGTCGATATTTACATTGAATGTGTCAGTGCTCACGCCATACCACGAAATGTGAGAATGTGAGGGTCCGCAGGCACCATACTTGCCTATATTTGTGGACCCATATATTAACCCTGTTGTGTAGGGGGTGCAGAGGTCATTTGAGGTCAAATGCTTGTAGGAACAAATGGCGAATGTTCACACCTGCATACTGAGCCATACTCGATGTGTGATCAAACTTTGGATTGCATGCATGGTGAGATCCCTGATAGGAGCCAATAACGATGCTGGAACCTGTTACATCTTAATAGATAATGGGCGAAAACGCGAAGGACAAGAAAGGAGTCGGGGGTCATGCACAGGGCCGTCTTAAGAGATCACCGGACCCTGGGCCCGGCAATGGAGAGGGGCCCCTCAATCAAGTGAGATCGAAAAAAGTTGCGTGAAAAATTGACATCCTTGACAATCGCTCAAGCATAGACATGCCTGCATTTACCACCCCTCCCTATGTCGCGGGTAAAGCATAAAACTTGAGCTGAATAACATACGTGATATATCTAAAAGCTGAAATACATTATAGAAGAGTAATCTTCCAGTTGCCCTCCATCCCTTCCCTAACAATACTGGACTCACCATTTGTAACACCCTTGTGTTGAGTCTTTCAACTGGGGAAACTAACGGGACTTGCGGTATTTCTTGATCGTAAACTGTTGTATGATTGGCTGAAAGTCAATCTTTTTGAGGATGTCACTTTCTATGCACATGAGGGAGAGCCTATTAAGGCGCCGTTGCCCCATTCTGTTCCGGAGATTATTCTTGAAAATGAACGTTCCCCATTACAATTTGTAACCATCATGCATAGGACAATTCGGAGGGCAATTTACCGGATATATTCTCCTGGGTGAGAATTGCACTGAAAAAATGACTGGTGCTCGGACCGCGGACCCGAGTTGTCTGGTGTTGTAAGCCTTCGGGGCATTGTATATTCCAGGGTTGCCAACTCAGATTCGAATATTTTAATGTCAAACTTTCAAGTGTTTCACCAACTCTCGTCACAAGTTGTCAAGTATCGAATTCAATAAGGCATAATGGCCTATTCAATAAGTTTTCCTCCCAGATTAAGACATGGGGTTACTACGATTGCGGGGCCCCTGACATCGCGGGGCCTTGGGCCAGGGCTCAGTGGGCCCATGCGCTAAGACGGCCCTGGTCATGCACACATTAATTCAACAAATGTAGGTTCTATTGATAGGGTTAGGCATAATATCGACAGCATGTGGTTCATATCCTCTGCAAAATTCTGCGCGTTGTTAAAATCATTACCTCAAAAATAGCAATTTCTGGAGATATCTTCAGATCGAATTTAGCATCAAATGTGGCACCATTTTGCATCTAGCCCATGCTCCGTATGCGAAAATTTTCCAAAGGGGAGGGGGTCACGAGACCTTTGCCAGTAGGCAAAGGTCTCTTCGTCGACTCTGCAGGACGTAGAGTACACACCAACCTTGATATCAGAATCTCCCGAAAAAAAACTATACACACTGGATTAATTCCCGACTTGATGACCTTGTTTCCTCCCTGTTGATGGAAAAGATTGACGTCATGCCTGGTGTTCTGACGTCATTGATTAAACTTAAAAGCGTAATGCACGTCTTAAACAGAATGGAAAGTGTCACCTGTACCCGACGATAATTTTTTTTTATCATTGTGGTTTTTGCTAGAGTCTGATAAGGCACTGCGGTAGAAAGATGCTGAACGTGCAATAAGATGTTACGTCACGTGCCGCCATTTATTACATTGTTATGACACGAGCTTTCCCGTTGAACAACATAACAAATGAAAAATTCGAACCCTCAATAAGTAATAAATTCCTCTTAGATTTAAAAGTGAGGAACGACTGTTCAATGTTGATTACAACATATAAAACGAAAGAACTGAATACATGTAGTGTAAGTCAATGAACTCCAATAGATATTTTTTCGAATTAAAATCAAAATATTTAGCATAAATTTGCATATTTATTCTCTTACTGAGTTCCTTTCGTCGTTTTGATACGTGATAATTGTCTACGGTACTGAATGTAAAATTTATGAGTGGAACGCGACTTTAACTAACTTTAAGGTTTCGTTTGGCGTAATTCAGTATAAACAGCTAGATGTGATAAAACATGAAAATATTCAGTTTCTTTTCACCTTATTTGGTAATGTCATTTATTTAACTGGAAAATAATCATTTCGCATATCAATTTAAGGCTTCATGGGTTTTATTCAAATTTGAAATTTATTTAAGTCGTCATTTGACTTTCATTGTCTTTGTCCGTGAAAGGATCGAAGTACAACAAAGCATTGTGAACCTTGTTGGACCTATATAAGACGATCGGTCGTGAATCGAACGGCGCGATATTATGGGATATCATTTAGCAATATGATCCAAAGAGCCAATCACAAGAGAAAGAGACAGCTTTTGATGTTATAAACCAGTCGGGCTAAATATCTTCAACACAATATGTTCAATTTATGTCTGTTCTAGAAAATTCACACGTTATATCACCTTCAATTCTTTGTATGGACTACTCGGCAATAGAAATGGGCAGTAATGATCACAGTCTACGTTGCTGTCACCTCTATTGTGTGATGTAAGTTTGTATAATTACGACGTGGCGCTTATCATACCTGCCATTGGACACTGGACCGTCTACGCCACTCTCTCTTCAGACCTCACTCATTATGGGATAACAGCCAATTTCCTAGACACTGTTTTGATTTGTTTATACTATGTATATATATATATATCCCCGGTTTAATCAAGGAGTGTGTTCAACCAACTGATTGAAAAACAAAAACCTTAATGAGGATTGATAAACATATCCTTTCCGTACTGACGTATGCTATACTAAGCATCAAGACAACATCTAGTCAGGTTTGATATCGAATCTGTGACGAGGGATTGGCCAAAAGTAAGAACAATAGATGTTTGCCAAAAGGAACAAATTGACGTGATAAGTCAAAAGAGTCTTAAAACAATGTAAGACCTTTACAATAATGTTAAATATATTAGGAGGATTGACGGGGTCTTCATAACTGCATTTCAGACATTTGTTGTTGAAATGGGACAATTACGTTATAAGAGTTTGCTGTGCCTTAGAGAATGACACGTTAGGTGGAATGTTATCTTGAAATGTCATAGCCTAAGATTTAAAAAAAAAAAAAAAAGTAATAATAGCATAAGCTGAAAACTAAATAAAGAAGGAACTTGAAGGGATGAGATGTGGTAACGTTTCTTAAGGTGTTCTGGTCTTTTCAATTACGTTAACTTAAACAAAAATATGCTACATCTCCTGAAAAATAATGAATGATGACGTCATCAGCTTAATTCAAGTTAAAACTATAATCCAATGTTTTATCAATCCTGATACCGCAACCAAACCATGTTTTCCTATCTTCACATGAACAACAGAGTACCCTTGGATTATTTGTCCTTGCATCATTTGTAATGACATTTTAAACGTGTTATTTGAGTCCATTAACATCTCATGCTTCTTATTGAGTTTCGTGTTGCATCTGAGGAACTGACTGAATGTATATACGCGCGTTATAATAAGTACCGTAGTCCAGCCGTGGTCTGAGCTTTAAATGTTTAAAGGGTCATATCTCAAAAACTAGAAGTGTTATAGAAATGCAACCGGCACTGCTGTCTGTTCTAACGGTCAAAATAAAAGTAATATTGTGGCAGAAGTCATCCTTTCAGTTTACCTCTTATAGCGCAATCATGTCAACGGTGGTGGTATGGTAACATGTAGGTGCCATGATAGTCCAAGCCATTGTTGAGTAGCAGAGGGGGGGGGGGGGTTGTTCCTGTAACCTTGTGAACCGCATGACTGTTTGAATGTGTTGCTTAGCTTACCACAAATAACCTATTACAATGAAATCCATTCCACCTTCAGAGTGACAAGAAAAAAAAACGGCTTTTAAGGAATTCGATGGCGCTAGATTGAAACAGGGTGTTTTTTAATATAAAATAATTGTATGGCTTTTAAAAGCATCCATAGATACATTTTTAGGAGAATAGCGCCTCATCAGACCACGTATTCAGTGGACGGTGGCTGCAAGCATGCCGGTCGCAGAGAGTGTCCCCACCTCTGGCCAAAGGCAAGGATTCACGCACGCCACCTAGTACGCTTCTGGTCGATTTGACCGACCCTCTGCGCATCCTCCCGGGTTCTTTTGCGACAACAAGGGAGACATGGTACGGGATCCTAGACCACAAAAAGCACCATGCCACAGCCCGAGGTATGAACGCCTCAGGCCTGTCTTGAACCCTAGCCACGATTTACACGACCGACGAGAATGAGTCTTTCGTCACCCTCTTAACAGCATCGGCCATCACATCAGCTAGTAAATTATATGGTTGAATTAATGTATCAAGACTTCAGCGTCGACTACTGAAAGAGAAAAAGAATTTTTTACACGTGTATAACCAACCATTGATGGAGTCGAACTCAGTTCATCAGGTTACCACTCCACTGCTCTACCCTCTGGGAGCTTAAATTGGTATTATTGGTTGGATACAATCTATTGGTAATTGGTAATGAACTGTTATTAAGCCTGAAATTTCAACAAACAATACCTATATGCACATTTCAAGACCTTTTTGGTTTCGATGATAATCGTAACCTTTGCAATCATGCGTGTGTGTGTGCACTTGTTTTGCTATCTAACCGAGGACTTGAACAAAAGAATTTCAGGTCCTCGGTTGTGATTTCTAAAGAATCACCAGGTCCTCGGAAGAATTCTATTGTATGGGGTATTGTTAAAGTTAGGGTACGTGGATTTGAACAATGGAAAACACAATGGGGTCCTCGGTCTGAATGAAACACAAACATGTGTGTGCGTGTGTGTATGTATGTATGTATGAGTGTATGTATGTATGTATGTATGTATGGGTGTGTGTGCGTGTATGTGTTTACGTATGTATGTATGTGTATGTGTATGTATGTATGTATGTATGCGTGTATGAGTGTATGTATGTATGTATATTAGATCCTCCTGCAAGCAGGAACTCGCGAAGAAGCCTAATTGGCATATCAAAGCCGCAAGATGACTGAAGTCAGTCTCTCACATTCATATTTAATATTCATATTTATATTTATATGAGCTACAGCATATTTATATGAACATATTTATATATGAGCATATTTATATGAGCTACAGTACAAGTTCCAATTGCGCAAGGTGGGGGAAATGGGCTAGAAATAATGTGTGGGTCAATTCTAACTCGGTTTTCGGTCGTTAATTGTTGATGCAGCCTACCAGGTAAAAGGTTGAAATGACTTTAACAATTTCAAATTTAATAATTTGATTTATTATGCCATTTGGAGCACATAACATAGGCTGTAACAGAACATTACTGGCAAAAACTAGGGGGGGGGGGGGTTGATTGTGCGGGCCAATCCACCCCTCTTCAAAAAGTGGGGGGGGTTACCCCCCCCCCCCACCCCATGTTTCTCCGCCACTGGTGTAGTATACTGGATGTTCAATAGATATGTCTTTCTAATTACTTGTCAGCTTTGACTATTGTTAAAATATATTTATGATTGGCATATCAATTCAGGGACCACACGCGAACCGGATCCTTCAGTTTTATTAATGTTCAGTCATTTTGTCTTTTACCACCGGCCCCTCCCCCTCCCCACATTTCAATTGGATTTGTGGCCCCTTCAAATTTTGACATAGAATTGATGTGTCATGTCTAATCTTTGATGTTTCATTGCCTTTATAAATGATCTCCAACTTCATAGGCGCACGGGACCATTTCAGTTTGGGGGCAGAACTATTTGTGCCCGAAAGTTCCCGTGACACTATCTAAGCGGAGCGCCACCATCGGTTGGCGCGTAGCGCACAAGAAAATTTTTGGCACACAATGCCTCTCAGATTGCCGGAAACGGCACTTCTGAGGCCTTGCAAGTTGCATCTAAACATTCTTTATTTTATAATCTCACGTTTTAGAAATTTACACTTCCCGAAAAATTTGGTAAATTAGAAGAAGAAAAAATGGTTACATCACTTTGAAGGGGAAAAATGGGACAGTATATTTTTTAAGCTCCTATTTAGTTACCTTATTTATTATTTTAACACAGTACTCAGCTACCTCCAGAAAAAACATGCATTGTTCAACGACACGTAGGCGCGATAATGTCGCTGTGTCGGGTGAGACTGCAATTTGTCTCACAAAAAAGTATAAAATATATATATGATAAACCTGTACTTCCCCCCCCCCCCACCATCCATGAAAAAGAAAATGTTTCTTATATACACTCATGTTGGGGATGTCCAGGTCAAGGGCGGCGGAAGCACTTTTATTCTGGGGGGGGGGGGGCACCGACATCAAAGGGCACTTTGCAGAAATTCGATTGGAATGATACAGCCTTATAATTAATACCCTGTATAACTCTTATTTTATCATCTTATTTGTGTATACACATCACTCCATCAACGCCCCCCCCCCCCCAAGGGAAAATATGCATACTAGCACTGCAATATCCAATGCGCAAATTGGGAAACAAGGAACAAGTTTTCTTTTGAGACAAAATGAGGTGAAATCATGCTAGTTGCTAATGTAGGAATCTTCCGAATTACAGTTTTTTTTTTCTTGTTAATATCTTAACAATTTTTTTTCCATTCGAAATAGCTTTGAGTTTGACCAACAGAAATTCATTAAAAGTCACGGGCTTGGCCAGGATTTGCAAAGTTGTATGTACGACTATCTGAGCGGAGCGCCACCATCGGTTGGCGCGGAGCGTACTAGAAAATTGTTGGTTTTACAAACCCCTCAGATGGCTGGAAACGGCCCTTCCCGAGTGTTCATTCTGGTTCCCTGGCCTCTTGCTAACTTGAGGCACCTCAATTTTTATGTCGAAAAAAGGCACATTTTTAACCTGAGGAAAAGTGGGGGGGGGGCACGTGCCCCCTGTGCCCCCCTCGGTTCCGCCGCCCTTGGTCCACATATACAATTGACTAGTTAGAAAAGAAATTGATTGTGCAAAAAGCGTGGTAGCCCAGATGAACTGCGCTTACGGTGGTGTTACACGGAAATATTCGGGCATCATGATGCTAAATAAAGAAAATCATGGAATTGTCGGGCAAAAATTTGAAGAAGATTCGGGCAAGCTACTGCATATTAATATATATATATATTTCCAGAGGACAAGAAATTCGGGCAAAAGTCCTGAAAAATTCGGGCAGCCTAAGTGGAGAAAAAAAAAAGAAGATATATATATATATATTTTTCTCCTCTTAGGCTGCCCGAATTTTTCAGGACTTTTGCCCGAATTTCTTGTCCTCTGGAAATTTGGGGGCAGCCTGCCCCCCCTGCCCCCCTCCCCCGCCTCGTACGCCTATGTCCAACTTTGGACGTTTCAATTGGATTTTATATATGTTTCTGTTCACGAATGTCGACATAAAATTCGCCTATGCGATGGAATTAGTCCAATGAGAGTAAAATGTCTGTCAGCTTCTAATGTATGATGTCCGTCCATTGTCGTTTTGGATTTGGTGACATGATTCAAAACTTTTAAGGTTCGGGTTAAGCACACATTTGTGTCGGGCAAAAATGCAAGAAACTCAGACCGTGTCACAACTTTGCTATCTGGTAACAGTCCGGGTGCGTATGTACACTGGCCTAACATCATATTGTACAACACAACGCAACAAAGAATCAAGTTATAATTATACCGTATTTTTGTTTTTAAATATTTTGATAAGTACACCATTCCTATCAGCTAAAGCTGAGAAGCCACAAGTGGCTGTACGTTTCAACCTTATTGTTATTTTTTTTCCAAATTTGAAATAATTTTAATGTTTGCTTTTGTATATATGTGACAACAAAATAATAGATCAGGATTTCGTTGCAACGTCGTTACAGTAAACGTATGAATCATTTGCGCGAGTTCTTGTTTTGGGGATGAGGAAGGTGGCGCGAGCCACAATCAAACCGCTGGAAATGATATCGTTGTCAGCCGAATGCATAAATTGATGTGTGACAGACATGCTGAGTTATTATTAGGCCAGTAGTACAGTGTACATGCTACGTGGAGGATATCAGTTGCACTACGTACGTAGGCCTAGGCGAGTTAAAACTTGTACTTTCAGTTGAACACAACTGACCCGACAAGGAATGTGGTTAAGAATTCGAGGCTTACGAACCCTCGCATGTCTGTGGTATAATTGCGAGGCTCGTGATAGGGTTGCTTTAGGTTTCATCATTGGACTTGTATTTCATTAATTACCCATCACATTCGTCTTCAGTGTTAGTGCCGTTCCCTTAAATAGCTGAGATGACTTCTTCGAGTAGTGCAGAAGAGTCTGGAGGGTCGTTCTTGGCAGACGTTGCGCTTTTTCTACATGACATTAGGATGGGGAATGTAAATGTGTTGGATGTTTACTTCTTATTTTGGATTTTAGCAACTGTTCTCGTTTACCTAGGTTTTACCTTGTATGATCAAGCAAAAGCCATCAAAACAAGGCGGAAAACAGAGCTTCAAAGTCGTGAAGTAATTGTTGAACCCAGACAAACAACTTCCAACACACCATCGGTATACCAGTCTTTATACAATGATGGATACTCCCAGATGTCCAGTCCAGGCAGTGATTTTACACATAGGCCTGGCGGTCCAAGTAGTGGCGCTTACAACAATGACTGGGTTAATTCTATCGCTCAGTGGATTTACTCTCAACAATCACTGTGCACCCCACAGCAAGTGTCCTCGTCATGGCTGAAGGCCCTCAATGATGAAGCTAAGAGACAAGGGGTAGGCATACAAATGTTTCCAGCATGCTAGGCTAGGCATTTGTTATCATTGCTCCACCTACTGGATGTGATCTACTGATATTGTTTCTAAATGTTTGGAGATTTCACATGTACGAGTGATGGTCAGGTTGCTGAACAAACAATGATTCAAGCTTAACAGTTACCTGAGGCTGTATAAGCCTAGGTTAACTTGACAGCTCTAGAAAACCAGACAAATATAATGTAGAAACAAAATGTTAGTTTATTAAAACATTAGTCAATACTGAACAAGGAAGATGTTGCTATTTGTCTTTTCTAGACACTTTACCTACAGAAGTTTGGTTTACATGTTCTTTAATTTATGAAAGTTTAGGCCGAGGCTAAGGTTGGTGTAATGAATCCGGAGGGTGAAGAACCCAACGGAATAAATGAGCTCATTTGCAACCATAACCAAGTGATGATTGTTGAAAAACACCTGCTAATATCAAGCCTTCTCTTTTTGATTAGTGATCAGAGTGTTACGAGGCAGGCATGCATTTGTAGTGCTCAGCTGTTCATGCTCAGGGGACTGCCATTGAACATTCCCTTCTTATGGATTAAAAGTGTAGTACCTCAGCATTGGAGTGTAGCCATGGTGCATGAACTTGTTTAAAAAGCCCATGACAAACCATAAATGAACAATATATGGAAGAGTTACCTCCACAACATGTCACCACTGAACATGGTTTTTTGTGTGTACATATGTGAAAACACCAGCAACACTTAAAGTACCTAGGGACAAAATCATTTTCTAAGGAACTGTACATACTTCCAAGCAGCCACAGATTGGCTCTTGGGCATGAAGAAAACTAGTTTCATACAAACTCCTGAAGCATCAATTGTTCTTCTTACGAAGGGCTCAAGACTGCAAGTGGAATCAATGAGTGCTAGTAATTATGCCCCAGTCCATACCTGATACCTACTGTAGGCTAGACTACTATACATTGCATACACTGAGTTGAAGGGAAGGTGACAGTAGGGTAGAGGTACAAAAAATGATGTTTTTTGGTCATTGCTAGCATACTAGAGAGCACTTAATAATAACCTTTAAAGTGCCAGTAATGTCAAGAAGAACACTCTTGCAAAGCTGCATTAGAGTTGAGTACATGTATATATTCCAAATAATCCAATTTAACTGTCAACTGTGTAGAGGTTGGGTGGGAGTGAGAGACTCGAGACAGTCAAAGAGAACACTACACAACCGATGTCAGAGCTGAACTCCTTTTTTCCTTGTACCACACCCAGTGTACTGTTTCTATTACCCCCTCAGCATTCAATCTAGCCATTACAACAAGGCATGAGAACAATAGGTGATTACATTTAACTAGCATACTCACAATAGGTGATTACATTTAACTAGCGTCTACAATCTTCGACAAAAATGATGGGACAGTATGAGCAACAACGAGCGATATTGGCTTAAGCGCACCCCCTTCCCCCCGTTCAATGTTGTAGCCAAAAGCGCTCAGAAACTGCAACATTGATACGGGGAGTGGGGTGTCCCATCTATTTTTGTCGAAGATTGTCTGAAAGCCTGTGTATAAGTATAGGACCATAAGGATTTACTACTGGGCATTAGACATTGTAGGATTAGTACATTGTTATATAGTATATATATAGTGTATATATAGTGTATATATAGTGTATATATAGTGTATATATAGTGTATATATATATATATATATATATATATATATATATATATATATATATATATAGTGTAAGGCTAATACCCATGGTTCTCAATATAGCATATAAATGAAATATGATTCCTTCATGGTTACTTGGTAATTTCGATCAGTATTAGTTAACAGCCCAGATGATTGTAGGCGCATGTGCATATGCGCATGTGCATAGCATACGTTGGAGGGCGCACTCGACTCGATAAACTCGGATTGTACATATATAGAGAAACAGTACGGTACGTATATCTACGTAGATCAACACCACGTGACTGCGTGAGAGAACATCTGACAGTCGCAATACCCAGCCAGGGAAAGGGTTCATAGAATGATTTTATAAGCTTGCATCATCAGCCGTTTCATCACAACAGGAAGATCTTACACCTTCAAACCTATAATCCAGCCACTGACAGTATAACACGTCAGTAAATACCCAAATTTGGTAAATGAGATTCAGGGCCAATTGTTAGCTATTAGACAGATGAACACGTCATGTGTAAATGCAACCAGACATATAAAGATCACCACATGATATCAGCAAGTCTTATATACACATATATATATGTATAGATATAGGCTAATATAGAATTCATAACATAGGACCGGGAGATTTCAGTATTGCAGGTATTATCCAACATCATGGCTGATACATTAGGAGTACGTCAAGTTCGGATGGTATATTTGATAACATATAGCCAAGCCGATGAAACTCTATGCGCTTCGCGTGAAAATTTCGCAGAACAGGTACGAAGTTCGTTCGAGTCGATAGGGGCACATATCATCCAATGGGTATGTTGTCAAGAAACCCACCAAGATGGCGGCAAACACTATCACATAGCGGTAAAGCTTGATCGGCCACGTCGATGGTTAAGAGTTAAGAGTCTGTTAGAAAACCAGCATGGAATTGTGCATTTCTCCTCAACCCATGCTAATTACTACACGGCATGGCAGTGTGTTGTTAAAGAGGACGCTGGCGTCCTGCAAAGCCCAGGTCACCCGGACCTGGGGGCCAGCCCACCAGCTACAACATCGGCCAGTACCTCTAGGGTCCTCCAGGCATCGGGGGAACAATCAGCACGTGCGCCACTAAAAAAGCGCAAACGGCTTAGCGCGTTCGATGTGTCCCAGATGGTGGTTCAGCGGAACATAAAGACCCGGACAGAACTGCTGGCTTTGCCCGAAATGCAGAAACGAGAGGGGAAAACCGACTTGGCTGAACTTTGTGGTGAATCGGGGACAAAAGTGTGTCGCGGAAGCGATCGAGGTACGCAAATCCATTTTCCAATAATTCATAAATACATTGTCCCAACATTTTGAATATACGGTATAAATCATTCACCATGCCATGGTCTGGTGGTGGGGGGTCGTGCGTGATGAAGTTGTGGGTAAGGATCGTGGTAGAGTAGCGTTGGGAGGGGTGTGGTAGTGACAGGGAGTGGGAGGTGTGGGAGGGGAATGAGTTGGGTATAGGAAGGGGAGGGGAGGGGGAGGGGAACGGGGAGGGGGAGGGCACGCAACTATTGCGTGCCTATTGAATATTAGGTTCGACCTAATTCCTCGAATTCACTATATTTGTCACTATATAAAGGTCTTTTTTCGATAGGTCGCGTGGGAACTACACGACGCCGAGAGTAAGCTGGAGCGGAAATCTTGGACTCCTTTAAAGGTCAACCCTGTGTACCTGGCTGCAACGGGCTATGGTCCACAATCGCGGAAGACATTCTGCGCCGGAATGATATTCCCGCCGGTACATTTAAACGAGCTGTTGTCGACGTCCTCGAGAAGGGCCGGGGTAAATACCGGAACATTTTTATAACTGGTCCCGCGAATTGCGGCAAAACGTTTATTCTGGCGCCTCTGACCCAATCTTCAAAGTCTTTTCCAATCCCGCTTCAACGAGCTTCGCATGGGTTGGTGCTGAGAAAGCTGAAGTCATTTTCCTAAATGACTTCAGATGGAGTCCGCAGATCATGCCGTGGCATGACCTCCTGCTTCTATTAGAAGGTCAAATGGTACATCTACCCGCTCCAAAAACACACTTCTCGCAAGATTTTGTCCTTAGTGGTTCAACACCAGTGTTCGCAACTGGCAAGAATCCACTGATATACATAAAGGGGGGCCAAATTGAAGAAAGAGAAACGGAGATGATGACGGTTCGATGGCGATATTTTACCTTCCGCTCGCAAATCCAAGCCAACGAACAGGTTGATGTCCCCCCATGTGGACCATGTTTTGCCAAGTTTATTCTAACTTAATCCAACCCTCCATATTTGGTTACACTATTATTCAAACTACGTCGTCGAGTAGCGTTGGGAGGGGTGTGGTAGTGACAGGGAGTGGGAGGTGTGGGAGGGGAATGAGTTGAGGGAGGGGTGGGAGAGGGAAAGGGGTGGGGATAGGAAGGGGAGGGGGAGAGGGAGAAGGGAATGGGGAGGGGAGGGGGAGGGGAACGGAGGGGAACGGAGGGGAGGGGAGGGGGAGGGGAGGGGGAACGGACGGGAACGGAGGGGAGGGGGACGGAGGGGAGGGGAGGGGAACGGAGGGGGAACAGAGGGGAGGGGAGGGGAGGGGAGGGGGTTCCACCGTCACTAAACTGAGAGTTTATAAAGAAAAACTCAAGAATTTCTGTTAAAATCATGCTATCATTTATTACTAATTTCCTCTCACACGGAATTATATATTAGGACATGTAATGTGATACATCAGTAAGAAACCAGTATAAGATACATACGAAATAAAGGAAAGAACGAATCGAAAATATTATGTTTTTTCTGGTGAAATTATTCGCTTTATTCGCTGAAAGATGCGTGCCTATTGAATATGAGGTTCGACCTAATTCCTCGAATTAATCAGCAATTGCGACTTATAATAATTTTACGAGGAAATATTAACAACTATTGCGTGCCTATTGAATATTAGGTTCGACTGACATCGACTGACATCCTAGTGAAAGACCGCCACGATACACACTTGACCCGAGCACGGTATACCATTGACCTACACAGTATTTCAATGTGGATGGATGGTCAACCGTTGAAATAGTCTAAAAGCATCAAGTTAACCAAAGCCTTTTATCGTTAATAAATGGTTAACCGTTCGTATATCGGCGATTATGTATATGTTCGTCCAATTTTCACGAACGTGATGATTTAAAGAAACTTGAACTGTAACTGAGTGTGCTCCAAACTCGGAATATTGGTATTCTGGAGCTGAAATTTGGGAAAAACATGGGGTCCATCGTTGGTAAATCGTACAATGTTCACCATCAGTTCGGGAGATTACCGCCCTCATGTGGCAGATCATAATATAAAAGCATAGCATGGATAGCGCATTACAGCCAAAATACTAATATTTCAGTCTCTCTCCTTTTCTTCGAATAATTTCATCAATTCGTTTACCCATTGAAGCGATTGTTTTGTCAATGATAGCACGCGGCATCTGGAGGAGAGTTGTAACAACTCGACTTCTGAAAGCTCGAAATGTCTCAAATTCAATATTGTTCTCGATGGCATCGTACTTCAGTTTATCCCCCAAAAGTTTGAAGATATTTTCTATTGGATTTAAGTCGGGGCTCCTAGGAGGGATCTTAAAAATGGTTGCATCCATGCGACTTAGTGTTTTGATAGCTTTCTTTGAGTTCTGAGAAGGGTCGCCATCTTGAAGAAAAATCCGTGGAGTGTTATGGGTTGCTTCACATTTTTGGAAGACTGCCGGGAATTCCTTTTTCATAAATTTCGAAAAACGCTTCCCAGTTAACTTGCGGTATGGTTTAGCCAACACCACGCCGTTTCCATATGAGATGGCGGCATACACCCTTACAACTTTTCCGCCACTCCCGACCTTACTCCCTTTGGCCGTGCAACCGAATGATAATCCCTCACTTTTCTTACGCCAAACACGCCCACTTAAAGTGTTTGCGTGCTGTCGTGGGTGGCTCTTATAATTAAATGCGGTGGCATCAAAATAAAAAGATATATCTTTAGTCCAGAATGCCTCACCTCGAGACCGTTTAATTCCTCTGGCGAATTTCCAGCGTTGATGCAGGTCCTTGGGAAATAGGAGACCCTTCTTTCTGGCTTGATAGTACTTATAACCACTCTTGTTGAGAAATCGAGATATTGTTCTCTCCGACACTGTATGTAACTCACATTTTGTCCTGAGAGTTCTCACAGAAAACTGTCCCTCACTCCTTGTTTTTCTAAGTTCCTTCAAAATAGCACGCTTTTGACGAACGCTCAACTTGGGTGGCCGCCCCCTCTTTCGAACCGGTCCCTCTCCATGAGTACTTGGTAGAGCCTCGCCCCACAATAAACGTTTACTGCAAGGTTTTCTCTTTCGCGCAATAGGCGCGCATATGCCTTACTCTCCGGTGAAATGAGAGAATAAGAAGCCATTTTTGAAATGGTGTCGTTGTTGTAGATGTTTCGTGTGTAGCAATGAGGCTATATGTCTATAAACTAACACTTTGGAGAATTATTACACCACTAACCGATGTATTAAAGGCTTACATGCATCATACAATGGGCGGCTTTCCGTTGTTTAGAAGCTAAACAATAGTATTGACACCTCAATTTAGAAATCCGTCATTGTACATCCACAAGTTGCTTCCTGCCCAGGGTTGCCCTGGCAACCTATATATACAACTAAACTTTCTCACATAATTTTCTGGGGCTATTGTATTGCAGCACATTGAAATTGTGAAACCCTACTTGCCTAAAGCGCCCCCCCCAACCCACCCAGCCCACACCCAACAATAACATTTACACCGGACACTAATTAACATTATTCTTCTTTCTTATCCTGAGAGTTTAGAAAGAAAAACTCAAGAATTTATGTTAAAATCATGCTATCATCTATTTACTATTTTCCTCTCACACGGAATTAAGTGTAATATGTATATATATTAGGACATATAATGTGAAACATCAGTAAGAAACCAGTATAAGATACATACGAAATAAATGAAAGAAACGGATCGAAAATATTATGTTTTTCTTGTGAAATTATTCGCTTTATTCGCTGAAAGATGCGTGCCTATTGAATATGAGGTTCGACCTAATTCTTCGAATTAATCAGCAATTGCGACTTATAATAATTTTACGAGGCAATATTAACAACTATTGCTATCGCGCAACGCTTGGGGCAGCTTAGACCTCGATATATACCCCAATGAACCGTTGTACAGCCATTCAGACAATCTTCGACAAAAATGATGGGACAGTATGAGCAACAACGAGCGATATTGGCTTAAGCACACCCCCTTCTCCCCGTTCAATGTTGTAGCCAACAGCGCTCAGAAACTGCAACATTGATACGGGGAGTGGGGTGTCCCATCTATTTTTGTCGAAGATTGTAGCTACTGCAGTAGCATATACTGCAACTCACAATAGGTGATTATAAACTAGCATACTTCCACATACCTCTACAACCATCGAGGTAAATGAATCTGGAGAAACTATCACACAGTAAATATGCGCGTACCATGCATGGAGGGTCATGTGATGTGTTCCAGGGTGGTACTAATATATTACTCTCCCCATTACGCATGATGATTTCAACTAGTACGTAAATGTGTGTGCGTGCTTAGAGCAGCAGACGACACCCGTTACCTAGCAATAACCGTGCCTGTAGCCTAACGTGATAGCTATATTCCCGTCGAGCAGCATTAGGCTCTGTTCCATGGAGAATTCCGGGGTTGCACTGAACTAAACATTTCCCCACATTTCCCATTTCTACATTCACTTACAGCAAGTAGTAATAACGTTAGGCCGTATGAGACAAAGCTTGCCCCTGGAGCTGCATTTATAAGTAAGATCTATTATGTAGAAGGCCTGCCTTCATTCAAGAGAATAAGGCTGAACGTTAGCATATTAGCACTATTTCGCCTGCCTGAAGTACCAGTACCTTCTTACGCCGTTAGTTCCCATGTCCGATCCGTCTTGGTGCAAATCTTTCACGAAGTCACTAACACTATTTTCGAACTGCTACAGAGAAATATCAGTTTGGTACCACCCTGGAACACATCACATGACCCTCCATGCATGACCCTCCATTCATTTACCTCGATGTCTACAACTGTGTTTGAGCCATCCAAGTTTGTTTTTACCAGTTCTGCCAACTTGTTTTGCTACAACTTGCATTACATGGTCTTTGTAGCACATTTGAATAGAAATGGATCATGAAATGGTTATCGATTTAGTTTTTTGGTACAGTTGTGCCTGTTTCTCATTATGCAGCAGACACATACGTACTGTACAAAAGCAAAGTACATGAGAACCAGTAGCACTCCTCTTGGTATGAGTATTAGTACTGTACAAAAGCAAAGTACATGAGAACTTGTAGCACTCCCTTGGTATGAGTATTAGTACTGTACATAAGCAAAGTACATGAGAACCAGTAGCACTCCCCTTGATATGAGTATTAGTACTGTACATAAGCAAAGTACATGAGTACCAGTAGCACTCCCCTTGGTGTGAGT
Organism: Apostichopus japonicus; assembly: GCF_037975245.1. Taxonomy (NCBI): domain Eukaryota; kingdom Metazoa; phylum Echinodermata; class Holothuroidea; order Aspidochirotida; family Stichopodidae; genus Apostichopus; species Apostichopus japonicus. The sequence goes on from NC_092572.1 coordinate 34,181,503, forward strand.
ATTAGTACTGTACATAAGCAAAGTACATGAGTACCAGTAGCACTCCCCTTGGTATTAGTATTAGTACTGTACATAAGCTTGTACATGAGTACCAGTAGCACTCCCCTTGGTATGAGTATTAGTACTGTACAAAAGCAAAGTACATGAGTACCAGTAGCACTCCCCTTGGTATGAGTATTAGTACTGTACATAAGCAAAGTACATGAGTACCAGTAGCACTCCCCTTGGTATGAGTATTAGTACTGTACAAAAGCAAAGTACATGAGTACCAGCAGCACTCCCCTTGGTATGAGTATTAGTACTGTACAAAAGCAAAGTACATGAGTACCAGTAGCACTCCCCTTGGTATGAGTATTAGTTCTGTACATTTAAAGTACATGAGAACCAGTAGCACTCCCATTGGTATGAGTATTAGTTCTGTACATTTAGGGTACATGAGAACCAGTAGCACTCCCCTTGGTATGAGTATTAGTACTGTACATTTAAAGAACATGAGAACCAGTAGCACTCCTCTTGGTATGAGTATTAGTACTGTACATAAGCAAAGTACATGAGAACTTGTAGCACTCCCTTGGTATGAGTATTAGTACTGTACATAAGCAAAGTACATGAGAACCAGTAGCACTCCCCTTGGTATTAGTATTAGTACTGTACATAAGCAAAGTACATGAGTACCAGTAGCACTCCCCTTGGTATGAGTATTAGTACTGTACAAAAACAAAGTACATGAGAACCAGTAGCACTCCCCTTGGTATGAGTATTAGTACTGTACATAAGCAAAGTACAGTACATGAGTACCAGTAGCACTCCCCTTGGTATTAGTATTAGTACTGTACAAAAGCAAAGTACATGAGTACCAGTAGCACTCCCCTTGATATGAGTATTAGTACTGTACATAAGCAAAGTACATGAGTACCAGTAGCACTCCCCTTGGTGTGAGTATTCGTACTGTACATAAGCAAAGTACATGAGAACCAGTAGCACTCCCCTTGATATGAGTATTAGTACTGTACAAAAGCAAAGTACATGAGTACCAGTAGCACTCCCCTTGGTATGAGTATTAGTGCAAGGCTATGCATGAGATGTACTGTACCACCCAAAGTATATGTACAGTAGTTATACAGTATGTACTCTATAGAGCTGCCAAAGTTTTTAGACACAAAGAGGACCTGAAGGCTGAAGTTAATAATCAGTGAAGAATTTTAGTGAAGCGAGAGGGAGGGGTGGAGGAGTCAGGTTGGTGGACCTTTTTTGTGTGTGTGGGGGTAGAAATATTTCCTGGTTTACCACTGCCTGTACCTCTGATTCTCCAGTATGTGAAGCCAGGTAAACACCTCTTATTTCCGACAGGTCAGTGTTTTGGGCTAACTCAATGCACATTATCTTAGGTGTAAGAGAACATGAAATGTACCTTAACCCTAGCAGGCTACTGTAGATAGTAAAATATTTTGTATATATATCTTCTAAATTTAAATAATTAGAAACATGGTCCATTTGTTGTTGTTATTATGATTATAATTATCGTTATAATTATACTTATTATTAATATCATCATCGTTTCTCGTTGCTATTATTATTAGCTCATACCAGCATGCTGGTGTGAGCTATTGTTACAGTGCGGCGTCTATCACTCTATATGTCACTCTATCCGTCAACAATTGGTAAAACTGCTTCAACTCGCACAGTGTTTGATGGAATTTCATGAAACTTAGACACAAGGACCATTCGGTATAGGGCCATCAGAGATGGTCCGAAATTTGGGGTCAAAGATCACCTGTGGGCCGTAATGGGTCATTTTGTGGAAATACGCAAAATACTTCTTCTCCTACAGATTCCATGGTACAATGTTGAGGGTTTGTCACGATAGTACTATGGAAGTTTTACCATCAGGGTGTTCATGAATTTGAGATCAAAGATCAACTAGGGGTCTTTTGTGGCCCGGGCCGCGGCCCTATATTTTCAAATTGCTCCTGTTCGTACAGTGTATGGCCAGTTATAATGAAACTTGTCACAACGTTCCTTGGGATGAGAGTTATGAGGGTTGTTCGGAAAATTGAGGTCAACTGTCATTTAGGGGGTCATCGGGGGTCATTCTTTGTAATATTTTCAAATATCTCAATCTCCTCAAGATTTCCATTGATCATATTCAGAGTTGAACTGATGATTGTTGGATTGTGTATGAATAAGGTGATGCCTAATAATTTTTGGTCAAAAGTTAATTACAATTAATCCCCATTGTTTAAAAAAATCTGAGCCTTCACCTATTGCCAAAGCTCCTTTAATTTGTCTCCCAGTCTCTGCAGTGTTTGTTTACATTTGTTGTTAAGCTCTGCAGAGGCTGAACTAGTGGAATTAAAGCAGGACTGGGAGTTGTTATTAACTGTTGAACTGTAAACATGAGAACCCTATAGCCAATCAGCACTTGCTGATTCTTAGAAGGCTTTGAGCCTGAGGTATGTAGGCAGCCAGCCAAAATGTTGGCAAGGAGTGCTTCAGGTCTGCTCAGGAACAGGGGAAAAAGTTTAATAGGGTAGGTCAGTGGTATTGTTTGAGAGAGTGGGTAAAATAGGATTTAAAGGGGGAAAATAGGAATTATAGCCAGTGGTGTGGCCAGGATTCTGCTAACGGAGGGGGGGGGGGTTATCCCTCATGGGCCCAAAATTGGTGGAATCTGAAAAATAGCCTGAAATTTGGTGGGCCATAAAGTTTTGTGGGCCCTACATTTTTAAGCTCGAAAAGGTATGAGCTTCTGCACCATTGGTGCTCTAGTTATTAGTAGGGATGTACCGGATCCAAATTTTTGGATTCGGCCGGAACCACATTTTGCCGGATAGTACAGTACATGAAATCCGGCCGGAACCAGATTTTTTCATTACTTAAAAGACAATCATTAATAAGAAGTAGAAGTATGAAACAAGGAGCAAATCTTAGGTCAGACCATTGAGAAAATTAAATTAAACATGTTACCTGTAAACCTAATTTTTCCTTACTTTGAATATTTTTATTAATTTTTGGAAATAGTTTACGTTGATTTAAGTTAATTACCAGGGGTCGAAATTTAGAATATTTACCACTATTCCAGCGGAATAGTGGATTTGAAAATACACTATTCCGTCTCATTTTCCACTATTCCTTAATTTCCTTTCAAACTATAAAAAGAAAAAAAAATAACATAACAAAATTATATGTTGAGTCTTCTGTTGGGTTATTGATAATAATTAGTGTTTTGTGTACTGAGGCAAGAAAGCATGTAACCCAGGACGGAGGTTGTAAAACCTACTCACAAGGGCAATGTCAATGGCTAGTTTCGCACACTTCAGGGTATATGAGTCACACGGACACCCACGGCCCAGCGCGGGAAGGTTGCTGTAATAAATCAGCCTCGCGGGAAATGTTTTGAACAATATTGCCATTCCACATTTTTTTTTAAATTTTTAATTTATATTGAATGTTAGTAAACGTTTTCTTTCATATAAATTTGACTTCAATTCAGTGTTCCCTCTAAGGTGCGGGATTCCCTTCAACTGACTCAGTAATCCCGCAAAGAAAACATTTGTCTGCTGGAAATCCCCGCATCGTTTTCTTGCATTCGCGATAAGTTTATACTCAATGCACAAGGTATTCACTTCACTGTATTGAGGGGAAAAAACGAAAATCAGTAGAGAAATTACCAATTGTGTAAGAAAAGTAAGTTGGTACACCTTTCAAATTTTACGAAAAGATTGAACAAAACACTTTCGAAAAATTCACGCGAATCTGGCATATCGTGCTAAATGCAACTAATGTCATGTTAACAAGGCTCTAGTACACCCATCTATGAATAAAACGGAAGACCACATCTGGTATTAAGCGGGAGAAAAAGTATTTTCTAGAATTTCCAAAAATACGCAAAAATAATATCCTACCATAGTTAAGTGTATAGCAAATAGCCTAACCACCTCGATCGTCGGTTACGGATCACACGTAACTACAAAACACAACTCATTGTATTTTGCGAAGTTGACGTTTTTTACAAGAACATGGAAACAATATTAAGCATTTAGTGAATCATGCCAAGTGGCCTAAAACATGTCATTACAAGGGTTACTTTCATAAAGATGGCCATACTGTAGCTATAGGGGCCTTGATATCGTGCTATGCTTGTATAGTATGGACTGTGCCTCGTGTATCATGGGGAATATATTGTTTTGTTCATGCGGAGGAGTCAGTAGTTTTGAGGTGTGTTTTACTTATCTAAATGTTACGGGGATATTTTACCTACTTTTCTTGAACGTCTTAGATAGTATTTCACATAACTTTACCGATCCTTTACTGACTGACCTAATTAATTCTAGAATGGAACCAAAACAGTTTAATAACTCCATGTAACGTTTCTTGGAAACCTGCCAAAAAATCTTAACAAACAGGTGTTATAACAGGGGATGAGCTCACAGTTGTTTGGCAAGGTACTGTACCTGGGGAAATTCGCAACACATGTATAGCCTAACGTATAGTATTTAACTAGGATTAAACACTGCAGTTGTAAACTTATGTACGTATATTCATTGTTAGGCAGTCTAGAAACGGGGCTTTGCCGAACGTTGTTTGTTTCATAATATCGGAAGTTTTGTAAGTTAAACTTTTTAAAGATTGTAAGACATTTTAAATCTCTTTTCATAACATAATATTGCTACGTACAGTCTCCAACTTGTCATTTTAAAATTTTCATCAGTTTCGTGACAATTTAAATTCCCAAATTTGTTATTATTTTGCGCATCTTCAACTGCTAATTTTTTATCGCCAGACACGCAAAATTACCAATATTTTCCGGGGGCCTTTGCCCCTGGACACCCACAAGCATAGGCGTAGGAGCCTAATTTGATTTGGGGGCTGAAACGACTTGCCCGAAAAATATAACCAAAATCGGGAAATCGGCAGTTGTTTTTAGTGTGTTCGCGGGAAATTGAACAAGGATTTCCAACACTGTACTACCTGTTACACACGAGGTGATAATTTTCCCTACATACGCGATGGTATACGGAACGTGTAAAGTGCAATAAATCGGAGGAATATGTTGGCTACGGAACATGTATGTACTGTACGTAACTGCAACTCACGTGTAAAGAGAGTTTCTTTTGTATTTTTGGGCAAGTTTTTACGCCCGGGAAACAAATAAAATTAAAATTGTTGCCTGACTAGTGACAGGCAAGTAAATTTAGATGGATTTGTCAAAGTTTGTTGTTAGCTATCACTTTTAGCACTATCCATACGGAATAGTGAACCCAAGCAACTTGGTATTCCGTTCATGATTTCACTATCGCGGGATAGCGGAATAGCGTAAATTTCGACCCCTGATTACTGGTCAACACCTTTTAAAGGAACAATTCAAACCAGATTTTGAAAAATATTCAGCCTGATTTTGAAAAATATCCGGCCGGAACCGGATAATTGCTCACTATCCGGCCGGATATTCCGGCCGGACCCGGTGCATCCCTAATTATTAGAATTATTATAAGAAGAACAATTATTACAATAATTATTATTAAATTATGTTCTCCGAAGTCAGACTACCAGTCAGCAGTATTTTTAATTATATACATGTACAGTATATACTTCTCTAATAGTTGTGATAACATTTCAAAATGCATCTGTTGCCTAAAAGAATATACTGTAAGCACATAGTTTATTGGTGTTTTTACTCCAAATAATAATAAGTTTGCTATTGGGCATACAGTACAGTAATCGCACAGAATCTCAGATACACAAATTTAACATAGGTTGCATCACCAGCTCGAGACCACTTCAGTGACTATGCTCTCACAGAGGTTTATATTTGACATTGTTGTTGCGGGCTTTATACTCATTCCAATGCCCATATTCATTCGTGGTTGCAGGCCAGTCTATTTGCAAAGGAAGCCATATGACTTTCAAGAGTGATGAGAATTGAACCAAAAATCAATTTTGAGTGATCAGTAAATATTCTTTATTAACTGTGGAAGGAATCTTTTGTGATATATTGCATAGGCTTGATCATTTGTTTGTTGATATCTTCAATATTTACAGAACTTATGCCATGTTTCTTAGCAATGCGCAAGGAATGTATTGAGCAAGTTTAATTCATATTTAGCAGTCAAGTACAGCAGGGAATGGGTGGATGTCATTGCATGAAGCTATCTCAATCATCAGCAAGCACACATCGTACAAATTGAATATACTGCCAATTCGATGATTTGTTGTAGTGCACATAAATGTTGCTTGGTGACACTGGAATGCAACATTAATATAATCTGCCATCTAATTGAAGTGGAATGAAAGGGAGGGGAGTGGGTAAAGAAAGGAAAAGAAAGGATGTAATGAGGTCTTTTTGAAGGCACAACTTGTAACTGGATTTCATCCCTTGCTTCTAAACTTTTGAAAGTTCCAAAAGCTGATTGTGGTCATTGTTATGTGCATTAAAACTTAGATATCATTTACAATTTTCCTCATGCCAGTGTTCCATTCCTTTGAGACAAAGTGCTTCATAAAACTTGTCCCAGAAATGCTTCAAGAGCTTTCGTTGGTTGAGCAACATTCTTGCAGTAGATGTATTGGCAAGAGTCAGTTGGGGTGGGTGTTTAGAAGACAGGCACAATGTGTGTTTTAAGTGTACTACATTAAAGGAATAAAGGGGACACTGGGTAACAGCCAATTGGTATTGTGATTGTAACTTTGATACTGCCTGTACAGTGAATCTGAGGTAAAAACAATGTTAATTGTAGATAAAGTGAACATGATATATATTTGTGTAGTGTGTCACCCATGAGCAACTACAGTACTGTATCTCTGTCTGATAACACCTCAAGTAAATACTGTTGTGCAAGTACAGTAGGTCTTAAGCTTCAACTTTTGCAACTTTCGCAACTTTTGCAACTTTGCAACTTTTGCAACTTTTTCATACGCTCTCTGGAGATGCTCTACTCTCACATGTATCAATCAATGGATCACCTCACAAGCAAAAACTGCTTTTGATCCTATGCATCGGATCCTATGCATATATTTTGCATTAATTGCGGCTGATAATTATGTTGAAGAAACAGTTAGAAAACACAACTGCATTTATGAGTAAAAGTGTATAACTTATTTCGTGTACATGTATACAGTTAGACTGCACTGTTAATTATGATCCTTAACAGGGTTTATCAGATCATTGCAGCTAAATACTTATTACAGTATATATGTGATTTTGTTCTCTACAGAGCTCTGTACAGGTAACATTTGAAGCAATGGCTCTTGGACCAGTTCCTCCAAAGTTCAGCAACATCACCATTGAGACAGAACCAAATAATGTCTTGGTAAGATTCCAACAGGATCTTTTGTTTGTGCTGTGCTGATGTTTGTGACTACAGATGAATGTTAGCCTTGATATGTCATTGTCTAATTAGCTTATTTGCTGCTATCTTTACAAAAAGCAAAACAGCTGTAAAATTTTAGCAACATGGTGACTACTGTATGTGCTGAATGTTAGCCTTGATATACAGTACATGTAATTGTCTTAGCTATTTTGCTGCTATATTTACACATTGAAGTAAAACAGCTGTAATTAGTAATATATGGTGACTACAGCTGAATGTTAGCCTTGATATATATACATGTAATTGTCTTAGCTATTTTGCTGCTATATTTACACATTGAAGTAAAACAGCTGTAATTAGTAATATATGGTGATTACAGCTGAATGTTAGCCTTGATATACATGTAATTGTCTTAGCTATTTTGCTGCTATATTTACACATTGAAGTAAAACAGCTGTAATTAGTAATATATGGTGATTACAGCTGAATGTTAGCCTTGATATACATGTAATTGTCTTAGCTATTTTGCTGCTATATTTACACATTGAAGTAAAACAGCTGTAATTAGTAATATATGGTGACTACAGCTGAATGTTAGCCTTGATATACATGTAATTGTCTTAGCTATTTTGCTGCTATATTTACACATTGAAGTAAAACAGCTGTAATTAGTAATATATGGTGATTACAGCTGAATGTTAGTCTTGATATATATGTAATTGTCTTAGCTATTTTGCTGCTATCTTTACACATTGAAGCAAAACAGCTGTAATTAGTAATATATATGGTGACTACAGCTGAATGTTAGCCTTGATATACATGTAATTGTCTTAGCTATTTTGCTGCTATCTTTACAGAAAGCAAAACAGCTGTAATTAGTAATATATGGTGACTACAGCTGAATGTTAGCCTTGATATACATGTAATTGTCTTAGCTATTTTGCTGCTATATTTACAGAAAGCAAAACAGCTGTAATTAGTAATATATATGGTGACTACAGCTGAATTTTAGCCTTGATATACATGTAATTGACTTAGCTATTTTGCTGCTATATTAACAGAAAGCAAAACAGCTGTAATTAGCAATATGGTGACTACAGCTGAATGTTAGCCTTGATATACATGTAATTGTCTTAGCTATTTTGCTGCTATCTTTACAGAAAGCAAAACAGCTGTAATATACAGTATGGTGACTACAACTGAAAATGCTAGCACAAAAGAAAGTCAATAACAAAATGAGTGCTGGTTAATTAATTAGATTCTATAGCTATTCAGGAAATCAAGATATTCAATTTTGAAATGCTAAATAACCTCTGCTCCTCTGTTACCTGTTTCCACTATATGAATGCACCTTCCCATCTACTTAGCCTATTACTGTATGCTAAATCTTTGGAATGGTCCTTTTGGCCTAAATTGTTGACTAGGTCTGTTCCTCTGTGCGAGATGTCAATCAGCTGTTTTATAAATTACGGTACTTAATTCAACCAAATGATATTCTTTTAGCTTCATAAGAACAGTTTCTCTTGCATGTGGTGAACTGAGCTCATTGTATTCTCAGAATATGGTTCAAATTGACATACATTTTGTCACAGTACCAACCCTTAGAGATTCAGGTGATTGCTATTCATAGGCACTCATATGGTATGTCAGTGAAAAACAGATATACAGTAGACAGACTGCCATGAGCTTGCAAGCCAAGAGCTTTGTAAAGTCTGTGGACTTGACACATACAGTATACATGGCTGTGGCTATATTCTTTCACTCTCCACAAAGAGCTACTAACCCATATGTTGTTCTGATTCATTACTGCAATGTTTTTAAACCTGTATAATTTATGTGAGCACTCTGATATGTGAAGATGATATCCACTACAGCTCTTAGAAATTCTCTGTTTACTGTATACTACTCTTAGTGACTTTGGTTTCAGAGAACATTTAGATTTGTTCATGGTTCAAACATCATAGGCTTTCTGCATATATCATTCAGGTCCCTTGGCTAAACGAACATCTCAATTCATCTTTATAATGTTGCATTCTTCAGATGCCGTTGCAGCTACATATTCAAACGCTAAACCTTCTCATCAATGCAAGTCCTGCTGTGCCTTGTAAAAGCAAAAATTAATTTACCTTTAAATGTCACACGAAAGCTGGCTTCTGTGTTACAGTACGTAGAAGTTAGTGCTAATTTTCAGTTTATCTTAGAAGCACATATGATTATTAGCTGAGAAAGGAGTATAGTATTTTGTCATTGCCACTCATCAAGGTTTGTAATATTTAGTGCTCTCTAATGAAATCAAGAATTTTGAAATCTCTGAGTGCTGGTTAATATCGACCCATGGTTGAAATTTGTACTTAGAACCAGTATATACTCAGGCAATCTATCATTCATAAGAAGTGAATTTGAGGATGAACTGCCCTACAGTGTAACTCTGCTGTGCGAGAAGGTGTACATTTTATGCATAGTTTCTATGTACTGTTTAATTTTACTTAAATCCAACTTAGTGAATTATGAAGTGAAATGAGGGGCAAGGCTACTGTTCATGATACTTAAATTCCATAATGCTAAATGAAATTTTCATTTTAAATAATGACATTAAAGGTTGCCTTTTGTCCAATTTGCATTTTACATGCAAACTTGTGACATTGTTCAATGAAGAAATGCAATTGAGTACCCAATGAAATAATTGATTATGTGCTCATTAGCCATCATTTGGTTTCAAGAAGGTGAAGGTCTTGCCAGAGACCAGACTTGTGTCAATGTGTATTTGACACAGCTTGGATGAACTTGATGCTATAGGTTCACACATCTGTAACAATATTGAACTGATTAGTTTCAGTCTGTAAATGTTAACATTTAAATTCTTGATTCAAAGTATAAGTTTGGGGAATTTATGTTGCTTCCTCACTTACCTGTCTCCTCACAACTACTGCACCCTCTACCATATCTCAAGTAACCTGGCAAGCTTTAGCACTAATATCCCATGTTGACTTTTCAACCAGCCTCCTCATCCTATAACCAAAGTGTCTAGTTCTGGAATTTCCCATCTTTTCTTCTTTTGTAGACTGTTACCTGTGACTTGCAAGCAGAGGGAATTGATTTTGGTGTGTTTGCATCTCAGCACACAGCCTCCACTGTGAAAGTATCCAATTGCAATGCAACTGTCCAGAAGCTCTCTGGAAAGGTAAGTACATTAACAGAATGTCACTTAATACCACCTCATAATACAAACTGCTTAGCTTTGTATCACAGCAAGGGTTGTACTAGAGACATATACTGTATTAATGAATCACACTAGGGTGCATGACTTGGGCCCCATTTGTGGTTGTAATAAATATGGTATGTTATGTTATGGACAGATTGTGCATGAAAAGTTTTACTGCAAATGATATACCAACAGGCGCGTAGCCAGGAATTTGCCAGGGGAGGGGCGAAACTGTAGATTCGGCATTGCAAACTATTTAAGCGCAGCGCCACCATGGTTGGCGCGAAGTGTACAAGAAAATTTTGGATGAAAATGCCTCCTACTGTAGATCGCTGGAAACGGCACTTCCCAGGCCTTGTAAGTTGCATCTTAGCATTTTCTCTTTTGAAAACACTAGCGATTTCATAAAAACATTAAAAAAAAATAAAAAAAATGATGCTCAAGGGGGGGCGGCTCCCCCTTCGCCCCCCCTCTACGCGCTTGTATACCAACAAACTCTCTCTTCAGAAAGTTTACTTATTGTGACAGCTAAATGCAGCTGTACAGAGGCCAAGACCTGCAGAAAAATAGTGAATTTACTTCACTCAGGCTCTCTTACCTGTTCCCTCACAACCTCATCACTCTCATTCTACCTTAGCTCTAGAGTGAACTGGTAACCATTTTCTACTGTGCATCCTCTATTACTGGACAATCTCCGATCAATGACCTCCCTTCTCATTCTACCATCCAAAGTGTCTAAAGTTTGGTTTTACCAATTGCTACCACTACTTTACCCACCTTCCCTCCCGTTGCTTACATGTTTACTATCAATACAGTCAACATTTTTAAAAGGCGCATAGCATACCACAAGTGGATGTATCCTGCTTTAAAAGGTTCAATGCAAGAAAAGAAGATAGGGCCAAGAGTCCAAGATAACAGGTTGAAGAAGCTGTTCAGATGCCAAGTAATTCCACATGAGGCCAAAAGAAAAGTTCAGGCCAAACTGGGGTCATTGTACTGTCAGGTTTACAAGGATTTAACACACAGAGGAAGAAATTCTGGTGGATATGGATGTTGCCATCCGGTTAGTCATGTTCACTTCAGTATAATGCTGGTTGCCTGCAGTACTGTTTTCGCTTAAAGGAATTGTCTGGTGGAAGATTTTGATACATTGTCCTTGTAGTTTTTATTTTTCTCTTTCTAACCATGTAAAAAGTTTCCCCATTCAACGTTTTCTTCTTGTAGAAATCTGGTTTTCAAATTACAGGTAGTACCGTTTGTTCGAACGCATCAATATGGTGATTGACGTAGTGCAGGCAAATAGGCAAACCAGGCGACTTGAAGATAGCACTCCCATTTCCACAACAAATACACTCTCACGTTTGTACATGCACAGGTGACCGCCTATTACCCAGGAGCTGCTATTCTAGCAGCTCCCTGCTATTACATATAACGTACCTATCGCAAACGTTACAGCCTACCATGCCCAGTTGGTATACAGTACGTATAGCGTGGCACATAATATACTCTGACACTCAAACCACAGTTCATAAACTGTTCTTCGAAATCGCTGAAATAAAATTCATGGTTCAAATTAATAGTAAAAGTTAACTGGAAAAGTATTCGTAACACCGAAAGATGAAACTTGGTGGAATCGATGTCAGAGCAGAATGTAGCACCGAGAAGCTTAGGCTTCGCAGAACTGTCCGATTGTTAACGTTAGAGTAGCCTTCACGCGAACATCGTTCCTGTGGAGCTGGGTAGCGCGATGTATAAACAACGAAGAGTCTGCTGTTAAAACTTATCTTGTGTTACACAAAGACCTCGAAACCACCGATCTACTACATATTTGGCGGTTTAAGGGGTTTTATAAATCATATCTAATTTCTAAGAAATTTCACCGAAAATTTAGGAAGAAATTTATCGGAATCGATGTCAGAGCAGAATGTAGCACTGAGAAGCTTAGGCTTCACAGAACTGTCTAATTGTAAACGTTAGAGTAGCCTACTGTACTGTATATGCGAACATTCTTCGCGTTGGAGCTGGATAGCGCGATGTATAAACAACGAAGAGTCTGTTGTTAAAATTTATCTTGTGTTACACAAAGACCACAAAACCACCCATCTCCTACATATATGGTATGGCGGCTTAAGGAGATTTTGAAAACATATCTAATTTCTAAGAAATTTCACCGAAAGTTAATAAAGAACTTTATCTGTATACAAACGCGGTTTTTGTTGTGATTACGGTATAGGTACTGTGCGGAGGGTAGGTTATGTCGCAATCTGCATTAGCATAGCTGACGTCACGTTCTGTACTGTTCAAATCATATTTGAAATGTCTATCCTTAATGTTTAAAAAATCGTTTCTCTGTCAAACGCAACATTAGCGTTCTCATACTTTGACAACATGTTTGGAAAATTATTGATCAATTTTTAAGGTAACTTCTTTGGGCCACCAGACAATCCTTTTAACGCCCGTTAAAATTTGTTGAAAAAAAAAATCCACGAATTTCGACGATTTTTATCGCAATTTATCCAATTTTATCGAAATTTATTGATTTTCAACGATTGGGATTTTAAGTTACTGCATTCGTTGATTTTTCAACGATGCGTTGAAAATGAATTTTCAACGAAATGCGAGGTCAAACTGTGGCTTCGCGGAACGTTGAAAGTCGCGTAAAATTGTTGAAAAATTCCCAAGTAGTCTATATACAGTCGTTTGCATTAACTTTATGACATCACGATCGGCAACCATTTGTAAAAGACTTCGATGAAAACGAATTAATGAAATAAAAAGTGTAGGCGCTCACTGGTCTAGCCAGGGTTTTTCTGTGATCGCGGAACATTGTGGTAAAATGTGTAGGACATAAAATCTTGAAAAGGGAAAACACGCAATTTGTTTTTTTCAACTTCAACTTCAACAACGGGTACGAAAATAATATACCGATGAAAGTGAAATGGCAGCAAGTGTCGAATACGGTCACGGAAATTGAAAAAAAAAAAATGTTGCGAAAGCCTTACTTAATGTTTCATAGTAGATCTGTTATCAACACTGATAAATAAAATTTAACTTCTGTTCGGAAAATTATTTTTAAAGGAACTTGTTAATCTATTATAAGAATCTGCACTTCACGAATAAGCGGAAATAAGCAAAATAAGTTTTTACAGGATTGAGACGATTGATGAGAGGTACTGTATATGGAGGGGACATTCAAAGAGAATATCTGAAAAACCTTACGATATTTTTCACAAATATTGATGCTTAGATAAGTGCTTCCTCACAATCAACGAGCCGCCCCAAAATTTGCTCTGCTTACGTAAAACTTCTATACACGTGCAAAAACCTGAGTTTTTACACACATAATTCCCACTGAAATTGGTCACAGAACATAAATAGGTCATCGAAATTTGAACTTGCCCAAGTTCATCGCACCATGGGAACGACACAACACATTGAACACGATGTTACATTTTCCCGCCATCTGGATGCCGAGTGTAAATTTTGGTGTAATATGCAAATTATAAATGGTACTGTGCTATGCTACGCGGTTAAAACTTAACCTACTGTATTGCGACACAAATTTTGGGAAGCTGTTGTTGAAGTAACTTTTGTATCAAATGTTAAGTACTGTATGGCACATGACGACGCTGAAATAGGTGGCTGCTCAAACCAGTTTCAACTTGATTTTTACAACCCATCGCATAACACGTGCGTGCGTAATTTGTTATTGGAAATAAACCTCACTGATATCCAGCTACGCTTTCTTAACATATTTCTAGTTGATCCGACTTGCTTACCTTGGTGAGTAACCTTCTCTCTAATATTGTTACTAATGTCACAGTTGAGTTTATTCATCTACGTTTACCGGCGGGTAAACACACGTAACTCGGCCGTTTACAATCGACCTTTGGCTATTGTTCTTGTACTCGACTTCAATCCTAGCTAACAGTCAACTATTGCTTAATAAACGTTCAGAGAACGCCGTAATGGACTAAGAAACCACATTTACTTCGTCTGTAATATTCCTCAACTTCTGGCATTGTCAGAGAAACGACTGCGGTTATTCTACAGACTAAATGAAACTCACAACCAGCAGATGTCTCGAGTTACATTTGCGGTGTTCAGGATAATTTTCGTTGAAATTTCGTTGAGAATCCTGTCCGATTCAGTCTTTAAATTTTCATCGATTTTTATCAAATTTTTTGATGATTTTTATCGAAATTTGATGATCGTTGAATTTTTTTCAACGGGCGATAAGCGAAAACAGTACTGTAGGTGTTGATATGGTATCACCAACATGTACATGAAGACCAGACACAAGTCTCACCTAATAAGAAAGGTTACTGCAGTTCCTGTTATTTATGCGTCCATTAGCGAGGCTGACATACTATTAGTTTATCAAACTCTACAAACTCTATTTGCCTTGAGATTAAAAATATAGTTTCAGCAAGTAGATGGCCATCGATTGAAGTTCAGACTAGAATGCTGGTCCTCCCTTTTCTAGCGGATGAACTATACAGTGGTGTTCCGTCGAGGTTGACACGACCGTCCGGACGCGACGTTTTCAGACATTTCCAGACACTTTAGGACACTTTAGGATGTTTTCTGACACCTCCGGACGGTCGGACGCTTTTGTACATTTTACTCCAACAATATTCACTTTTAATCCGGACGGAACATGCGGTTTACTGCCTACTTTTTCACACCAGATTAAATCGATCTTCTCAGTTTGTTACAATAGAAGTTACAATGGTGATATGTCCGATTCTGTCCGATAATCCGGACGTTTTTAGCCCGACTCAAAGTAACAAAACAGTAAGGATTACAGAGGCAAGAACCCTTTCATTTCAGAAAAGCGTCATGTGTCCGATAATCCGGACGCTTAAAGCTAAACTATGTTTCTATTCAAAAGCGATTTTAGAGGCAGTTCTATTATCAGCCCGCAAAACGTCTGAAACCGTCCGATAATCCGGACGGAATAAACTTTCAGTACAGGGTAGTATTTCTGCTACAAACAAAGTCAAAGGTGATACAAGTTTGAACACAAAATAACTGCGAAGAAATATATTGAAGTAACGTCATGTTTTGACAAAAGCATGCAATGTACAACAACTATTTACTAACCTTTTGAAACAAAAATTCAAGCAGAAGGAGTGGGGAACAGTCACAAGAAATAAGAGAAATAACGACATATTGATGATAATGCCCATCGGTGTTGGGCGACAATCAACCATTCCCACTATATCTTATCCTGGTTCTTAGTTGCTTCCGTTCAACAAAAATATCGTTTTACCTAGGCTCAAACGTCGGCCAAAACATTTTTAAAACAACGGTACACATGAAGTAATCCAATAAATCCCAGACTGAATAACGAATATAAATACACTACAGCATCGTTACTGTATTGTTTACCTCCTCCTGCCGACACAACCGAAAATGTTTAATGTTTAATATGTAACACGTATTGAACCTTTTTTAAAATAATTTCAATGATGTAACATGTCACCCCCGTAGCTCCTCCAAAGTTGCTAAGCTTTTTATTGATAACGCCGAACGTACCCCATTACCAGACACACAAGGCGCCACGAAATGTAACACTGTCGGAAACATCTGAAAGTACTAGTAATATGCAAATATTACGAACTTTTTACCCCTACGGTGTATTTTTTCTCACCGTTCAATCGTCCGGCTATTTTCCTTTTTTTTTCTTCAATGGCTATCGAAGTCTGTTTTTTGACGATGAGGAAATGTTATTCGCAAAATTTGAACATGTTGAGAAACAAACAACAGGGCGTTAAATCTGGCGCACATACTTTTACTTCCAGGAATCCAGGGTAAAGCACATTGCAGCAAAGGTTGAGCTCATACGCGCTAAGCAAGGTACCTGGGAGACTGCTTGGGCCACCCCTCCTCTCTTGCGACACGGGTTAATATAGTGTTGCACGTTTTCTTGGCAGTTTGCCAGGGTTTTAACAACTCCTTGTTAGGTCAGAATAGAATGCAAATTAACAGGTGTCAGGCTTGTGAGCAGAAACCGGGACATGACCTAGATTTCCAGGGTAGTCAATACTTTGTGCGCGCACCTGCAACCCCTTCAAGTTCAAAAGTTCACAATGAAAAGTTTTTAACTATCAACAAGTCACCACGTGTTTGGAACTTCAGACAATAAGAATGTAACATAGGGGCTACGTAAATACGGGATTATAAACTACATACATAAGAATAGTACAGATTTATTCATATCGTTAATCGGCTGTTGTTTACTCCAGAAAATAAACTTTCAATACGTACAATATCAATCTTTCGTACAAAAAATCTTAAAAATGAAAAAAAGTGGAGAAATATAACTATAAATGACATCGTAGAACCCCCCGCATTAATAAACGAATCCATTTCATTATAGCATCAACTCTCAAGTACCGCAAGCAGTGTGTACCAGTACTGTA
Source organism: Apostichopus japonicus (assembly GCF_037975245.1). Classification (NCBI taxonomy): domain Eukaryota; kingdom Metazoa; phylum Echinodermata; class Holothuroidea; order Aspidochirotida; family Stichopodidae; genus Apostichopus; species Apostichopus japonicus. The sequence goes on from NC_092572.1 coordinate 34,198,443, forward strand.
CCCTACGCTATAATAATATAGTCCCGTGCGAAGATGGATTTAAACTGGATATACTCCCTGGGGTTTTGGCCCAAAATTTATTAAATCGTTATAATTATTATAACAAAGTGAGGTGAAATGTATAAGGGTAAGATTTTGTACATGGGAACCTTCACAATCCTCGTTTGAAGGAAAAATAAATAACGAAAATTTCAGAATAACTTTGAAGTCCCGTAACATGCTGAGCCCAAGTAACGTTCGATATTTGGTGTAGCCTAGGTCACGTAGTGCACGCAGGCCTATATTGACCCGCAGATAGTGACTGACGGTAAATCGGTAATAATAGAGTTTAATGTGCTAATTTAATGGTTCACATATGATGTTTTATTGTCGGACACGTCTTATTTCTTTTCATTTTTCCCTTTCCATCTTTCTTTATTTCTCCCTCCCCATGTTTGTGCTGTCTGTTGTTGTTTTTTTTTTTTATCTCTGCTCCAAAATTTCCCGCGAGTGACGAAGATTTTTTTATCTCTGCTCCAAAATTTCCCGCGAGTCACTAAAATTTCCCGGGAACGAGGTTCCCGTGTTACCTCTTTTTTCCTGGCCTGAGTATTTTTCCTAGTAACCTTTAAAATCTCAATTTAGGCACAGAGCTTCGTCCGTCTCTCGTGTCAAAATGGACGAGACGTTACTGTACCACCTCGTGGGGGAATCGAACTTTGAACTTACCTGTAGCACGCTTTTAATAATATTTGTTAACAAAAAGTGCTGTATGTATTTACCGATATTAAATTGTCGTATGACACTAACAACATTTCCTTGGTAGCTGTAAGTCTCAAAATAGTAAATGATAGTGAGTAAATAGAGTTTTTTCAGTGAACTTGTAATCCTTACAGGCTATTGTTATCACGCTTAGGAATGGTCGCGGCCGTGTGACCGCAAATGCTCTAGATAAACACTCCACTCTTTTGTTACTATTGGGCTAGTAAACTTTACATCGGACGTTTTCGGACGCTTTTGGCTTTGAATACTGGGTATGACGGGTTTTTTTTCTAACCGGACACTTGGACGGAACCAGACACTTTCAGACACTTTCAGACGTTTTCGGACGATTTCGGACGTTTTGAAATCGGACGATTAGGTCAACCTCGACGGAACACCACTGTATGCTCAAAGTTTCCAGCAGAAATTGTAGGAGGAAGTGGGCCTTTGGGAGACGCTTTCCAAGTCTGACTTTAGACTGACGGAAAGGAGCAGACGTGGACCCTACAGAGACGTCATACCATCCAGAGAGAATAGGGCAGTTCACAAAGGAATGTTTAAAGGGATCATGAATAGGCACCAGAGGAGCCATTTAACAGAGGAAGCATGTCTTCTATGACCAGACTCCTCCAGTAGAACCGTCAACCTACCCTACGGGTGCCCAACTACAACTTGGTGAAACCAAGGTGAGGGGAGATCTAATGCCCATTGTGTACTTTTTGGGGCGGATAAGTGGATATTGAGAACAATTTCGAAAGGGTACAAAATAGTGTTTGAACGATAATAGGTCAGATAATAGTCATGGGGCCGATTATCAGGCAATTGGTAAATAAACGGCATCGGAAAAATCCATTGCCTACAGGTACTATTATGTTCCACATAAAGGAATGTATTTTTCCATGCTTTTGATTCACCACAACCACAATGGGCGAAAAATGTAGATTCAACGCTATTCATAGCTGATAAGGTGCACTAATCCACTGTGTAACGGTAGCAAGTCCCACACTCTAGATTGGAGTAATGCTGTTCAATAAACTATCCAGTTTTGACAATTAACCTCATACAGTATACTTGCTATAAGCTTAGGGGTGCGAGACCTGTTATCATGTTTAATGATTGATAAGAAAGATTTGTCTTGACTAAATATAAACCAATTTATTATACTTTAACCACTTTGGCCGTTTCACTGTGAAAACTGGAAAGTGAAAACGATAACATGATGCTTTGTTCATTGTGAGTTCTACGTACATTAGGCTAGTCTGACTGGAGAACGTTTGAGCCTCATAACTGTTTAGTTTGCAGTTATCTCCAAAAAGCAAACAAACAAGTCTTCAGGTGTTCTACTGCGTTACAGTATTTGTGATTTGTCAAACACACTTATGCACATTTTTGCAAAAAAACCCGAGGCAACTTCTTTTCCTGACCACGTGTATACATACTTGCTAAAATAACCCCTTTGCAGTAACTGAACTCTTTAACTACAAGCAACTAAAGCAAGTCTGATTTCCAGCGACACGCACTACAAAGTCAATGGGACTTACAGTAGGTGTGTGAAGATAAGTTAATGGGTCAGGGTCATTAAAGTACTGTGTTACTGTACAAAGTTTGAAACAACGTTCGATCGGAAGAGGACTACGCAGATGGTAATCGTTGAAAACATCCGGGATTGTTTCATATCGAGATCAGAATTATGAATATTTTATTTCCTGATGAACCGGTCTACTGTACTTTTCACTCTATTTACATTGGAGTTGCAACACTGATAATGGTTATCATACCAGTTGTAAAAGCTGGCCCTAATTTTTTTTTTTCATTCATAGCCATTGGCCACTATTTTCCCCCTTCTGTAGTATGTACAGCACTGCCATTTACTGTGTTGTGGTAGGCTTGCAATATTGCCACTCATAGTTGTAAAAGTACAGGCCCCATGTATTTTTTATTCTTTATTATTCTATGCCTCAGAGTAGGAGTTGAGAACAATTACCACTGCCACTAATTACGAGCAAGCGTGGAGTCAACGTTCGATGTAAAGATGGCCACGATGGGACAATCAATTAGTCAATACTTCATATTCATTCAGAAAAAGAAAGGAAGAATGACACAAATATTTTGTTTACAGTGTTTTTTACTTGCTCCATTAATCTTTATTTTGAAACGTTAAGTCGTAAACTTACATCTTTAAATCTATAGACCTAGAAGTTGGTAATCATGGTAATACTAAATCATGCATTTGGCCAGTTCCACGAAAATGATGAAATAATCGGTAATCAGCATCAGCCTGATTTCACATGAATGGTTATCGGTAATAACCGATTATCATGTAATCGGTCGAACACTAGTACAAAAAACAGTTTACCTCAAGTCCCAATGACCCAGGAAGAATCACTCCAGTACCCAAAGTTCCTGTGAAAAGGCTTGTACTAGAGGGGGAAAGTTTGGCGTTGCTTCAAGGTTAGTAATGGTATCCTGAGGGTGAGGACAACTCTTCTGGTTCTCATTATTTCTAATCAAGAACAGGGATGGCTCATGATATCCCATTCTAAATTTAAGACGACTCAAACTGTAAAAACAAATTATTTCTGATATGGAAACCTCACCTAATCATCCTGGTTCTCAGAGAGGGCATATGTGCAACTAGCATCGATCTCATATGCGTGTGTACATGCACATTCCAATTCACCACTAACATCAACGGTAATGACCTACCGTCAGGCATATCAACATAGCCACAGGAGTTTTCCAGAGTTATAGCCTGGGCAGTTGTGGGTATACTTAGCTAGCATTTAAGTTACAGTAGGGAATCACTTTGGGAGAGTTGTTGGTCTCCTGAGAACGTAGATATTGGCTGGCAGGGTCTGGTCATAGAAGGCCACATAGTGTTTAAACATTACCAGTTCACTCTAGACACGTAGGGCAAGTTTGTTGAGGTTGTGAGGAGACAGGTAAGCTGGTCATGAATATCCAAACCTTTTTATGGTAGACTAATTTGCAGTTTGAACACACAATTTTAACTTTGAATATACAACACAGGACATATACTGCAAGTAGTTGAAATGGCTGTGATATTGACCTGTGAAAGACTGAAACATTGTAGTGGTTACTTCAAGTAAAGCTTGGATGATTTTCATACTTGTCGTATTCATCTAAGTTGGCCCAATAAGCAGATTGTTTCTATTCCTTGCTGGAGGCAAATAGAGTTGGATGTATGGTACATTGTATGTTTATTTTCCTTTGGGACTCAGTAAAAGTTAATCAAACCTAGCATTTTTGGACAAGGAATTTACTCTTTACGCAAAAATTAATGTGACTGCCTACTGTAACACCCTGTGATGTACATGTGCGGAGTCTGCAATAACACTACGCTGATATGACACTCTGCCCTGCTGTTAAAATCAAATGCCAACAAATTGTGTGGTAGGAGGTTGCAAAAACACTTCTGAAAACCAAAATTTAAGTTTCTTTTTCTTTCCTATTACAAACCGTCGATAAACATTACAGGCTTTGGTTTAAATTTTTAGTAACACCCGAAAAGAATTTCTCGTTCCCATGCAAAACCTTGCATACCTTCCGAACCAGGTTTGCGGGAAATCCGCGATGCTCACGGGAAATCCAGCCTAGCTGGAGAAAAAAAATCAGAATAAACAACCTGGACAAAACATATTTTAAAAAAACACAAAGGAAAAAATTACATCTGTGAGAAACAAAAAGTAAAATTTCACCACGAAAAGTTTCAGAAACAAAGGAAAATGTTCAGAGAGCGTGCTCTCAATTTAGGTCACAATACCAACGAGTAAATGATGTGTCACCAACCCACTCACAAGGGCAATGTCATGGCTACTTTCGCACACTTCAGGGTATACGTGTCACACGGAAACCCACGGCCCAGCGCAGGAAGGTTGCTGTAATAAATCAGCCTCACGGGATATGTTGTGAACAATATTGCCATTCCACATTTGTTTGTTTGTTAGTTAGTAAACGTTTTCTTTGTATTAATTTGACTTCAGTTCAGTGTTCAGGTGGTACACCTCTCAAAATTTTTGAAAGATCCAGAAAAACACTATTGAAAATTTCACGCGATACTGGCATATCATGCTAAATGCAACTAATATCATGTAAACAAGGCTCTAGGACACCCATTTATAAAAATACTGTAAGACCACATCTGGTGTTCAGCTGGGGGAAAAGAAAGTATTTTAAGAATTTCCAAAAATATGGAAAAAATAATATCCTTCCATAGTTAAGTGTATAGCAGATAGCCTATCCACCTCGGCTGTTACGGATCTCACGCAGTGACGTAGCCAAAGCGGGGCGACAGCCCCCATGGAAGCTTGTCGCCCCCCAAAGTTGCCCTCTAACTGGGATTTTGGGTGTCGAAAGAAATTACATGTGCGAAAAATATATCATTGGTCTGAATGGTCTCGAATCTCCATGATGACCACTCATGAACGACCATTCGAACTCGCGGATCGGGAATAGGCTATAGTTGCTGGAAAACCTGACGTGACATTACGCATAGGCCGAGAAGACATCTACAGTAGTTGCACTGTACTGAAAACGCATGTTAACGACTGTCGAATTATATAATTCCTGCTCTACAAAACTGCAGTCTGATGAAGGCTATAGATGCCCTGACACCGTCCAATGGGAACTTTCTGTCCCTTGAGAACCTGAAGGCTAAACAGAAGTTATTTGGTGTGGATGAAGAAGACCTGAGACATGAGCTTCATCAAGTGAAGAGGCTGATAGAGAGGAAGACTTCTAGAGATGAAGCAGTACCAACCAGCATGCAGGGTCTTGTTGTCTTTTTGGAGCCCTACAAGGATGCGTTCTTCGAGATATATCGACTATCAAAGATCGCTGCAATTAATCCAGTCACTTCAGCCTCATGTGAAAGAAGCTTTTCTACAATGAAGCTCATCAAACATATCTCAGGAACTCCATGGGGCATGAAGGCCTGAGCGACCTTGGTATGCTGTCTATGGAGAGCAGGAGAGCTGAAAAGCTGAACATGGATGAGTTTGTTGACAAGTTCGCATCAGCACATAACAACAGGAGGATCAAACTTGTCTATGCATAATCACATTGACTTGATGAATGTTCGCATCAGCACATAACAACAGGAGGATCAAACTTGTCTGCATAATCACATTGACTTGATGAATGTTCGCATCAGCACATAACAACAGGAGGATCAAACTTGTCTATGCATAATCACATTGACTTGATGAATGTTCGCATCAGCACATAACAACAGGAGGATCAAACTTGTCCATGCATAATCACATTGACTTGATGAATGTTCGCATCAGCACATAACAACAGGAGGATCAAACTTGTCTATGCATAATCACATTGACTTGATGAATGTTCGCATCAGCACATAACAACAGGAGGATCAAACTTGTCTATGCATAATCACATTGACTTGATGAATTTTTCATTAACTAATTATCCGTTACATATCCTATCCTTTCTCGTGGTTGGTCGGTTAGTTGGGTTTAACAACACAGCAACACTATCATGTTATGTAGTGTCTCCACAGAAAAAAAACAGGGTCGATGCGCACTGGTTTACAAGAATTTCCCTAATTGGTTAACACTAACCCTAATCCCTAACATACAAATAAATACTAATACAAACAGCCAATCAGGATCTTGTAACCAGTGCGCATTAACTGATCAATATACTATACCCAGGTTACAGAAAGGTAGTTTCCAGTTACTGGAATGCCAAAGAAGATGTTAAAAGGTAAAAAATGCTGACATCATACAGGTTTCTCACATCATTGCTCACGACATTTCCTCTAGATACTCTGTTACATTTTCAATCTGTTTTCAATTCTGGGACGTACCCTGATGCTCTTACAACCGCTAAAAACCAAATTTTCAAGAAAGGAGACAATACTTTCGCTGAGAACTACTGGCCAATCAGTCTATCAACCTAATAATATTTCAGACACAATCTTTTATGTCAGTTTAACTATAGTTCAGTCATTTCAGTATGTTCATTGGCTGAAAGCCCAGTCAATCTTCCTTATTTTCCATGCGCAATTTGCAGATTTGTCGAAATATGTCAATGGTGTCAAACTCACAAAAGATATGTCATGATATTTCAAAGTAAGTTACCAGACTGGATTTCTTTCTATTTCACTAAACTATTTGATGACCATATCAAGACATGGGATCTCAAAATAAAGGATGTTGAGAAAACTTCAGAGCAGCTTACAAGGCCTGGGAAGTGTCATTTCCAACGATCTAGGAGGCCTTTCTAGCTAAAATTTTTCAGTACGCTGCACGTTAACCCATGGTGGCGCTCCGCTTAGATCGTAACAAGACACCCTCCCAGGAAAAGGTCAAGCCCCCCCAGCGCCCCCCACTGAAAAATCCTGGCTATGCAACTGATCTCACATATAAGTACAAAAACACAACTAATTGTATTTTGCGGAGTTGATGTTTTCTACAAGGACATGGAAACAATATTTAGCACTTAGTTAATCATGCCAAGTGGACTAAAACATGTGATTACAAGGGTTACTTTCATATAGATGGCCATAGCTACAGTAGGGGCCACATGCTGTACATACATGGTATGGACTGTGTTTCATGGGGAATAGCTTGCTTTGTTCATGCAGAGGAATCAGTTGGCTTGAGGTGTATTTTACTTACCTGAATGTACAGGGATATTTTACCTACTTTTCTTGAACATCTAAGTTAATATTTTGCATAACTTTACCGATCCTTTCTGACTGACCTAATTCTAGAATGGAGCCAAAACAGTTAACTCCATGAAACGTTCCTTGGAAACGTGCCAAAAATGTTAACAACGAGTGTAAGACAGGGAATGAGCTCATAGATTCGCAGCACATGTACCGTAGTATTTGGGTAGGGTTTAACACTGCAGTTGTAAACTGTAAGTAAAGTGCACTCTATTGATTGTTAGGCAGTCTAGAAACGCGGCTTTGCTGAACGTTGTTTGTTTCATAATATCGGAAGTTTTCTAAGTTAACTTTTTAAAGATTGTAAGACAGATTAAATCTCTTTTCATTTTATAACATAAAAAAGAGCTCTAGTCTAACTTGTCATTTTAAAATTTTCATCAGTTTCATGACAATTTAAATTAAAAAAGTTTTCAGTATTTTGCATCCTCAAACTGTGAATTTTTTTATCCTCGGATAGCAAAAATACCCAACATTTTCCGGTGGCCTTCCCCCCTGGACCGCCACAAGGGGTTCGACCCCTTGACCCCACCGGGGCTATAAGGCGGGCCCCTGGACCACACGCCATTATGCTCGCACGCTCTGCGTGCTCGGTTTGTTTGCTGCGTGAACACCAGCAGGAAATCGGCAGTTGCTTTAAGTGTGTTGGCGGGAAATTGAAGAAGATTTTCCAACACTGCTCCCATGGTTTCCCACCATCTGCCAGCGAATATATTTTCAGTGCACTTCGACTCCAACACGTATTATAGGCAATATTGACTACGCAGAGGCCCTCTAAAGGTAAAGACTCCCTAAATTTGGTATATGCCTAAACTCATTAGCCATACTTGCCCAGTTATTCTAATGTACATACTCGATTTTTAATATTCAGACGTGATTTACCCCATAGGTGCAGGAAAAAAGATCATAATACAAAAGAGAACACTGTACAATTGGCCCTGTGTGACTTAGCAAAACCAACGACACCACGCATGGAGCTACTGTAACTTAGTGATGCACACTTACATGAATGTACGATATGTATTGTACTGTAGGCATGTATATATTGTACTCAGATGGTAACAGTTTTGCATATATTTGAAACTCGTGTATGGAGTATGGAATCTGTCAGGTGCCTTTTTACTGTGGTGTTCCCTTCACTACCCAAGATGTTGACATACTGTATTTCACAAGGTATGCATTTCAATTGCGGCAAGACCTCAATATCATACAGCACAGCATACTGGCCTATAATAGCAGTGAATGTTCTGAAATATGACGTTTAGGCAGTTTTTGGTTTCGATGATAATCTTAACCTTTGCATCCATGATGGCGCATGTGTGTGTGTTAGTGCGTTTGTGATGCACAGCTTGTAAACACGATATCTCTAGAAAGGAAGGTTGGACCAACTTCATATTAAATGTATAAAAGGACCACATTGAGTACAAGAACCCTATTGTTTTTGGTGGAGGTCAAAGATCATTTCAGGTCATCAGCGGTCAAATCGTGAAACCCTTCTAAACATGTACACCTTCACTATACATTACGTCAAATTCATGAAGAAAACTACTCATGTTACATCATCGAAACCACAATGCATATTGGTTGAGCAATATCTCTTTCAGGCTGTCCACGATTTTCACGATATGTTTTCTTTTATACTGCTAGTTGGTTAGTCATTTCATTCATATTAAAGGTTCGTCAGTGACATGTTTACAGTTAAGTTTATACTTAAATATTTATCTCTCTGAAAAATGTGAACAAATTTCCGTCTTTTTGATGGTAGTTCCTAACATACAAATTGTGTAGGAATTGATACTCACAGAAAATGAAAAAGTATTCACTACCTGAAGTAAACCTAATGACGTGCCGATTCCTTAAAGGCAATGTGTATCAGTTTTCAGTTTTGTTTTCAGTCTGTTGGTTGAATCTGATAATGCTCCATATGATATTAATGAGAGTTCTTTTCCACTAGTGTCTTTGAAGATCTTTAACTGAATTTTAGGCATATGTCATGGTTCTTCTGTGCAGAAAATTGTCTGTGGCCCTTCTTATATTGTTCATATGTAAGTTGCTTGTGAAGTTGTCTGTATTGTCTGTGGTCCTTCTTATGTTGTTCATATGTAAGTTGCTTGTGAAGTTGTCTGTATTGTAAGTTCTGCATTGTTGTGATGTCTTATTGGTTCATTTTATGTATGATTGATTGTTGATTGTTTTATACTGGTAATGATAATATGGCGGCAGTCAAACCCTTAGGCTCGCATAGTCTCTTATTCAATTTAATTTTCTCTCACTGTCTGCAAGCTCAAGAAAGGCAAGCCCTTCCTGGGGTGTTGAAATCCATCAAGCAAGTCCCAATTCTGAAGTAACATGTGCTCAACAAAATTAGGCCTTATAATGTAATATTGAAACCAATGGGCTTGTTTGATATTGCAGGAGACCATTGCTGCATTTGAATTCACACCCAGTGTATAGCAGGAATTATATGCTGTAGTAAGTGACCAACATATAACAAATATGCATATATGCTGACATGATACCATGTCCCAGAAACTTATTACACACCAAAAGCATTTGTACTTTTGATAACGTGTTACCTCCGTTTTGGATACTTGCCATCTATAGGCAGGCAAGTAATGTGTACTGTAGATGCAGTCAACTTGGCTGGTGTGTGTGTAAGTTACACCCTAGCTTGTAAACATGATATCTCAAGATAGGCAACCTCTGCAGTTTTCATATTTGGCATGTGGCTTTACCATAAACAGTACAAGAACCCTATTGTTTCAGGTGGAAGTCAAAGGTCATTTGGGGTCAGCAGAGGGCAAAATGTGAAATCTCAAAAACACTGTCTCCAGAACCTGTATGAAGGGAGGTCATATTTGTGTGGTAGGATAGCCTTATGTAGTGTAAGTTTTTACACAATTTAGTGTAGGTCAGAGTTCATTTAAAGGTTACCAGTCGTCAAAACTCAAAATCCTCATTATTACAATATGTCCAAATAGGATGTGGCTTCCTTATAATGAATATAAGAACTTTATTGTTTTTGATGGAGGTCATTTGGGGTCATCAAAGGTCACATTAGGATAAAGCCTCTCAAACACAAACATTGTAAGCACAATATACCAAGATGCAGCATCGTTACGAATGCAGGATTCTGCCTTCGGGACGCAATGTCTGGCCAGGTACCCAAAATCTTCAAATTGCTTGCGTCCAGCAGACGCACATTTTTTTTGTTGAGAAACAAACCCCAAGTATACACATCCACAACTGGGTCAACGGAAAAAATAACAAAACACATTTTTGAATGAACAGCTTTCATTATGTCTTTTCAAAAAACCACAACTTCTTCTTACAAGAACCAAAAGTTCTCCTGCTATTATTTTCACTTATAACATTACTGAAGATAGGTCACATCATAAAGCTTATGTAAGACATGTGTCTTTCTAGTGACTACAAGAACCCTATTATTTTGGATGGAGTTCATTTGTGGTCAGAAGATATGTCAAAATATCATAAGGATCACATCAGGTTAACTATATTACAAATGCTAATCAGCTCTTTGTTGTAATCTGAGTGAGCATGCCAATAAATTACCAATAACAAACAATGACCCTCTGTATTTCTTACATCATTGTGGTTTTATGTCACAAGATTCTGTCATCAAATCATGTAAGTACTGACTCTGTTTAGATTTATACAACTCTCTATGACAGAAATTTAAACATAGAAGCCAGTTCCGGCTTGTCGCTTGCAGCAAATTGAGATTCAACAGCTCAACCAAAAGTGTCAACCTACCTGCTATTTTACATAGAGTCTTAACGTTAGACAATGAAGTGCCCATGGAATTTTCCAGATTGTAAGATATTTTTATACCTGTGCGGAATGGAAAACAAAACAGTATCTTATCCTGTTTCTATTAATAAAAAACTTGGTTCCACAAAATAGTTTTCTATTACTGGATCTGTACTGCTGGGACGTATTTAACATATAACATTATTTATCTAAGGATAGTGCAAGTTAAACAATTTTCAAGGTTCCAAGAAATGGAAATACAGCTTTTAACTTGCAAAAAGAATAGAACTCGTAGGATGTTACCGAAGCTTTCATCAATCATTATTAGATTACTGCTAGACTGCATCTGTCCTTTGGCATTTTACACAGACGTGCGATAGTATTTATGGCGTGCCTAGCCAAGCTAGCCTGAATAGTATTAATATTAAGTTTTGTTGTATTTAAGCTACAGTAGTTACCAGGGCTAGGCTATATCTAATTGCTAGGATAGTAAAGTTCAACTCAAGTAATGGTGATAGCAAACTTTGTTGGGACTGAGATGACAATCTACTCTTGCTGTTTGCCTATATTGGCCAAACTGCCAATTAAGAAATTGCAAACTAAGGAGCCTAAGATGCAATACGACCGAGTTCTTGGACAGAACTGTTTTGCAGAGTTATAGATATTTTATGTGGTGTATGACACTGTTCAATATTAATCATGCGTAGTGAAAAATGATTGCCGTAATGGTTTCCGATCATTTCCAGAGACCGAGGTTAAGCCCAGGGGTATACAGCTCGTACATTGCAGCAATATAAACTAGCATGCGGTATGCCTGCATGCACATTATTGTACTGCATACATGTTGTACTCCAGCTAGCTTGTCATACGTGCATTGGTCCGTGAGGTAGAAAGCAAGCACGGTCGCAGCCACCAGATTCTGTAGTACGAGGTATATGACACTTTACGTAACCATTAGTGCATTTATACACTAGATGCACATTCTGTCTTTACTAATGTTTGCACAGGGTACCTGCCCGACGCGATACTACCCAGTTCCTAATTTATTACCTGAATCCTACGCAAAGTGTGGTTGTTTTTTTTGGGGGGCAAACCCATGGTTAGGCAAGATATTTCCCATTGACTTAGTGTGGTGTTAGGCTACTATGTGGGCGAAGATAACAGCAATGATTCCATGGATATCTTGTAACTGTGTCACAATTTCAGCGAATAAATAGATGGTTAGGATAGATTTTCCCCATAAACTTAGTGTGGTGATAGGCTTCTGGAAGAAATTGAAAGAATTCTCACAATTATTATTTATTCATATGATTATTTCATAGAAGGAAAGACTGACAAGGAATTTTACGAGATGTTACTAATGGATTATAGACGTGATAAACTAAAAACTAATTATCGCAAATGGCCTTTTTGCTAAACGTTTATATATTCCAAATATTGCGAATCGCGCAATCTAGCGGCAAATGCGAATCCCTGGGCCTGCATAATAGATACTGTAGTAGTAGTAAAAACTATTCAAGAGCTAAATTTGATATTTATGTGGCTGATGCAATAGAGGTGGAGAGCAAGCATTAGCAGTGGCAGTGCAATGTTAGTAGTGGTGCTAATTATATGAAGTTATTAACAAGTTAATGAAAGAAACAAAAGCAAAAGTAGAAATTATTGAAGAAGGTTTTATACCTTATCTTACACCTACGTATTTGAACATGAAAACATTGTCAGTAGAGAATATCATTCATTTACAGTAGTATAGCATCAAATATGTAGTTTCTTGAAAATCGCGAAACACGGAGGGGTAACAATACCAGACGGGTAACAGCTGTCGGGTACCCAGTTTGACCCGCGTAAACACTAGTCTCTTATAATAACGAAACATGCTAACTGCAAGTTAGTGATGTGAAAAGGTACAGTTTGTGCAAACAGCTAAAGTGTAGGATTTAAATCCCCTCATTAAGGAACGGACAAATTTATTTCCTAAGTTGTTTCTAATATGAATGGAAGGCGATAACAACAAGCTACTATCAATTTTCAGGCAGATTTTGATTTTAAAGAATAGGGAATTTCCGAGTTTTGTTTGAAGTGTTGACCACTTACTGGAAATAAGCTAGTCTTCTGTCGGACAACCTGAGCAGGATTTAGGTTGTCCCACAGGTTGTCCGACGTGATTTTGGGTCATCTCGGACAATTGGACGACCCTTAAATTTGAGCCCTGTTAGTGTTTCTATATGTGAAAATGAAAAATAGTTCAACAATAAGATCAGTATTTTGTTGAACCTTGTTACTACAACTACAGTAAGCACCCTTTGGGTGTACCAAGCGGTGAGTGCCCTTCAAATAGCCACAAGGGTAAATGCAGTGTACCATGAATGCCTACCATCAAATGATGCCTCTTTTGTTTTCCCATAAAAGTACAGTAAAGTACATTCTGCTTAAATGTAGGCAAATATGGGGCTAGTTGAACATTACACCATTATTGTCATATCATCTGAATATAAGTTCACCATCACATCCCCCTAATATGGGGCTAGTTGAACATTACACCGTTATGTATCATCTGAATGTAAGTTCACCATCACATCCCCCTAATATGGGGCTAGTTGAACATTACACCGTTATGTATCATCTGAATAGAAGTTCACCATCACATCCCCCTAATATGGGGCTAGTTGAACATTACACCGTTATTGTCATATATCATCTGAATGTAAGTTCACCATCACATCCCCCTAATATGGGGCTAGTTGAACATTACACCGTTATGTATCATCTGAATGTAAGTTCACCATCATATCCCCCTAATATGGGGCTAGATGAACATTACACCGTTATGTATCATCTGAATGTACAGTAAGTTCACCATCATATCCCCCTAATATGGGGCTAGTTGAACATTACACCGTTATGTATCATCTGAATGTAAGTTCACCATCACATCCCCCTAATATGGGGCTAGTTGAACATTACACCGTTATGTATCATCTGAATGTAAGTTCACCATCATATCCCCCTAATATGGGGCTAGTTGAACATTACACCGTTATGTATCATCTGAATGTAAGTTCACCATCACATCCCCCTAATATGGGGCTAGTTGAACATTACACCGTTATGTATCATCTGAATGTAAGTTCACCATCACATCCCCCTAATATGGGGCTAGTTGAACATTACACCGTTATGTATCATCTGAATGTAAGTTCACCATCACATCCCCCTAATATGGGGCTAGTTGAACATTACATCATCTGAATATAAGTTCACCATCACATCCCCCTAATATGGGGCTAGTTGAACATTACACCGTTATGTATCATCTGAGTGTAAGTTCACCATCATATCCCCCTAATATGGGGCTAGTTGAACATTACACCGTTATGTATCATCTGAATGTAAGTTCACCATCATATCCCCCTAATATGGGGCTAGTTGACCATTACACCGTTATGTATCATCTGAATGTAAGTTCACCATCACATCCCCCTAATATGGGGCTAGTTGAACATTACACCGTTATGTATCATCTGAATGTAAGTTCACCATCACATCCCCCTAATATGGGGCTAGTTGAACATTACACCGTTATGTATCATCTGAATGTAAGTTCACCATCACATCCCCCTAATATGGGGCTAGTTGAACATTACACCGTTATGTATCATCTGAATGTAAGTTCACCATCATATCCCCCTAATATGGGGCTAGATGAACATTACACCGTTATGTATCATCTGAATGTACAGTAAGTTCACCATCATATCCCCCTAATATGGGGCTAGTTGAACATTACACCGTTATGTATCATCTGAATGTAAGTTCACCATCACATCCCCCTAATATGGGGCTAGTTGAACATTACACCGTTATGTATCATCTGAATGTAAGTTCACCATCATATCCCCCTAATATGGGGCTAGTTGAACATTACACCGTTATGTATCATCTGAATGTAAATTCACCATCATATCCCCATAATATGGGGCTAGTTGAACATTACACCGTTATGTATCATCTGAATGTAAGTTCACCATCATATCCCCTTAATATGGGGCTAGTTGAACATTACACCGTTATGTATCATCTGAATGTAAGTTCACCATCATATCCCCCTAATATGGGGCTACTTGAACATTACACCGTTATGTATCATCTGAATGTAAGTTCACCATCACATCCCCCTAATATGGGGCTAGTTGAACATTACACCGTTATGTATCATCTGAATGTAAGTTCACCATCATATCCCCCTAATATGGGGCTACTTGAACATTACACCGTTATGTATCATCTGAATATAAGTTCACCATCACATCCCCCTAATATGGGGCTAGTTGAACATTACACTGTTATTATCATATCATCTGTTCAATGTAAGGTTCACCATCACATCCCCCTAATATGGGGCTAGTTGAACATTACACCGTTATGTATCATCTGAATATAAGTTCACCATCACATCCCCCTAATATGGGGCTAGTTGAACATTACACCGTTATGTATCATCTGAATGTAAGTTCACCATCATATCCCCCTAATATGGGGCTAGTTGAACATTACACCGTTATGTATCATCTGAATGTAAGTTCACCATCACATCCCCCTAATATGGGGCTAGTTGAACATTACACCGTTATGTATCATCTGAATATAAGTTCACCATCACATCCCCCTAATATGGGGCTAGTTGAACATTACACCGTTATGTATCATCTGAATATAAGTTCACCATCACATCCCCCTAATATAGGGGTTGATGAACATTACACCGTTATGTATCATCTGAATGTAAGTTCACCATCATATCCCCCTAATATGGGGCTAGTTGAACATTACACCGTTATGTATCATCTGAATGTAAGTTCACCATCACATCCCCCTAATATGGGGCTAATTGAACATTACACCGTTATGTATCATCTGAATGTAAGTTCACCATCACATCCCCCTAATATGGGGCTAGTTGAACATTACACCGTTATTGTCATATATCATCTGAATATAAGTTCACCATCACATCCCCCTAATATGGGGCTAGTTGAACATTACACCGTTATGTATCATCTGAATGTAAGTTCACCATCATATCCCCCTAATATGGGGCAAGTTGAACATTACACCGTTATCGTCATATCATATGAATATAAGTTCACCATCACATCCCCCTAATATGGGGCTAGTTGAACATTACATCATCTGAATATAAGTTCACCATCACATCCCCCTAATATGGGGCTAGTTGAACATTACATCATCTGAATATAAGTTCACCATCACATCCCCCTAATATGGGGCTAGTTGAACATTACACCGTTATGTATCATCTGAATATAAGTTCACCATCACATCCCCCTAATTACTATGCCTCTGCTTGATAATATACTTATGTACTGTTATTACAATACTTCATGTCGTATTCTTTCCATCATTGTGTGTGTGAATTGATTAGAGATCAAACACACGCTGCATACTGTACAGTATATACTGCAGCCGTGTACTACTGGTACTGTACTTTTGAGGGGAATTCTTCATTAATCATCTCTTGAACTGTAGTACTGTTCGCTTCCTTGTGCAAAGAATCAAATCAGTAATTCATCAGTGCATGTGTAACTACAGAAAGCTAGAAATGGACCTTGGTATCGTTAATTAGAACACACATAATGTAATTTCATAATATTAGAGTAAATTTACATCATACACATTGTAGAGATAGCATTGGTGGGGGAGAATCTGAGTGCTGACTTTTAATAACTGTGCCACTTCAGCATCAATGCTGGAATCAAAGTATAACATCAGATCTTTGTGTGTCAGCTTGTAAAGTAAGGTGTGTATTATACAATTAATATGATTGATTTAAGTAGGGTAGGTGACAACTTGTAGTGACTGCAGCAACAAATACAGATCTTAGGTTATATTTGCCATAATTATGATTTTAGTCATAAATAGTGCTATGTATACGACACATGCCAAAAATATGCAACAGAGTTCTCATGATCACAAAGTCTTTCATAAAGCATAAAATGTGACAGAGACAACCTCAACACAAGATTGAAGTGAACAAACTAATATTGTCTCAAGTAATTTTCACCAAAAAGTTTGATCCAGGTTTCCATTTGTTTAAAAAATGTTGTTAACCAGACATCTGAGAAGAATTCAGATACCTAATTCCTCACCTCTATTTGATGATTTGAAAAAATTTATTAGTAAAGACTAGCTAAGCTTATGAACTACTGTACATTGTGGTGAGGGAAGCTCAGACCTACCAACCTTCTCTTTCACAAAAACTTACAAGCCTCTTTATCTCCTAAAATTGGGAGATTATGAGAAAACTGGGGAGAATTATGCAACATTTACTTTGCTCCTTGCTCACCTGTCTACCCAGGACCCTTGTTCTACCGTGCCTAAAATGAACT
Source organism: Apostichopus japonicus (assembly GCF_037975245.1). NCBI lineage: Eukaryota > Metazoa > Echinodermata > Holothuroidea > Aspidochirotida > Stichopodidae > Apostichopus > Apostichopus japonicus. The sequence continues at coordinate 34,216,077 of NC_092572.1, forward strand.
GGTCACAGTTCCGTACAAATTACGTTAAGAAATATCCAGATGATAAAACATACAATGCTGGCACTTTGGATGATAGAATGAGAAGGAAGAACATTGACCGAAGGGGCTTGTGATAGTGTTAAAAGGTTACCACTTCATTTTAGGCTCTGTAAAAAGAGGGTGCTAGGTTTGTGGGGAGACAGGTAAGCTCGTCACTCATAAATATCCAGACCAGTAAGTTTTGGGATATTCAAATAAACTAAGATAGGGATATAAAAAGAAACACAGAATTGTCACCTGGACAATAAAACCGGGTACAGGTACAGTATGTAAAAGTAGATTTGTCGCACTAATGTTAGTACTGCCAAACAAATCACTGGCATAAACATTTTATACAAATATTCACAAAACCTGAATTGAATTTTCTTCATGTTCTTATTGCAGGGGAAACATAAGCTATGTTTGGCCTATTGGGAAAAACAACTTTACAAAGAGAAGTTGCAGGAGATTAGCAAAAGTGGAGGCCGGGACGGGAGATAAGCATAAAAATGTGGAGGCCGGGAGATTAGCAAATAAAATGTGGAGGACGGAAGATTAGTATATGAAATGTAAAGGCCAAGAGATTAGCATATGAAATGTGGAGGCCGGGAGATTAGCATATGAAATGTGGAGGCTGGGAGATTAGCATATGAAATGTGGAGGCCGGGAGATTAGCATATGAAATGTGGAGGCCGGGAGATTAGCATATGAAAATGTGGAGGCCGGGAGATTAGCATATGAAATGTGGAGGCCGGGAGAATTGCCTTAAAAACTGGGAGGCTCTCTGGAGAATGGGAAGAGTCGGCAGGTCTATTTGAAGAATTACAAGTTAATCTGTGTAGTTACAATTTAATTGTTTTTACCTTTTATTTATTACATAAAATGGTCAGCTGAAATTGAAGGTGGGTTGCATGAACATTGTTTGGCCAATGTTTATCTTCATTCTTGCATGCTGCACTCTGTGTCTACACATGCTGCTGATACAGTACCAGCTCTTAGTGGTCACTCATCACGGAATCAATTTAATTCTGTAGAGGCACATTAGTCTTTATGTCTGTTTGTAGATGCATTGTTTACTAGTAATTGCTCATTATTTCTAAAACTGTTACAATGAAAGTTGACAAGCTACTTGTAGAACAGTGTCTCACATTGTGTATTTATGTTTTAAACTGTCTGTAGATCATTAATGTGGTGAAGTATTGTATATTATTTTACAGTATATGGTTATCATTTACTGTAATTCTGTTGACAAGTAAGCCAAGGTTGTCTTTGTTGTTTAATGATTACTCAGCAGAGAACATATTTTTTTTCTCCCTTTCTTCTTTGTAATATTTCTTTGTAATATTTCCTTGTGGATGTTTCCACTCTTGTTAAACATTTATTTGTTGAATCTGTTCAAACAAGAAATCTTGGTTTAAGTCTTTGAATTGTCTTTGGTCTCTTGAGCTATGCCTTGATCATGTCGGTACAAATTTATGTTTTACTCTGTGAAAATATCGTTCCATGTAAAGCCTGGTAAGTCCTTTTTTAGGTAATAAATTTGAATTGTGTACCAAAGTCATGAATTTTACCAAAGTCATGAAAAACCATGAATAAACCTGTAGACCATTTAAGTATGGTGTAAGCAAGTCAAATATTAGGCTTGACACTGGGGTTGGATGCTAATGTGAAAGCTATTAAAGTCTCAATACGTGTTTGCTGATGAATTTCTGAAAACAAACTTCTTAAGCAGATTCAATGTTTCTTATTCTACATGCACTCTGACCAGGTGGACCGCCCATATCAGCATGTTCATTACACAATTGTGACCTATATAACCTATATGCCTATAACGATCGTAAACAAAACAGAGATTTGATTGGTGCATGACCTGTTGGGCGGGGCTTGCAAATTTTGAGTGAAGTTTGTAGAATCTACGGACTCGTTAAAAATCTGGCAAATTTTATTCAGCTTAAAATGGTTAGCCACAGATACTGTAACTCAATAAATATAATGATCATTAATATGAAAATTGCATAGAACAGTGATTTTCACTAAGCTTTTAGAGCAGTAAGCTGGAAAGATCAAAGTTTGCAATTTGGCAAACACACACTGAGACTTTAACATGTATAGTTGCCAAAATAGTTAGCAGGGAATACTTGCAGCTTTCATAATGGCAAAATAGCTGTTTGAACACTACAATATTAGCATACAATATAGTATGAAGTTCTTCCTTACAAAACCTGTGTAAGTTGTGGTAAGTTTGCAAAAATGGTATCCTGTGTATCTTTTACTTTACTGTTTATTGCCATGGGGACAGCTAAATACCAACAATTTCAATGAATGAACCGGTAATGAGAGAACAGAAACTAGCAATTATGTCCCTGGTCATGTGGGTTATTCCTGACCCTAGGTCAAATTGCAGGAAATAGAGTGAACTGTGAAAACATGCAGTCCACATCATTTTAAACTTCATAATTGTGTGTAAATATTGTGTATCACTGGAATTTTTTCTATAAAGAAGGCTCACTATATCAGAACACATTCAGAAGTGGACAAATGCTCAATGCAAAGGATGAATCGATGATCAGTTTTGGACTATGGAAAAACTATAGACCCAATGGTTGCATTCAGAAGGAAAAATTGTAACTATCTTTGCAAACCGGTGCTGTGGCCGAGTGGATAAAGGCGGTGGCATTTGAAGCAATGAGGCTTAGCAATCGGGAGGTTTGGGGTTCGATTCCCGGCCGGGTCATAGTAAGGTGGATTTTCATCCAAGAGCAATCTACGGTTTTCCTATCTGAAATGACTTTCTAAATTGAAAAGATTCCAAATTTGAGTCAAAATGTTGAATTGGAAGCTACCCGACATGTAAGTTGTAATCCATAAACCCTTGCGGGTTTCTCCACATTTGTGGCCGCTTAAGCATTGTAAAAATAAATGCTGATTATTATTAAACTTATTGAACCATTTTGTATGCATACACAATTGCATTCAATTCACACTACAAACTGCAGTATTTTCACTCTATTTAAGTGACCCAAGGCAAACTGTACAGGAAGTGACGTGTGTGACCAACAGAGTTGGCGTTGCTTACAAATGTAATGCAGGTAACCCATAGGTTTTATGTAATGCAGCCTGTAACCCATAGGTTTTATGTAATGCAGGTAACCCATAGATTTTATGTAATGCAGGTAACCCATAGGTTTTATGTAATGCAGGTAAACCATAGGTTTAAAGTCAATAGCTCACAAAGGAGATTTTATTTGAGGTGGAAATTAGCATTACAGATTCAGAGTGATAATGACTATCAAGTTAAAGGGCAGTAGTATCTTACTTGCTTCTCTATGTCTAACTGTTCCCTAAAAAGGCTTTATCTTTCTTACAGATGGTTTCAATTTTTTGTAGATCAGTTACTTGTTTTGCACACTGCACACGATTTCATGTCATCACATTATCATAATAAGATATGTTGAGATGATGACTAGAGACACCCCAGTATTCATGGTATATAAATAGGATATCCCTTCTCTATCATTAATCTCACCAGGCATTATTGTTTCATGTTGCAGCTCTCAATGGATATCAAGTATTGTCTTCAGTGTTTATGCCTTGTCATTTGTCAGGAAACAGTGTTTTGTGCATCTGTGTAGGGCCATGTGGTTTATAAAGCATTACAATGTAAAAAGCACCACTTCAACAAGTCTTCATTAATAAGATGGGAGAGCATAAAGCTGTGTTGTCTGTGTGTAGAATTCTAAAAAAAGTGTGTTTACTTGCTTTGTAAGAACTTACGAATATTTAGATCCAGTTACCTGTAATATCGGTGTTTAGAACCAAATTTATTTTGCCACCTCATGTACCTAATTTTTCAGCGCTTTTCCTTGTTTAAAATGGCCAATGATTTGGGAAAGTGATATCAGATATGATAGTCTACTCTCACCTTTGAAATAGTCTCTACTCAGTAAGTGTTTTCACTGCCATACTAAATATCTTATCCCCATCCAAGAACATACACATTGATTTGGAAGGCACACAGGTGCACAGGTTTTCAACATTGTAGAAAATCACCAAGCTATAGTCCTTGTACCTGAAGCTTTAGAGGTTAGTACCATTATGTTTAGGAGTTGCATAAGTTGGCTTTACATAAAGTCAATAATGGAAATATATATATGGAAAATAACGGCTTGCTCGGCAGATGATGATAAGGAACACACATATTGTTGATGAATTCTGAAATAAAGTTATTATTTGACTACTCGAAATGTTTATTACATGCCAACCTTATGCATTACGAGCAAACTCCTGTGACAAACTTTACGCAGCACAGGTACAGAGCCGTATATAGAAGGTTTGGCCAACTGCGTATGATTTATGATTGGTCAAGGGATTAAAGTGCTCACCGGCTACCATGCTATACGCTCAGTACAGGTAGGACCAATGTTTACTTCGGGAAACATTTCATACAGCAGGTTTGATTCTCTCAGCGAATATTAGCCTCTACTGCTTATGTACACACAAATCATATGCAACACATGCAGTATATTCCCTGATAGGTACTATTTGAACCCTCTTCACAGCTAGTGATTCTTTGCCACCACAATAAAACAATTATGACAGCCATTACAACCATGGCCAAATATGTAGGATATGATGTTTCTTGCCATCAATAAAAGAAGTTTCCACATTAGAAATGTGCAAACAATATGTTTTTTTGGCAAACATAACAAGGCCCTATGTTAGTCCAGATGTTATAAAGAACTGTAACAAGAGAGTGCAAGATAGTGAGTGTCTGTAAATATTGCCCAATAAGTGGTGCATTATAACTGCAGCAGATTGTCAAGATTGTTCCATTGTTCTAAATCCTGTATGTGATATTATCATCTGATATTTATGTTTCGCACTTGTTTATAACTTTCTTCAAAATACTTTAGCTACACATATTGGATTTATCAGCTTCCATTACTGTATATGTTACTTAAATGAAAAGTTACATTAGTTTTCACTATTGGAGAATGGAGAATATTGTTACTCTTGACAATTTTCCTGAGATTAATTTTCCAGAAGGAGCCTTCATTTGTTATAAATGATGCCTTAAATTCAATCAGTGCATGATAATTATTATAGCACTTAATGCAGCCTAGATTTAATGTTTTCTGTCCTTCGGTTGGCAGCCATATCTGCAATCTGTTACCATTCTTGTTCTATGTTTGTTCTACTGTAGGTACAGTGTATCATCAGAACCTTTGGAGAGGACTGGCACATTACAGCAACCTTAGAAGAAGATACAGTGTTGCATCTTAAGATCACTCCTCAGATCACACAGGTAATAAACACTGTAGAATATGAATGAATAGTTCACCCAACATGAAGGGAACTGTATACATACATTTACTTTGCTTACTTATCTCCTCACAACCTCAGCACAGATCTCACTCCTTGCCTAGAGTGATCTTGTAAAACTTGAAGCACTCAGTGACTGGTCACTCCCAGTCAATGAACGTCTTCATTCTATCACAGAAAGGCTAATATAAAGGGTCTATATGGTTACTTTTCAATGGGAACATGAAGCACTCAGTGACTGGTCACTCCCAGTCAATGAACGTCTTCATTCTATCACAGAAAGGCTAATATAAAGGGTATATATGGTTACTTTGCAATGGGAACATGAAGCACTCAGTGACTGGTCACTCCCAGTGAATGAACGTCTTCTATCACAGAAAGGCTAATATAAAGGGTATATATGGTTACTTCAGGCTAATATTAAGGGTATATATGGTTACTTTTCAATGGGAACATGAAGAAGGAAGGTATGGAGTTCCAGTCTGTTCCTTGTCAGTGTTGACTAATTCATAAGAAATACTTGAATTGTCCAATCCTAACACATTGATGTAATTGGTAACAATATCCTAAGTTAAATAGTAAAGCTGTGTCTTTCTTTCTACACTTATTATATTGGACAGTTTGTCAACTCAACTTGGTGGTACCTCAGACATCCTGGGCAAATGAACTGGTTCACAGCAGAGAAACCAGTGGGCCAATCTGTCCACACTAGAAAAATGAGACTAATTGAAAGTTCTAGTAAAATGTATATTTATTTCATAGATCTGTTACCTATCTCCAATCAATATATGCACTGTCTTAGATGTATGTACACAGCATATCAATTTTGATAACATGTTAGCCCTTTGCCCCACTGGCCAACTTCTTGGTCCACGCCCATTCTCTTTTAATACAAATGTACCATTCTTAAAGCTTACAAAAACTGTTTCTGTGTTAAATTGATGGCTGACACTGTATCATGTTGCTTGTTGTAGTCAGCATTCAGTGAAGCTGTTTATGTAGCAGAGTGTATCAGTAGAATTGATTGTCATCAAGTCAACCCATAATACAATCATCAAGAAAGAAATTGATATTCATGTACTGTACTGCTGCTGTTATCTATATCAGTGCTATGCTATACTGAGTATCATTGTAGTCATTTTGTATTATACCTGTAGGCAGAATTAACTCTGGAAGCATCCATCCTTTCAACAACAAAAATAGCAATTAGCTAAGCCTGGTCATCTGTTCCATCATTGTAGGCTTTCTGTCACCATGACAACAGAAAGTAAACTCTTATTGTGATGAGTTGCCTGAACAATGGACTGCTGTGCCATTGAAAACTACTCTGATTATGCATGATTTGGCAGAATTTTGTGTTTTTTTTTCTGTCAGATTTTGTGTCGTGGTATACTCTCAATGTAGTGGTACTTTCTTGGTTTCCACACAGCTTTTACACAGATAAGTGGGGCAATTATTATTAAACCAAGTTGTTGTGTCACATTTTTGTTGGTATAAACAAATGCTCTTCAGCTTGATCAGCCTTGTGGTGTACAAGTAATTAAGTTTAATTGTGTTGATATTGCAGAGAGAGTTGAGATGTATTCAGCTATATGGACAGCTCTGCAACAATTTGCATTGAAATATATTCATTGAATACACACAAATCTATGGCAACATATAAACTACAAATATCACAGTAACCAATACACTTTTATACCCTCTGCCATTCCACTCTATGTCATCAGTGTTATCAGTGTTGTCATTCCACTCTGTCATCAGTGTTTTCATTGATGTCATTCCACTCTGTCATCAGTGTTATCAGTGTTGTCATTTCACTCTGTTTTCAGTGATGTCATTTCACTCTATGTCATCAGTGTTATCAGTGTTGTCATTTCACTCTGTCATCAGTGTTGTCATTTCATTCTATTTCATCAGTGTTATCATTGATGTCATTGCACTGTATGTCATCAGTGTTATCAGTGTTGTCATTTCACTCTCTTGTCAGTTATGTCATTTCATTCTATTTCATCAGTGTTATTATTGATGTCATTCCACTCTGTCATCAGTGTTATCAGTGTTGTCATTCCACTCTGTCATCAGTGTTATCTGTGTTGTCATTCCACTCTGTCATCAGTGTTATCAGTGTTGTCATTCCACTGTCATCAGTGTTTTCATTGATGTCATTCTACTCTGTCATCAGTGTTTTCATTGACATCATTTCACTCTGTTGTCAGTTATGTCATTTCATTCTATTTCATCAGTGTTATCATTGATGTCATTGCACTGTATGTCATCAGTGTTATCAGTGTTGTCATTTCACTCTGTTGTCAGTTATGTCATTTCATTCTATTTCATCAGTGTTATTATTGATGTCATTCCACTCTGTCATCAGTGTTATCAGTGTTGTCATTCCACTCTGTCATCAGTGTTATCAGTGTTGTCATTCCACTCTGTCATCAGTGTTATCAGTGTTGTCATTCCACTCTGTCATCAGTGTTATCAGTGTTGTCATTCCACTGTCATCAGTGTTTTCATTGATGTCATTCTACTCTGTCATCAGTGTTTTCATTGACATCATTTCACTCTGTTGTCAGTTATGTCATTTCATTCTATTTCATCAGTGTTATCAGTGTTGTCATTTCACTCTATGTCATTAGTGTTATCAGTACTGTCAATTCACTTCATGTCGTCAGTGTTATCAGTGATATCATTTGACTCTATATTCACTCTGTTTCAGATATTCCACTTAACACAGCAAAATGACAATGTTGATGATTTTATCTAAATTGTGTAAAAGTAAGTTGGCCTGATGTTTCGATCCTAGCAGGATCTTCTTCAAAGGCTAATGGCAAGTAACAGTAACAGAAGGGAAAAAAACACACAGAATACAGACAGGTTAATGAGCATGGTGAACACAAAGAGATAGATGTAAGGAGATTAGTAGACAAGGGATGGAGAGAAGAAAGAAAGAAACCAACAGGGGAAGAGGAGAGGTAGGAGATTAACAGTGCAGGGACAAAGAGAGGATTAAGGGAAGGGGGTAGGGTGTAAACTGGAGAAGGACAAAGACAGAAAGGAGTGGAGAAAAAGGGTGGAAGAGAGCTATGAAAAGAGGAGTGATGGGGGGGGGGACAAGGGGAGATGGGGAGGGGGGCAGAAGAAAAGTTAGTCATGTCCTTCCTGAATGTTGAGCCCATGAGTCTGAATGGTGCTGAGGCATTGCATCCACAGCCTCTCTCTGCTGATTGGTACTACTGTAGGTCAGTAATGCTACCTAAGGATTCAATTCCCTGAAGAGACATGTCGTTACTGGTATGGTTGCATACACAGCCTCTCTCTGCTGATTGGTACTACTGTAGGTCAGTAATGCTACCTAAGGATTCAATCCCCTGTAGGGACATGTCGTTACTGGTATGGTTGCATACACAGCCTCTCTCTGCTGATTGGTACTACTGTAGGTCAGTCATGCTACCTAAGGATTCAATCCCCTGTAGGGACATGTCGTTACTGGTATGGTTGCATACACAGCCTCTCTCTGCTGATTGGTACTACTGTAGGTCAGGAATGCTACCTAAGGATTCAATCCCCTGAAGAGACATGTCGTTACTGGTATGGTTGCATCCACAGCCTCTCTCTGCTGATTGGTACTACTGTAGGTCAGGAATGCTACCTCAGGATTCAATCCCCTGTAGGGACATGTCGTTACTGGTATGGTTGCATCCACAGCCTCTCTCTGCTGATTGGTACTACTGTAGGTCAGGAATGCTACCTAAGGATTCAATCCCCTGTAGGGACATGTCATTACTAGTATGGTTGCATCCACAGCCTCTCTCTGCTGATTGGTACTACTGTAGGTCAGGAATGCTACCTAAGGATTCAATTCCCTGAAGAGACATGTCTTTTCTGGTACATGGTTGATTTTTATCTATTCACAGAATGAGAGTGTTGACATCCATGCTATGTCGTTACTGGTTGATTTTATCTATTCACAGAATGAGAGTGTTGACATCCATGCTATGTCGTTACTGGTTGATTTTATCTATTCACAGAATGAGAGTGTTGACATCCATGCTATGGAGGCAATAATTCGTAATGCTATCCTGTCTGCCACCTTCACCACTGTCATACCAACTAGAGCATTGCCGAGGGATATGGCAACTTTAGCCTGGTCCAGGCAAAAACCAAGTCCACCAGGGGTAAGCAAATGGTCTTACATCAAAGGATATTTATCTGGAAATTTAGCATTCCATTGTCACTTCATAATTTACATATTAGCAATTTGCGATTGATGTTACAATGGAGATGACTATGGTACAATTTGTACTTTGCGAACCTGAATTAACAAGTAATTTCCCTTTTCATAAAAATTGACAATTTTATTGGCGCAAACAATTATGCATGCACACAACAAAACTTCTTATTTTAATTTTAAAATCAGCCAATCAAATCATATCTATCACATGATGTCAGGCAATAAGAAGCGACCTGTTTCATTCATTGTATACATACATTGATGTACTAGGCCTATACTAGTAGATGTAAGAAGCGACCTGTTTCATTCATTTTATACATACATTGATGTACTAGGCCTATACTAGTAGATGTAAGAAGCAACCTGTTTCATTCATTGTATACATACATTGATGTACTAGGCCTATACTAGTAGATGTAAGAAGCGACCTGTTTCATTCATTGTATACATACATTGATGTACTAGGCCTATACTAGTAGATGTAAGAAGCGACCTGTTTCATTCATTGTATACATACATTGATGTACTAGGCCTATACTAGTAGATGTAAGAAGCGACCTGTTTCATTCATTGTATACATACATTGATGTACTAGGCCTATACTAGTAGATGTAAGAAGCGACCTGTTTCATTCATTGTATACATACATTGATGTACTAGGCCTATACTAGTAGATGTAAGAAGCGACCTGTTTCATTCATTGTATACATACATTGATGTACTAGGCCTATACTAGTAGATGTAAGAAGCGACCTATTTCATTCATTTTATACATACATTGATGTACTAGGCCTATACTAGTAGATGTAAGAAGCGACCTATTTCATTCATTGTATACATACATTGATGTACTAGGCCTATACTAGTAGATGTAAGAAGCGACCTGTTTCATTCATTTTATACATACATTGATGTACTAGGCCTATACTAGTAGATGTAAGAAGCGACCTATTTCATTCATTTTATACATACATTGATGTACTAGGCCTATACTAGTAGATGTAAGAAGCGACCTGTTTCATTCATTTTATACATACATTGATGTACTAGGCCTATACTAGTAGATGTAAGAAGCGACCTATTTCATTCATTTTATACATACATTGATGTACTAGGCCTATACTAGTAGATGTAAGAAGCGACCTATTTCATTCATTTTATACATACATTGATGTACTAGGCCTATACTAGTAGATGTAAGAAGCGACCTGTTTCATTCATTTTATACATACATTGATGTACTAGGCCTATACTAGTAGATGTAAGAAGCGACCTGTTTCATTCATTTTATACATACATTGATGTACTAGGCCTACAGTATACTAGCAGATGTAAGAAGCGACCTATTTCATTCATTGTATACATACATTGATGTACTAGGCCTATACTAGTAGATGTAAGAAGCGACCTGTTTCATTCATTTTATAAATACATTGATGTACTAGGCCTATACTAGTAGATGTAAGAAGCGACCTGTTTCATTCATTGTATACATACATTGATGTACTAGGCCTATACTAGTAGATGTAAGAAGCGACCTGTTTCATTCATTGTATACATACATTGATGTACTAGGCCTATACTAGTAGATGTAAGAAGCGACCTGTTTCATTCATTTTATACATACATTGATGTACTAGGCCTATACTAGTAGATGTAAGAAGCGACCTATTTCATTCATTTTATACATACATTGATGTACTAGGCCTATACTAGTAGATGTAAGAAGCGACCTATTTCATTCATTGTATACATACATTGATGTACTAGGCCTATACTAGTAGATGTAAGAAGCGACCTGTTTCATTCATTTTATACATACATTGATGTACTAGGCCTATACTAGTAGATGTAAGAAGCGACCTATTTCATTCATTTTATACATACATTGATGTACTAGGCCTATACTAGTAGATGTAAGAAGCGACCTGTTTCATTCATTTTATAAATACATTGATGTACTAGGCCTATACTAGTAGATGTAAGAAGCGACCTGTTTCATTCATTTTATACATACATTGATGTACTAGGCCTATACTAGTAGATGTAAGAAGCGACCTATTTCATTCATTGTATACATACATTGATGTACTAGGCCTATACTAGTAGATGTAAGAAGCGACCTGTTTCATTCATTTTATACATACATTGATGTACTAGGCCTATACTAGTAGATGTAAGAAGCGACCTGTTTCATTCATTTTATACATACATTGATGTACTAGGCCTATACTAGTAGATGTAAGAAGCGACCTGTTTCATTCATTGTGTACATACATTGATGTACTAGGCCTATACTAGTAGATGTAAGAAGCGACCTGTTTCATTCATTGTGTACATACATTGATGTACTAGGCCTATACTAGTAGATGTAAGAAGCGACCTGTTTCATTCATTGTATACATACATTGATGTACTAGGCCTATACTAGTAGATGTAAGAAGCGACCTGTTTCATTCATTGTATACATACATTGATGTACTAGGCCTATACTAGTAGATGTAAGAAGCGACCTGTTTCATTCATTTTATACATACATTGATGTACTAGGCCTATACTAGTAGATGTAAGAAGCGACCTGTTTCATTCATTTTATAAATACATTGATGTACTAGGCCTATACTAGTAGATGTAAGAAGCGACCTGTTTCATTCATTGTATACATACATTGATGTACTAGGCCTATACTAGCAGATGTAAGAAGCGACCTGTTTCATTCATTGTATACATACATTGATGTACTAGGCCTATACTAGCAGATGTAAGAAGCGACCTGTTTCATTCATTTTATACATACATTGATGTACTAGGCCTATACTAGTAGATGTAAGAAGCGACCTGTTTCATTCATTTTATACATACATTGATGTACTAGGCCTATACTAGTAGATGTAAGAAGCGACCTGTTTCATTCATTTTATACATACATTGATGTACTAGGCCTATACTAGTAGATGTAAGAAGCGACCTGTTTCATTCATTTTATACATACATTGATGTACTAGGCCTATACTAGTAGATGTAAGAAGCGACCTGTTTCATTCATTGTATACATACATTGATGTACTAGGCCTATACTAGTAGATGTAAGAAGCGACCTGTTTCATTCATTTTATAAATACATTGATGTACTAGGCCTATACTAGTAGATGTAAGAAGCGACCTGTTTCATTCATTTTATACATACATTGATGTACTAGGCCTATACTAGCAGATGTAAGAAGCGACCTGTTTCATTCATTGTATACATACATTGATGTACTAGGCCTATACTAGTAGATGTAAGAAGCGACCTGTTTCATTCATTTTATACATACATTGATGTACTAGGCCTATACTAGTAGATGTAAGAAGCGACCTGTTTCATTCATTTTATACATACATTGATGTACTAGGCCTATACTAGTAGATGTAAGAAGCGACCTGTTTCATTCATTGTATACATACATTGATGTACTAGGCCTATACTAGTAGATGTAAGAAGCGACCTGTTTCATTCATTTTATACATACATTGATGTACTAGGCCTATACTAGTAGATGTAAGAAGCGACCTGTTTCATTCATTTTATACATACATTGATGTACTAGGCCTATACTAGTAGATGTAAGAAGCGACCTGTTTCATTCATTTTATACATACATTGATGTACTAGGCCTATACTAGTAGATGTAAGAAGCGACCTGTTTCATTCATTTTATACATACATTGATGTACTAGGCCTATACTAGTAGATGTAAGAAGCGACCTGTTTCATTCATTTTATACATACATTGATGTACTAGGCCTATACTAGTAGATGTAAGAAGCGACCTGTTTCATTCATTGTATACATACATTGATGTACTAGGCCTATACTAGTAGATGTAAGAAGCGACCTGTTTCATTCATTTTATACATACATTGATGTACTAGGCCTATACTAGTAGATGTAAGAAGCGACCTGTTTCATTCATTTTATACATACATTGATGTACTAGGCCTATACTAGTAGATGTAAGAAGCGACCTGTTTCATTCATTTTATACATACATTGATGTACTAGGCCTATACTAGTAGATGTAAGAAGCGACCTGTTTCATTCATTGTATACATACATTGATGTACTAGGCCTATACTAGTAGATGTAAGAAGCGACCTGTTTCATTCATTTTATACATACATTGATGTACTAGGCCTATACTAGTAGATGTAAGAAGCGACCTGTTTCATTCATTGTATACATACATTGATGTACTAGGCCTATACTAGTAGATGTAAGAAGCGACCTGTTTCATTCATTGTATACATACATTGATGTACTAGGCCTATACTAGTAGATGTAAGAAGCGACCTGTTTCATTCATTGTATACATACATTGATGTACTAGGCCTATACTAGTAGATGTAAGAAGCGACCTATTTCATTCATTTTATACATACATTGATGTACTAGGCCTATACTAGTAGATGTAAGAAGCGACCTGTTTCATTCATTTTATACATACATTGATGTACTAGGCCTATACTAGTAGATGTAAGAAGCGACCTGTTTCATTCATTTTATACATACATTGATGTACTAGGCCTATACTAGTAGATGTAAGAAGCGACCTGTTTCATTCATTGTATACATACATTGATGTACTAGGCCTATACTAGTAGATGTAAGAAGCGACCTGTTTCATTCATTTTATACATACATTGATGTACTAGGCCTATACTAGTAGATGTAAGAAGCGACCTGTTTCATTCATTTTATACATACATTGATGTACTAGGCCTATACTAGTAGATGTAAGAAGCGACCTGTTTCATTCATTTTATACATACATTGATGTACTAGGCCTATACTAGTAGATGTAAGAAGCGACCTGTTTCATTCATTGTATACATACATTGATGTACTAGGCCTATACTAGTAGATGTAAGAAGCGACCTGTTTCATTCATTGTATACATACATTGATGTACTAGGCCTATACTAGTAGATGTAAGAAGCGACCTGTTTCATTCATTGTATACATACATTGATGTACTAGGCCTATACTAGTAGATGTAAGAAGCGACCTGTTTCATTCATTGTATACATACATTGATGTACTAGGCCTATACTAGTAGATGTAAGAAGCGACCTGTTTCATTCATTTTATACATACATTGATGTACTAGGCCTATACTAGTAGATGTAAGAAGCGACCTGTTTCATTCATTTTATACATACATTGATGTACTAGGCCTATACTAGTAGATGTAAGAAGCGACCTGTTTGTTTCATTTTATACATACATTGATGTACTAGGCCTATACTAGTAGATGTAAGAAGCGACCTATTTGTTTCATTTTATACATACATTGATGTACTAGGCCTATACTAGTAGATGTAAGAAGCGACCTGTTTCATTCATTGTATACATACATTGATGTACTAGGCCTATACTAGTAGATGTAAGAAGCGACCTGTTTCATTCATTTTATACATACATTGATGTACTAGGCCTATACTAGTAGATGTAAGAAGCGACCTGTTTCATTCATTTTATACATACATTGATGTACTAGGCCTATACTAGTAGATGTAAGAAGCGACCTGTTTCATTCATTGTATACATACATTGATGTACTAGGCCTATACTAGTAGATGTAAGAAGCGACCTGTTTCATTCATTTTATACATACATTGATGTACTAGGCCTATACTAGTAGATGTAAGAAGCGACCTGTTTCATTCATTGTATACATACATTGATGTACTAGGCCTATACTAGTAGATGTAAGAAGCGACCTGTTTCATTCATTGTATACATACATTGATGTACTAGGCCTATACTAGTAGATGTAAGAAGCGACCTGTTTCATTCATTTTATACATACATTGATGTACTAGGCCTATACTAGTAGATGTAAGAAGCGACCTGCTTCATTCATTTTATACATACATTGATGTACTAGGCCTATACTAGTAGATGTAAGAAGCGACCTATTTCATTCATTGTATACATACATTGATGTACTAGGCCTATACTAGTAGATGTAAGAAGCGACCTGTTTCATTCATTGTATACATACATTGATGTACTAGGCCTATACTAGTAGATGTAAGAAGCGACCTATTTCATTCATTGTATACATACATTGATGTACTAGGCCTATACTAGTAGATGTAAGAAGCGACCTATTTCATTCATTGTATACATACATTGATGTACTAGGCCTATACTAGTAGATGTAAGAAGCGACCTATTTCATTCATTGTATACATACATTGATGTACTAGGCCTATACTAGTAGATGTAAGAAGCGACCTATTTCATTCATTGTATACATACATTGATGTACTAGGCCTATACTAGTAGATGTAAGAAGCGACCTGTTTCATTCATTGTATACATACATTGATGTACTAGGCCTATACTAGTAGATGTAAGAAGCAACCTATTTCATTCATTGTATACATACATTGATGTACTAGGCCTATACTAGTAGATGTAAGAAGCGACCTATTTCATTCATTGTATACATACATTGATGTACTAGGCCTATACTAGTAGATGTAAGAAGCGACCTATTTCATTCATTGTATACATACATTGATGTACTAGGCCTATACTAGTAGATGTAAGAAGCGACCTATTTCATTCATTTTATACATACATTGATGTACTAGGCCTATACTAGTAGATGTAAGAAGCGACCTGTTTCATTCATTGTATACATACATTGATGTACTAGGCCTATACTAGTAGATGTAAGAAGCGACCTATTTCATTCATTGTATACATACATTGATGTACTAGGCCTATACTAGTAGATGTAAGAAGCGACCTGTTTCATTCATTTTATACATACATTGATGTACTAGGCCTATACTAGTAGATGTAAGAAGCGACCTGTTTCATTCATTTTATACAGGGGCGTATCCAGGGGGAGGCGCAACAGGCGCGCGCCCCCCCTATTGGCCGTCACCAAAAAAAAAAAAAGTTTAGCCAAAAAAAAAAAAAAAAAATTGATGACGACCTTTATGTGAGATGTCGGTGATCGCTCAACCCCCCCCCCCCCTCCCGTATGCTTTATTTTTTGTTTGCCAAAAAAAGGTTCTGGCGAAGTTCGGCGGCATAATAGTTTTAGAAACATAGATGGTACAGTAATTGTGTTTGTATTATCACTATAAACACTAAATGACATGCCAGCCATACTAAATTGTGCATTTTGTGTCCATATTTACTGGAAATGTTGCTTATTATTAAGGTCGAAAAATGGATCACATATGGCCATGGGCGGCGATCCTGGGTGGAGGGGGGATATATCCCCCCATGAAAATGGGTGGAGGGGATGTAATGCACCATATCCCCCCACCCCCCACCAAATGCCAGGGATAAGAATATTTTCATGCCTACATTTATGCATCTTCGTTAATGTACGGCTCTTTTTTAGCTTCATTTCTCGCCTACCATAAACGCAGTGCGATCTTTTAAAAGCCTCTTTATAAAGCAAAAATAGTGTCCTGTAGGCTTCATTGGCCCTATAACAACAAAATGTATTATTGCGCCCACGGTATTGATATAGTACATATATGCACCCTCATAGTATTCATATAGGCCCTATAGTAGGCCTACACACGTACATGTTCCCTCGAACAGCTGAGAATCTCATGTAACCAGGGTAATGCTTAATACACGTTTCACCTGGATGCCCTAGCAATCGGTACCTAGGAATGTAACTATGTGTAATTGTGTATTGCATGTGTATAGGCCTATAATAGCCTGCATGAGGCCATTTTCTTCATCGAATAATATAACAGAGCTCTCGAACATTCTAACGTTGCGCCTGAAACAAGATTGACAGGGGCAATTTTCCCAAAATAACACCCGAAATTTAAAAAAAAAAGGATTTTGGATCCTGATTATGAGATATTTCGGACATGACATCCCTATTTTAAAGTTGGGTATATGCCGCTTGGAAGCCTCGGGAAGTGCCGTTTCCGGCCATCTAGAGGGTTTGTTAATCCCAAAATTTTCTCGTACGCTTCGCGCCAACCCATGGTGGCGCTACGCTTAGATAGTCAACAAGGTCATATCCCCCCCCCAACTCGGAAGTACGGATCGCCGCCCATGCATATGACACCAATTTGCATTTCAGCCCTTTGAAAGCAAAAATTGTACACCCCTCCCCTTAGACCCATCCCTCCAGGCGATCATTCATGCCTGGCGCCCCCCCTATTGGAAAATCCTGGATACGCCCCTGTTTTATACATACATTGATGTACTAGGCCTATACTAGTAGATGTAACTGGGCCATTCATTTTTAGCAATTTCCTTAACACGTAATCAAAACCCCCAAAAAGAAGAAAAAGAAGTTCTAGATAGGAGTATACAAATATTCATTACATGTATTGAAGCTTCGTTAACACGAATGAGCTACCTTCGGTAAGTATATCATATGCAGCCTGTACATGCTATTAGTATATTAACATTAGCTGGTGTATTAAATGTTCATAAAACGAATCAAACATGGCAAATGCAAGGTGTATCAATATATTATAGACTCTACTTATGCTACAGTATAGTCCTAAGGCATTAGGCCTTCGATATAATCCTGGATGGTATGTTCTAAAATTTCCCTGACTGTTCTCCAAATTTCAATTTAACGTGTTGTTCAAATTGACCAATCAGTGAGTAATTATTTTCTCTCACATCCAATTCGTAATGACAACTTTATTGCATAGTCAGTCATTTCTGACTTTGAGTTTGGATTTTACGTAAACTGATGATAGCTTTAGCCATGATTTCTTTGTTTATATTTTAAATTTTGTTCAGTTAAGTTTTATTTTACATTTTAAAGTGTTGAATCTAAATCAACAGATATTCAAAGCAATATGCGAGCTCATTTTATGACGTTCGTATAGGACTATAATGCCCTGTATTGTGTACATTTATTTATATATTATTCACACACTGGTACAGTATATGGGACGGTCAGTATTAATTTTGAAATTTCACAAGTTTTGCCCTGTCCCATTATTCATGAAATGCATATGTAATACAGAGAATGTTATAGGCGTGGCTTATCATTTGATAATTAGCCATATTGCTGACCAAAACTTTTTGCTAAATTTGGTGAGATGGGCAATTCCGTAAAGTCGGACGTACATTTTCGTTGATCCATATCTCAATGGCTATAAATAGGAGATAACTTTTCATTTGGGTTTAATGGAACATCTACCTGTACCTTGTACTATTCTTGTATGGAGTTGCATTCGTGGTCCATCCAAATAAACTACAAAAATACTCAAAAAACGTCCCTGTGACGGACGTACCCAGAGAAAGTGACTTTTTCAGATCGTATTTTTCTTTTGAAATTTCTGTGAACTGGAATGGGATGCAATAAAAATCTACTATACATGTTATTAAGAAGACTCTTAACTACACATATCAGTAAACAAGCAGTTGAAACCTTTATCACTTCCCTGCAATATTTTCAAATTCCTCTGTGACGGACGTACAATTTTTTGCGACGGACGTACACGTGTGAAATTATATGGTAAATGTATGTCCGTCACAAACAAAAGTGCTACTTTGGTATCCCTAAAATTTCAATTTGTGACAGAGCTTCACCCCTGGAGAGTTTCCATGTTGACAGCACGGTACACAATACTGCAGCATTTACTTGTGGCTAATGGTACAACTTAGGTAACAGTAATAGTGAAAAGAAGGTTTACCCTCTCACAAAATTTCTATTCCATTGGAAATCTATATTTCACTTTAAGTTGTATGCAAATCATCACTGGAAATGATAATGGTAAGCTCATTTAAATGTTGTGTGAATCATTATAAACAATACAGATGTTAGACCCCTAGGGTGTTGAAGTTCTCTAGTGGGTCAGAATGATTGGTCTTTATTAACATTAAGATGGTATGAGCACCAAACCATTTTTCTTTCACTTTTCTTGACACCCTGTTTAATTACTTGACAATTTTTGTTTATTAAAATACATGTACTGCAAGCTTCTGTATGAATGATATAACAGCAATTTTCAGCAAGGAAGAATTTCAGATGTGTGATACAGTATGTTGGATTGCTTCAGGAGCTCTTATGCTGTGTTCACCTTGGATCCCCTGTTCTTGGTCCTATGTTGACAATTTAACCGCAAATATGTCATACCAAAATCTATTTTGTTCACACTTGAACTCATACTCCAGCTCTGATTGCCCACTCTGAGTCAATGAACAGGAAGTTACAATATTTGTAGGGTGACCCTCACAAAAGTGCGAATGCACAAAGTGTATGGCAAATTTCTAATAAAGATGAGTGTCACAAACTTCTGCATGCAGTGTATTCAAGATTGAGGTGAAAGTGGGAGAAAGAAGTCAGTGTTAACCAGGGTGTGCATATTACAAATAGCTATTCAGCAGTAGGGTTGGGCGATATTTGCTTTTTAATGTGACGATAAATACTTCAAAAATTATCGCGATATTTCGATAATTACGATAATTTTTTCTTGTTGTTTTTAGTGTGTTCGCGAACACACTAAAAACAACTGCCGATTTCCCACCGGTGTTTTCGCGCAGCAAACACACCGAGCATAATGGCGTGGGGTCCAGGGGCCCGCCCACTGATCTGTACAGATCAGTGGGCCCGCCTTAGAGCCCCGGTGAGGTCAAGGGTGAACCCCTTGTGGGGGTCCAGGGGGCGAAGGCCCCCGGAAAAGTTAAGTATTTTTGCGTGTCTGGCGATAAAAATTCGCAATTGAGGATTCAAAATACTGACTAACTTTTTGAATTTAAATTGTCACGAAACTGATGAAAGTTCTAAAATGACAAGTTAGAGTAGCTATATTTTGTGATAAAATGAAAAGAGATTTAATCTGTCTTACAATCTTTATAAAGTTTAACTTACAAAACTCTCGATATTATGAAACAAACTACGTAAGACTGCCTAGCAGTCAGTTTACAACTGCAGTGTTTACCCTACTTAAATATCACGGTAGGCTACATGTGCTTCTTTCCTAAGTACCTTGACAAACAACCCCCCTGTCTAACACCTGTTTGTTAACATTTTTGGCACGGTTCCAAAGAACTTTTCATGGGGTAAACTATATTGGCTCCACTCAAGAATTAATTAGGTCAGTTTGTAAAGGATCGGTAAAGTTATGCGAAATATTATATAAGACGTTCAAGGAAAGTATAGGTAAATATCCCCGTAACATTAAGGTAAGTAAACACACCTCAAGCCAACCGACTCCTCCGCATGAACAAAACAATCTTTTCCCCATGATACACAAGGCAGAGTCTAGCTATACCATACAGACATAGCACGATATCAAGGCCCCAATAGCTACAGTATTGCCATCTTTATGAAAGTAAACCTTCTAATCCCATGTTTTATGCCACAAGGCATGATAAACTTAATGCTAAATATTGTTTCAATGTCCTTGTGGAAAACGTCAACTTCGCAAAATACAATTTGTTGTGTTTTTGTTGTTACGTGAGAAACGTAACCTACGAAGTGGTTAGGCTATTTACTATACACTTAACTATGGTAGGATATTAATTTTTCCTTTTTTTGGAAATTCTAGAAAATACTTTCTTTTCCCCCCGCATAACACCAGATGTGGTCTTCTGGTTTATTCATAAATGGGTGTACCAGAGCCTTGTTTACATGACATTTCTTGCATTTAGCACGATATGCAAGTTTCGCGTGAATTTTTCGAAAGTATTTTGCTCGAACTTTCGTAAAATTAGAAAGGTGTACCAACTTACTTTTCGTACACAATTGGTAATTTTTCTACTGATTTTCAGAGGTTTGTTCTCTATACAGTCAATGTTGTAAAGGACGGGTTTTTTACTAAGTTCAAAATCAGTAAATGAAGTTGATAAACTTTATTTCTTTTCAACTTTCTTAACCATGGAATGCTAGAATAACATTTACACATAAAACGGAGAATTTAAAAAAAAAAATTATTTCAAATTTCTTTCACAAGAAATTATCGTCATTTGTTCAATCCTCAAAAATATCGTCTTCAAAAAAAATTATCGCGATAATAATAATTTTCGATATATCGCCCAACCCTATTCAGCAGTACTGCTGAATAGCTATGAGAGCATTTACTGGCAATAGTTCTTAAATATCTAATGTCAAGGTACAGAGATACAGAGACACACCCTTGGTTAGTATAGCAACTATGAAACATGTATAAAAGTAATACACACAAACACTGTGAAGTTAAGGAAGAACCATCTGGTAACTGTCCACCAACATTAAACTATGAGCACATGTGGTTCAAAATTAACTTTTCTTCCACATAATGATACCTGAGACCTACCACAAAAGGTAATGAACCTAAAGCAAATGTAGAACAAATTACATCAAAATAATAACATGCATACTACAGCCGTAACAAAATACTAACAATTGCAATAACAGTTCTTGATGACTCTCTGACAATCTTCCTTCCAAAACTAATATATTATTTTACTCAAAACTGGTTGAACATATGGTAATAAATATGTTGGATATCGAAAAGGAAACCTCATGGTCAGAGGGAAGAATAAATGGCAGAACTACAAAGAAACAATGTTGTTCACAATCAAATAGTTTGTAGCTAATAGTTCCATATGTCCATGGTTAATTTGCCTAATAGCGCATGGAACAGGCATGGTGTTATGTAGCTCGTTTGCCTTGATCTCCGGTCACCTTGGTCCCCCGAGTGTTCACACTCTGGAACTGATATCCCCAGAACAGGGGACCAACATGTCGCGGTCCGACCCTGAGTAGGATAGTATTTACACTAGGATGTTGATCTCGAGCAGGGGATATGATTGGATCAGATCCCCTCTGTGTGTTTTCTAATGTGAACAAGGCTTTCAGATGAAAGTATATCAATGTAGACAATAGCATACTGTACATGTGGTTCAATACCATGCCATTCTTTGATACCTTGCCAAGTGCTAACTAATAACACAAACATATGTTAGTTAACACTGTAGTATGCAGTGTTTGCCTACCACTACATTTATGCTAATGAATTGACCACAAAACTACCTAATGTCTGTGTAAATGAATAAATGGGTTTGATAATTAAATTCAGAGGTAATGTAGTGATAAACATGTTAAAATACATTGTTTATCTAAACAAAAATAATGTGACGGACGTACGCGTGACGGACGTATGTGACGGAAATACGTAAGTCTGTCAGAGCATTTTCTGAAAAAATAAAATCCAAGGGATTACAGGTAAAGGCACATTATGTAGCTATTGAGTGTTCAAAATGTGCATTGAATTGTAGACGTCTTGAAATCTTGGTACTTCCTTCTGTATGAAATTTTAAAAAATGTGATTTTTCTGTGACGGACGTACACATGACAAGTGACACATGTAAGAAAAGTTAGTCTCAGAAAACTGAAAATCCCTGCAACTTTATCTGTTTGTAAATTGAATCTACATATTATATCACTTTAACCAATCCAAGAATATTTATTCCTCTGGAGATACACTGTAGGCAAAAATAGGCATTTTGTTTTGGGGTGATTTTTGTGAAGCAAATTTGAGAGTTTTTCGGTTGACTAATACACACCTTAATCTGCCTGAAAACAATGTGTTCTACAAAAATTAGCTAAATATTATGAAACTTCAGAGTTTTAGCTTTCATCTGATACCCTACATGTAATGATTCAACGCTTTTTAATTTTTGGTGAAAAGGTTTACTAGTTTACGGAACTGCCAACATTCAAGACATTTTTTGTGCAAAATTTGTTAGGTACATGTTTGGAGTAGCATAAAAGATCACAATAATGGTATGCAGGCATCCCTTTGGGGTGATACTTAAAGGCAATATATGCTACTTTAAAGGATGTTGTAAGGTTTCTAAATTGTGTAGGGCCCAATACACAATTCTTTAACCATATTGTGCAAGTTGTTGTTTGTACACTAGAACTGCTTGAAACATTTCAATTTAGTGCGGTTGACATTTTCAAATTTCTATCATGGAAAGCTGTACAAACAGTGCTTTACCACAGAAAACATGAAATGCAAGAAACGATACAGGAACATGTGACAGCTGGAGAAGCTCTTTCTTTATAGTCATTGAGAAGAAGATATATGATGATTTGCATGAAGCTTCCTGTTTTTGTTACAGATTAGTGTGCCATCTCTGTAAATTTATGCATAAAGGTGTTTGTGTAGTTCGTATTCCTTGCTGAATCTGACCAGTGCAAGCTTGCCTGTGCATGTATGTTCTGCACATGAACTAGTTGATATTCATCATAAGATAAGATTAAAGCTTTATAGTGGATATTCTAGTGATGCCAATTCATTCATTGCTCACATATTGTGCAGTTGGCTATTAACCCCTTCATTAAGGGTACATACAATGCCTACAGTACATCGACATGGAACTTTTGTTTATATTTTGTGTAATAAAGTTATGTGTACAGATTGCATGGCTCAGAACCATGGAAAGTTATAATCCCAACACAAAATACACCTAGATGTTAATGTTAGGAAGTAACTTGCCTGTGCTCTCATGTTTTTGTATCATGTTTTTCATATATTGTTTCATGTGGTTTTGATAGACCAGTCCTTCTGAACGTAGGAGTGATGTTTCAGGATCAAATCATGTTGCTGCAAAAGTTCCACAAGAGCCAAGACTCCTTGTCAGAGGTTAGTATCTTACGTGTCTCCATTCTAAATATGTACTCAAATCAATCTAGCTTACAGAAGTTGGTAATAAGGAAATGTAAATCATTTTGACACTTTCCAGCTTCAAGCAAGTTTCATTGTTTTCATTCATGTTGTTGAAACTTTACAAATTTTACTTCTAATATTCAAGCCATTATGTACAGAAAAGCATTGCTAAAAATATCCCTGCATGTTTTGTGAAGCCATTAATTATCTCAGCACAGTTGAAAAATTGTAAGTTTGGTGTATGTTTTCAAACCATACCAAACATGAAGTGTTATCTGCATTGCTAAATCTGCAAATATAATGTGATATATTCATATCTCCTTTAGCAGGGAAGATATTGTTTCCCTTTTGATTTTCAATGTACCTTAGCTGTTTATTTTCATCTTTGGTTCCTCTGATCCCTGTACAGAATTAAGTGTTAGCTTTTAACCTAAATGATGCCATTCTGTCACACCTAGCAACGACATATTTGGTTCCTCTGATCCCTGTACAGAATTAAGTGTTAGCTTTTAACCTAAATGATGCCATTCTGTCACACCTAGCAACGACATATTTGGTTCCTCTGATCCCTGTACAGAATTAAGTGTTAGCTTTTAACCTAAATGATGCCATTCTGTCACACCTAGCAGCGACATATTTGGTTCCTCTGATCCCTGTACAGAATTAAGTGTTAGCTTTTAGCCTAAATGATGCCATTCTGTCACACCTAGCAGCGACATCTTTGGTTCCTCTGATCCCTGTACAGAATTAAGTGTTAGCTTTTAACCTAAATGATGCCATTCTGTCACACCTAGCAGCGACATATTTGGTTCCTCTGATCCCTGTACAGAATTAAGTGTTAGCTTTTAACCTAAATGATGCCATTCTGTCACACCTAGCAGCGACATCTTTGGTTCCTCTGATCCCTGTACAGAATTACGTGTTAGCTTTTAACCTAAATGATGCCATTCTGTCACACCTAGCAACGGCATCTTTGGTTCCTCTGATCCCTGTACAGAATTAAGTGTTAGCTTTTAACCTAAATGATGCCATTCTGTCACACCTAGCAGCGACATCTTTGGTTCCTCTGATCCCTGTACAGAATTAAGTGATAGCTTTTAACCTAAATGATGCCATTCTGTCACACCTAGCAGCGACATCTTTGGTTCCTCTGATCCCTGTACAGAATTAAGTGTTAGCTTTTAACCTAAATGATGCCATTCTGTCACACCTAGCAACGACATCTTTGGTTCCTCTGATCCCTGTACAGAATTAAGTGATAGCTTTTAACCTAAATGATGCCATTCTGTCACACCTAGCAGTGACATCTTTGGTTCCTCTGATCCCTGTACAGAATTAAGTGTTAGCTTTTAGCCTAAATGATGCCATTCTGTCACACCTAGCAAAGACATCTTTGGTTCCTCTGATCCCTGTACAGAATTAAGTGATAGCCTTTAACCTAAATGATGCCATAAATGATTGTTTGATATCTTGTTTCTAATTTGACTGTTTCTATTGCAGTGATTAAGGCCAATAATTTACAAAGGCATTCAGCAGAATTTGATGGAGACCCTTACTGTGTGGTGACCCTTGACCAACCTTTCCAAAGGCATAAAACTAACTTCATCAAGAACACCACGAATCCTTTCTGGGATGAACAGTTCTTATTGTAAGTTGAATGTCACATTGTTCTATTTCATACATAACTGTAGGGTATATAGTATACTAATGATAATATTGTAATTGTGGCATAAAACTCTAATTTACCTCGATAAGACTCAGCAACCTACATTTATGCTTCATCAAGGGTGCTGTACATTGAATATAGGTTTAGGAAGTGTTTTCCCTTATTCAGTGACAAAACATTGGTTTACATAAATAATGGCAACAATTTATGTCAGCATATTCGGCATTCTCGCATTTGGTCCCCTCATCTTCCTTTTGAATGTTAACATTCTTAAAAGGATTGTCTGGTGGCCCATAGAAGTTACCTTAAAAAATGATAAATAATTTTCCAAACATGTTGTCAGAGTATGAGAACGCTAATGTTGCGTTTGACAAAGAAACGATTTTTAATCGTTAAAGATGGACATTTCCAATATGATTTGAACAGTATAGAACGTGACGTCTTCTACGCTAATACAGAAACCCCCGCTCCGTACAGTACCTACAGTAATCACAACAAAAACCGCATTTGCCTACAGATTAATTTCTTCCTTAATATTCGGTGAAATTTCTTATAAATTAGATATGTTTTAAAAACTCCTTAAACCACCATATATGTAGTAGATCAGTGGTTTTGTGGTCTTTTTATAACACAAGATAAGTTTTAAAAGCAGACTCTTTGTTGTTGATGTATAAATACATCCCGCTATCCAGTTCCTGCGCTAAGAATGTTCCCATGCAGGCTACTCAAACGTTTACAATCGGACAGTTCTGCGAAGCCTAAGCTTCTCAGTACTACATTCTGCTCTGACATTGATTCTGCCAAGTTTCATTTTACGGTGTTCCAAATACTTTTCAAGCTTTCTTTTGCTGTAAATTTGATCTGTGAATTTTATTTCGATTTCGAAGAACTGTTTATGAACTGTGGTTTGAGTGTGAGAGTATATTATGTTCAACATATACCAACTGGGCATGGTACAGTAGGCTGTATACATTCGCGATATCTATGTTATGGCAATCACCTGTGCGTGTACACGTGAGAGTGTATTTGCTGCGGTAATGGGAGTGCTAACTTCAAGTCGTCTGTTTTGCCTATTTGCCTGCACTACGTCAATCACCATATTGATGCGTTCGAACAAACTGTACTTTTGGTGAGAAACTGGTGAATTTGAAAACCAGATTTCTACAAGAAGAAAACGTCGAATGGAAACAATTTTTACATGGTTAGAAAGAGAAAAATAATAACTAAAAGGACATTGTTATCAAGATCTTCCACCAGACAATTCCTTTAAGTTGCTATATTCCTGTTT
Source organism: Apostichopus japonicus (assembly GCF_037975245.1). NCBI lineage: Eukaryota > Metazoa > Echinodermata > Holothuroidea > Aspidochirotida > Stichopodidae > Apostichopus > Apostichopus japonicus. The sequence goes on from NC_092572.1 coordinate 34,243,266, forward strand.
AAATTTATTTTGACTGTCTTGTTGGTTTCCTTTCTAGTTTGATGTTTCCTTTAATATCAGAACTTCTGCATTTATCGAGTCCATCCAGTGGTGATAAACTGCTGTTTCCCTATGTTGTCTGTAAATTGGTAATTAACATCAATAAAGGATATTGTAAAAAATATTTCCCCTTTGAATTCTGTATGAGCATGGCTGTATTTTCTCTGAATCCACCAAAGTATTTCTGTCAGTGAGAATTAATCAGAACTAAGTACTGAGAATTTGTTGAAACAATTGTGTGATGTTTGACTAAAGATCTTGGGTGTCTTTGTCACATCTCAATACCTTCTCCTGGTAGACTAGTACATAGAAGTTTACATCTGTAGAATTCATGCATTGCCTATGGAAGTGCTGAAATAAATTGGATATGCTGTTGATACACAACATCCATTCTTCAAATAACTTTCGTATGAGTCTTCTAGAATTCCAAGTGCTCTATTGAATTCAGTAGGCTGAAGTGACTCCAGATGGAATGTCATATCTCATTGCCTCACCTCCTCGTGTAAATCTAAATGGCTAAATTTATGAAATGTACATTTGTAAAGATGTTAAGTAGGTCACAGCATTATATGTGTACTCTTTGAATGTAGATTCATATTTGGATCACAGAGTAGCCAGCATAGGTGAATCTGTATGGCAATGAATTGCTTTGTTGTTAAGCTTAGCAATGTACCATTAGTAGTGGCATAACCAGAAGGGGCAAGGGGTGGGAGCCCCAGTCAAATGCCTTTACCCAGCCCAAGTGACGTTAGTGGGCAAAAAACAAATTTTGGTCCAAAATTACAAGATGCATGTAAAGGCTCAGTTAAACTAGTTTGCAGTTGATGTTAATTTGTATTTGACAGTAATTCTCAAATTAATACCAACCAATTGCAATTAAATACTATCTTATACCTTTGCTATACACGCTACCCAACCTGATAACCTGCACCCCCTGCTTGTTATATCATGTGTATGTTTTTAACTTTGTACCATCGTTGTATAACGACCGTTCAAAGTTAATCTGATATTGTTACTGGGAAGCTGTGCTCACAATATATGGTGTAATTTCAACAATTCACGTGTGAACTCACATTAGTTCTTTTAGTACTGTAGGCCTAACAGAAATATTGATTCCAACAACTAAACAGATGTAACACAATTAAAAGAATAGTCCAGGTAAAAATTCTTTTTTGATATGTTACAGAGGAACATAATCTTAGCATTCTAGTGAAATTTGCATTCAATTCCTATGTATCATTTTGAGATATTGACATTTGAAGTTATCTGATATTCTACCGAAATGAACTTGAAGCAAGCAGGTGTGATGTCATTGTTACACACTGATAAATAATGTTTGTTTTCATTTGAAATTAACTAGTTATGCATTCTCAAATGTGAATAAAACCCCAAGTTTCAAATCCAATGGATTATTGTTCAAAGAAGGTTATAATCTGGACATAGTTTAGCCCAATTCTTTGGCCAAGTTTATTAATCCTTTGACCTTCATTGAGCATGTGACATTTTATGTTGATAAGATGTAACTGGAGGTTCTTATTTGCTACATGGGTATTTTGTCATTTTGCCTTGTGCATAATGGCCAAAACACTTGGGGGGGGGGGGGCTCATGAAGGCACAACAGCTCCATGACTATAGAAGCATTCAAAGCATTTGTAGGGCTGCAGAGCTGCAGAGGCAAAAATTACTCAAGAAAAACTTTACAATCCGCAAACATATTTCGTATGTGGATGCACCTTAATATAGCAGAAGTATTTTCTGCAGAGGTTATTGGTCATTTCAGGTCAATAGAGGTCAAAGTCTGTAAAACACCTCTAAAAATGAAGCTTGGATGAACATAATATGCGGTATGCGGACTCATCCTGATGAAGAACTTGAAGTCTGAAAGTCAAGAAGTACAAAAAGATGGCAGGAATCACTAGGCCTTTTGGTATTCTGGTTTCTTGGTTTCGATGATAGTCGTAACCCTTGCATTTCATGATGGTGGGTGTTTGTTGGAGTGGGTTTCTGATGCCCAGCTTGTAAACATGACATCTCAAGAAGGGAAAGTCAGACCAATTTCATATATGGTGTGTAGAAGAAACACATTAAGTACAAAAAGCCTATTGTTTTTGGTGGAGGTCAAAGATCACTTGGGGTCACCTGGGGTCACATTGTGAATACCTTGTAAACACGATATCTCAAGATAGGAAGCATGGGCAGACTTCATATTTAGTGTGGTGAAGTACCACATTGAGTACATTGGTGGAGGTCAAAGGTCATTTGGGGTCACCAGGGGTCAAATGAGATATCTCAAGAGGGGAAGCATGGGCAGACTTCATATGTAGAGAGTAGAATTACCACATTGAGTGCAAGAAACCTATCATTTTGGTGGAGGTCAAAAGGTCATTTGGGGTCATCAAGGATCAAGTTGTGAAAACCTTAAACTAGATATCTCAATATTGGAAGCTTGGGCAGATCTCATACTTGCTATGAAGGTGTATAACATTGAGTAAAAAACTAGCCTGATGATTTTGGTGGGGATCAAAGGCCATTTGGGGACAACAGGTCAAATTGTGACAGCTTTGTAAACATGTATTCCCTCACTATACATTACGTCAGACACATAAAGAAAACGGTTCATGTTACATCATCGAAACCACAATCCATGTTGCATTCTGGTTTACTTTGCTTTGCTCAGAAACTCTTCTTCACTTGTTAAATTGTAGTTATATTTAACTCTTAATATTACAATGTTTGATGCAGGTTCCCATTGCTGGTATTTCTCTTCTTTTGGTAATAATTCTCTGTTGTCAGTAACAAAGTAACATTTAAAATCTTTAGTGTACATGAAGAGAATAATTTATTTCCAAGCTGGATAGGATTCATTACTATAAATCGATATGGTAGTAGTTCTAAGTCCTGTGTGGAGTGAAGCTGTCATATTAAATAGTACTGTCTTCTGTTATCCATTCCTGTACAGAATAAGAGCAATGTGTTTGGTTGTATTGTTCATGCAAAAGGTATTATACAAACTACTGATCAAGCAAAACTACTCTTCCAGCTTTCTTTATTGTCATAAACATTAATCATTTAAAAGTCAGGATTATATTTGATTTGGAATAGTTTTTTAGGCCAGATAATTTTGTTGTTGGTATTAATCCACATACATGAACAAATTGGAAATTGTAAGTGTTTGGGACTTTTTGTCATTTATATAAGTTTGATTTAAATTGGAGTAGTGAAACTAAAGAACTTTATTGTTAAGGGGTTTAGTATTGGTATCGTGTATTAAATTTATTAGCATCAACACAAAATGTTGCTTGGTAGGATCAAATAGCTGGAAATGGCAAGCATCTTATTTCTACAAGCTTATTTGTTCAACAAGTATTAGTACTGATGATTGCAGTGTTCAGTTCTTTGAAAGTTTAAGCCAGTGATGTAGTACTTTAAAAGTACTCCCAACTTGAGTGTTATGCCAGTATCTTTTGGCAAGTACTCAGCACTCACAATCTGAAAAGTACTCATACAGTACTTACACTGGATTTAAAGTACTTGGTTCTTGCTCGTGATGATGAGTACTTTACAAGTGCTTTATGTAAGGTAAAATGTTTGGTAAAACTGATGTTACAAGAGGAAGCTGCACCATTTTTCCACTCTTTTGACATTCCATTATGTTACTCTGTAATATAGTACTGTACTCCTGCGTCTTCACTCAGGCGGTAACACATCTTGTCAACTACTAGCTTAGTATATTGCCAAGTACAGTACATAGAGGCTGACGAAGATGAAGAATTCATGAGGGATGCATTTGAACAATAAACAACATGATTGCATTATTTACTAGTATGTAAACATCATGGTGTTGATGGCACCAACAAGTACCCACACTTTTCGCATAACCGGTGCAACAGAAAATACATGTGATGGGCAATCCTGAAAGGAAAAACACACGCATTAAAAATATGGACAATTCAAGGGTACTTAATCAGTCATTCATGTAGATGAAAACTAGATGAAGCAGTTTCTTCTTGACTTCAAAACAGTCAACAAAGATCGTTAACCAGGCATGAAACGAAGGTATGAAAACTTGCGATGGAAACACTCGTGATAGGCTTCTGAATGGTACATTGGGAAGGTGTAGGTAAGTGACCTTGCAGGGGGTCATAGGTGCGCAGTGCAAGAATGCTACCAGTTAATTTACTAAGGTAGATAGACCTGTGTCCATGAGAGACAGGTAAGTGAGGAGTGAAGTTATACCAGGGGCGTAGCGAGCGGGGGGGTGTGGGGGGGTGTCACACCCCCCAATAATTTGGTCGCTGTCGGCAAATTTTGGGTCTGTCGGCAAAAGGAGAAAAGGTGAAGAGAGCGGAAGGGGAAGAAAGAAGGAAAGCTGAATAGAGAAAAGGAGAACGGGAGCTTCTTCCGTGCCAAATTTGACTTAAAATATGCACCACATTGCATCTAAGGACGTTTCAAAACTAAAAATTTTCCAAAGGGAGGGGTAGACCTCCTACCCTTAGACCCCTCCCCCATTTCAGTCACCACTTCCAGATCCGTCGGCAAATCAAATTTGACTTAAAATATGCACCAGATTGCATCTAAGGACGTTTCAAAACTAAAAATTTTCCAAAGGGGAGGGGGACACCCCCTCCCCTTAGACACCTCCCCCATTTCAGTCACCACTTCAAGATCCGTCGGCAAATTAAATTTGACTTAAAATATACACCAGATTGCATCTAAGGACGTTTCAAAACTAACAATTTTTCAAAGGGGGAGGGGGACACCCCTTCTCCTTAGACCCCTCCCCCATTTCAGTCACCACTTCCAGATCCGTCGGCAAATCAAATTTGACTTAGAATATACACCAGATTGCATCTAAGGACGTTTCAAAACTAAAAAATTGCCAAAGGGGAGGGGGACACCCCCTCCCCTTAGACTCCTCCCCCATTTCAGTCACCACTTCCAGATCCGTCGGCAAATCAAATTTGACTTAAAATATACACCAGATTGCATCTAAGGACGTTTCAAAACTAAAAAATTGCCAAAGGGGAGGGGGACACCCCCTCCCATTAGACCCCTCCCCCATTTCAGTTACCACTTCCAGATCCGTCGGCAAATTAAATTCTCCACACCCCCCCAACAAAAACCCCTTGGCTACGCCCCTGAGTGATACTGCCACATTCACATTCCTACTTCCAAAAACTTACTGATTATTTCAGACATTCTGTATTAGGCAAACAATAACAAGATCCAAGCGACATCATTCGACTGTAATATCATTTGATTAAGATGATCATCAGGAAGCAGTTATAAAGCATAAGGTGCTTGCGTGTTCAATAAATGAAAAGTACTTAAAAAGTACTCAGATGAAACAGTACTTGTACTCCGTACTCAGATTCTAAACTGCTGTACTCAGACATTGGTACTTAGTACTCCAATCAAAATAGCAGTACTTTGGCTATGGTATTTGTTCTCTGAAACCTCAAGTACTTGAGTATAATACTAATAGTTGCAAATATCCAACCCAACAAGGCAATATGCACAACTCCAAGCTGACAGCATCTGAGATGGAATAAGTTGTTTTTGGATTGTAAAGGACATTTCAATGCAATCATTCCAAGCAAAGGACATAGTTGATCTCTGAGCTGATATCAAGTTCCTATTTAGTGACATATACAATATGTAAACATAGGTGGTAGTTGCAGTAATTGATATTGGAGTATTTTCTTTTATTGTTTTCATTTTACAGTCATATTGTCAATGAAAGTGGTGAGATTACTTTTGAGGTTCATGATCGGGGCCACAATGGTGAGTGAGGACACTACATCTTCATATATTTATATCTCCATTTTTCTTGCATGTTCATAAATTGCAATTGTCGAACAGCAAATTGGCTTTCCTGCTGGGACTTTCAGGGGAAAGGCTGGGGTGTGGCCCTTAGGCAGTGGAATGGGTTTTCCATGTTGGGTGTGGGGGTTCTTCCCCTAGAAATACTAGACATCAAATGGTGCATTCTGAGGCACATTTAGGCTATAAATGAGGTCTGCATGAAAGTTTGTGATAATAACTATTTTTTATCTCATCTCCTTACATATAATTGGATGAGATATTGTACTTCACCCCGCATCAGAAATGTGAGGAAAATGTGAGTGTGTTTCAGAGTGAGCGAAAGAAGTGTGTTGCAAACTCCTAGACCCATAATTGTGCAAGAAAGTGTGTCTCATACTCCTCCTAGACCATAGTCCAACCAAGTTCATATTTGGTGGGAAGGTGACTGATCATGTCAAATTGTGTCTGCATGATTGATGACCTCAAAGGTCAAGAAGCCTATTAATTGGTTTTTAGCCATTTGCTACTCATTATGCAACACGATATGTTGAGAGTGCAAAGACAAGTTTTAAAATAGGACATATTCAGGTGTTTAGGGTCAAAGTCAAAGGTCACATTGGCCTAAATTGTGCAAAGTGTGTCGCAAACTCCTCCTAGACCATAAGTCCTATCCATTCAAACTTGGTGGAAAGGTGCCTGACCATGAACACTTGTGCCTGTCTGATTGGTGATGTCAAAGTTCAAATAGCCCAAAACTTTGTTTTAAGCCATTTCCTGCTTGTCAGTATGTTGGAAAAAGTTATTAAACCACAAGAATAAAGGGACAGCTTTAAAATAGTACTTATGTGATTGTTAAGGGTTGAGGTCAATGGTCAAAGATGACAACCAGATACATTCATAAGTAAACCAACAATCACTTCTGTCATGGAGGAGATGAGATCTGCAACACCATGGATTGCTCATTTGGGCTTGAAAACAGAGTGGGAAAGGGTAAACCCCCATGGATCTGTGCCTGTATGTCCTACAAATATGTTTGCCTATGATTGAATGACAATTGAATAGGTGGTTCTGATATCTTCTTAGGTCTTATTGGACTATGTTGTAGCTACCCAAGGTTTGTATTAGGGAGGCAGTTTTGCTATAATGGCATGCACAAATTTACATAAATTAAGGTATTATATGAAGCTTTATAAACTGATGTTCATGCTGCTTCTGGTCAAGGATACATACTGTATGCAGTTTTGCTTCAGTGGTATAAATTACATTATTACACACATTTCCTGGATATTTTAATCTATGAACTGAACAAGAAGAGAAAAGGACTAGTATTTATGGAAACTAATGACCTTGTAATTAATGGCCTATCATGCAATACTGTAATAATGTGGTAACTTATATGTGTGATTTAAATATAACCAGATCGATTTCAAGGAGGAACTACACTGCCATTAGCCTCTATAGACAGAAGCAGAGGAAGCAGACACATTATACAACTACAGTCAAGACCTGCACAGAATGACAACGTCAAGGGATCAATAGTATTGTTTGTAAGTCTACTTTAATACATACTTGATGACTGAACATTCAAAGTTCAGAGGTTTCTCATATTTTTCATGAATAATCAGATAACAACATTTATCGAAGCATCTGAATTTACCTCAAAACTGTATGAAGATGGCTCGAACATTACAGATTTACCTTGTCTGGACTGCACAATATTTTGATGACCTCTTTGAATGAACCATACTGTGCATGCAGGAAAACGCTTCCTAGCCATTAATGTGTAATAGTATTTCAGACCATACTCAATCAATGTTGTGTCAATACATACATATCATCGTGACTTGAAATTAGTGTTGAAGGAGTGAGACAACGTATAATGAACTTAATAAAGAGAGTTGAACTGCTGCTTTAAGTCCTATAAATATTTGATAGCATTGAGACATTCACTGGTATTTCTCCAAGTAATTACACCTGATCTGTGTTTTAATCAGTCTAAGGGCTTTGAAATGGTAAAAACCTTTCTTGGAGCCCTTAATGAAATTATAAGTAATGGACAAATTGAATCTGTGTTTGAACTGGTTCCAATGTTAGGGTATTTGGATAATTTTTAAATGACATTTTAGTGTCAGTAAGATTGGTACAGTATCAGCTTTGGTGTAAAGTTCTTTATTGTTAACAAGAAATCCATACAATAAACACCTGTTCAAAGTTCTTATCTATTCTTTTACATTTTAAGTATCACTTGGAGTGCACTATCTTAAGTCATATCATGATAGTATTGTAATTCACAAGTCTTAGTTAATTCTGTCAGACAATTACTGGGATCGTTTTCCAAAGGATAGATCAAAGAGTTGTTGTGGAGGGAGACACACTGTCTTACTTCTAAATATTTAATGAAGAAGTGTAACAATCATGAATTCAAATTTCACTGCCTGTAAAGAATGTTTAGTCCATTTTCATTCCATTCATTGGCCTCCGTCCATCACAGAAGATGATGGGTTGCGCCTTGCTGCTAAAGAACACGATCTGCAATGACTGTAAAGGCCAATCCTGGAGTGGCAGTCTTTCGTGCAGGTGTCGCAGATGAAAGTAGTGTCAGGTGGTGAGACAAATGCCTTCCTCTTCTCTCGCTTGGATGCCTGATTCTTGCAACGGTCTTCCTCAGCTCTGTTTATTCCTGATTTAAGGGCAACACACCAGGCTGAGCGTTGTGATGCTAAGTCATCCCAGCTGTTGATGTTGATGTTTGCTGACTGAAGATCCCTCTTACACGAGTCCCTGTAACGTAGATGGGGGCGGCCTCTGGGACGGGAGCCACATTCCAGCTGTCCATACAAGAGGTCCTTTGGGATACGACCCTCTTCCATTCGATGGACATGGACAAGCCAGCGCAGGCGGCGTTCACTGAGCATTGCAAAGAGGGTTGATAGCTTCGCCTTGCTGAGGACCTCGCTGTTGGTGACTTTGTCTTCCCATGTAATGCCCAGTATCTTGCAAAGACATCTCATGGGGAAGACATTTAACTTTTTCTCTTGCTTGGCATGTGTAGTCCAGGTTTTGCTACCGTAGAGGAGGGTGCTGAGGACACAAGCCTGGTAGACTTTCATCTTGGTGTTAAGTGTCAAAGTTTTGTTTTCCCACACTCTCTTCTGAAGCTTGGACATCACTGCAGCTGCATTTCCAATGCGAGCATTAATCTCAGCGTCCAGACTCACATTACTTGATATTATAGAGCCCAGGTATCTGAAGTTGTCAACTGTTTCAAGCCTGGAATCGTTGACTGAAATGGTGGGAGGGATGGGCGCATCCTGTGTCATATACTCTTGTTATGTGTTATATACTCTTGTTTTCTTGATACTGATGGTCAATGCAAATTCTTTGCAAGCACCGGCGAAATGATCCATGAGTCGCTGAAGGCCATCATTGGTGTGACTGACTAGGGCTGCGTCATCGGCGAACAGCATTTCCCTTATCAAGACACGGGTTATTTTGGTCTTTGCACGCAATCGGGCCAAATTATACAGCTTGCCATCATGCCGGGTGTGGATGTAAACACCATCAGAGGAGGACTGGAATGCGTAGGTCAGCAGGAGGGAGAGAAAGATGCCGAAGAGTGTCGGAGCGAGCACACAACCCTGCTTGACACCACTGGAGATCTTGAAGGGTGTGGATGTATCGCCATCGAAGCTCACAGTGCCCTTCATGTTGTTGTGGAATGACATAATGATGCTGAGAAGTACTGGTGGACAGCCGATCCTCTGTAACAATTTGAAGAGTCCGCTGCGGCTGACTAGATCAAAGGCCTTGGTTAGGTCAACAAAAGCTAGGTACAATGGTTGACGTTGCTCCCTGCATTTTCCTGTTTCACGGAAAAGATTATGTCGGTGGTGGATCTGCCGGAACGGAAGCCACACTGTTTCTGGGTAGACACGATCCGCTAATGTCTGTAGTCAGTTCAGCGCAACTCTGGCGAACAGCTTGCCAACAATGCTCAGGAGGGAGATTCCGCGATAGTTGTTACAATCGCTCCGATCACCTTTATTCTTGAAAAGAGTTACGATCCTGGCATCTCTCATGTCTTGCGGCACCTCACCTTCCTTCCAACAGAGACAGAGGAGTTCGTAAAGATGGGGCAAGAGAGCTGGTTTCCCTTTCTTGATGATCTCGGGAGGGATGGCATCCTTTCCTTGGGCTTTACCACTCGCCAAGCCATTGATGGCTTTTTCTAGTTCTGATGTGGTGGGCTCTTTGTCGAGTTCGTCCAGGGTTGGTAGGGCTGGAATGTTCATGGCTTCCTCTGAAACGGTGTTCTCTGTAGAGTAGAGCTCAGAGTAAGGCTCCACCCATCTTTCCAACTGTTTTCTGCGGTCTGTAAGGACCTGACCTGATTTAGCTTTCAGCTGGGCTGTTTTCTTCACAGCTGGGCCAGTGGCTTTCTTAATGCCCTCATACATAACTCTGATGTTACCCGTCACAGATGCCTGTTCAATGGATGAGCATAACTGGAGCCAATAGTCGTTTGCACATTTTCTAGCGCTCGCTTGGCTTTCACATCTTACCTTCCTCAGAGAGCTCAAGTTTCGCTGGAGTTCTGCTTCCATTTGATGAGAGCCTGTCGTTTGGCTGTAGTTGCCGGTTCCATAACAGACAGATTGGCATCATACCAGTCAGTATTCCTTCTTTCTTTCATCCCATATGCTTGGATTGCAGACTTATGGATGGTAGAGCTGAGATGGTACCACCTGGATTCCGCAGATTCCACCAGATCCGCAGGGCGGATGTCACTGACCAGAGAGATGAATTCTTGTGTCCTTTCTGAATCTCTGGTGTGGGCGATGTTGATCTTTGAGAGACCTTTCGGCTTTGAATGGTGCAGCCTCTTTGCCTTTAGACTAACCTTGCTGATGACGAGGGAGTGATCAGTGTCACAGTCAGCACTATGATAGATCCGAGTGGAGTTAACATCTTGGATGCGATTCCTTCTGGCAATTACTAGGTCGAGTTGATGCCATTTCTTCGATCTGGGATGCATCCACGAGACTCGGTGTTTATCTTTGTGCTTGAAATAAGTGTTTGTAATACAAAGCCCTTTGGCACAGCATAGCTCCAGCAGTCGCTGACCATTCTCGTTTAGCTTCCCAATGCCATGGTGACCAATGCAAGTTGGCCACACTTGGTGGTTGGTGCCAACTCTAGCATTGAAATCTCCCAGGAGGAAGAGGTCTTCATTCTGCGGTATTTGTCCAGTGAGTTCGGCTAGCTCATTGTAGAACTGGTCTTTTGCATCTGGGTTGGAGGCGAGGGTGGGGGCATAAGCAGACACAAGGTTGACTGAACCAGTTGTGGTGTTGACGTGGAGTTTAAGCAGTCTCTCAGAGCCAGCTGTTGGTGGTTCTATTATCGGTAGGAGAGTTCTTTGACAGCGAAACCAACCCCGTACTCACGCCTCTCGCCTTGCTTCTTTCCCTTCCAGAAGAAGGTGTTCCCTTTCTCTTGCAATACTCCATCATCAGCGAGTAAGGCCTAGATAAGTATCTTTGTTCGTAATCAAGTTTATTCTTTATAGCTTTATAGCCTTTGTGGTGAGTAAAATATATCTTGATTCATTTAATCTAAGAAACCAAAATCTTAAGAATTACAAACATTCTGATAAAAGTGTGTGTTGTTTTCCTGTGTATGCTTCCTACAGCTATTGTTCATGCAAAATCCTGATGTAGCAAAGAAGCCTCTTTCCCCATCCAGGAAGATAGAAAAGAAACAAATGCTTGCCCCTGATGGCACTATCATTACCACTGTCACCACAAAGACATCCAGACCCAAATATCTCACTGCCAACAACAATGGTAAGTTCTATTTCATTATTTCAAGATGCCTTCCATTTATAAACAAACCAAGAAAGGTCAACACAATCTTTTGTGACACCATTTATATAATTAATTCAACAAGTATAATTCTCTACAGTTTTGCCAAACTTTGGGCCCATGCAGAAGTTACAGCAAATGCAACTGGCTCTGTTTATGTTCCTAATTGTAAACAATAACGCATGCACAAGCAATTGTAGTCACCATTTGTGTTCATAATATTCATGAAAGCAATGTTCAGAGTAAGCAAGTTTGGCTATAGCGTCAGAAAAAGAAAACATAGGATACATGTGCCCTTGTCAGGGAATAGTTATCCGGTATCGCAAAATGGTCAAATTGCTACACAATTGCAAAGATATATAGCAGTTTTAGGAACCATAGTATCAAGAAACACAACTCTGAACCTTCAAAATTGCTACAGTAAATTTGAACAGTAAATGTTTCCCTGCCTGTCGATTGGAAGATCAGTAAAGTCATAGAATCAGCTGTCATGGGTGGTAATTATTTACTCAAAGGTATTTGATCAATGTGTCCTTGCAAAGGATCACTCTGCCCTTGAAATATTTGTGAGACACCGAATTGAATTTGTGAAGTCTTCGACAAACATGGTGAAACAGTGCTAGGAATAGAAGTTGCACCCTTTCAATTATCCAAACACTTATTAATATGCAAAACATATCAATGCTCAAATTCCATCAAGAAATAGTTGTGTTGATATATTTATGCCTACTAGGACTACTATTTACTGTGACTTCTGTGCAATTCTGATTGTGGCCTCAGTGTTAATTTAAGGTTGTATGGATCAGTGCAGTTTGTGTATTAATAGTTCACAAAATAACCATGGCACAATGGCCTCAGCGATAGACAAGTTTTTACATCAAGAATGGTGAGCAGGCTTAATGTTTTTTTCTCAAAGGTTTGTAGATGCAGTATGTCATGAATTGTAAATTGTTCGAATCAAATATGGTGAGCCTCAAATAGCCAAGTTGGCTGCTTGTTAATCATGTATGTCACATCTACTACTAGACCCAAAACTCACAATGAATGCAAAGAATCTTGAGATGACTACCTACATAACAGAAAGTGCAGAGACAGAAATGATCATACTTTGAGCTAATACGTGCTACTCCTATCAGAGTATTGAGACAGCAGCAGCTTGTTGCTCTAGTTATATAATAATATTGTGAAATCATTGGTAGATACCACACTGGTATTACAATGACATTTGTAAAGAAATATTGTTATTCTTTGAAATTATATTTCAAAAGGTACAATTAATTTGTATTTTACTGTATTAAATGATCATACTTTGAGCTAATACGTGCTACTCCTATCAGAGTATTGAGACAGCAGCAGCTTGTTGCTCTAGTTATATAATAATATTGTGAAATCATTGGTAGATACCACACTGGTATTGCAATGACATTTGTAAAGAAATATTGTTACTCTTTGAAATTATATTTCAAAAGGTACAATTAATTTGTATTTTACTGTAATTGTTATGTAACAATGATATAGAATGTAAATTTTCTAAGAAGTTTTTTTCCTTGTATTTGTGCTAGATGAACTGTTATTGAAATAAAGTTTACTACTCTTGACGTTGAATTTTCAGTGTTACTGTATGAGCAACACTGCAACTATAGTTATACAATAGAGTGGTCAAGTATTACACCCATTTTGCTGCAGGAACAATATATGCAAACAATGCATTGTTCTAAATACTTTCTATAAATTGCATCTAGTTCTCTCAAATTTGGCCTTCCTTGAGATTAACTTTGGAATGATACATGTAGTAATGGTTACAAATCACTAAAAAACATTTTGAAAGCTATTTTAACATAGTGTTTGCTGGCCTATCTTAGAAATCCCTACAAAGGTATATACAGACAGAGCTCAGACAATAGAACATGCTGCACCAATGAATGGATCTATGTCCCCAGGAAGCCCTGACAGAGATGGTTACTGGACTCCAACCTCAGGTAATGAAAGATTATAATGTTTCTATCCATTAAGCATCTTGACTGCATGGATCCCCAGTAATCAAGCCCTGCTGCATTTTACAATGGACTTAATACTGCAAGCTGATTATGTCTAAGAAGTTTAGAACTGCCAGCAGAAGAACAGAAATAACATCATTGAAAATGATCAACAAAGCATGTTATCCTGACAATCCTAAAAAATGTTTTTATAAGAGCAGGGAACACTTTGTTATATCATGAATTGGTTACATGATTGTTTTCCTGTTCAGTCTTAAATAAAGATGTGTGTAGAAGTGAAATAAATAATTATAAATCCTGTATCTTACAATTCATAGTCACCTAACTTTGATCTAGAAATTTTGGAAGTTGTATACTCAGCTGATAAGATAATCTGTTCCCCAAACCTACAAGTAAAATTAAAAGACAATTTAGTTTGGCAATTCATTAACTAGGCTTTTGGAAACGTGCAACGGGTCAATGTTTATTCCCCATGCCCTGCAATAGTAAGGGGTCGGCTTTTCTTCTAAGAGTAATTGTCTGTTTTCTGAAATGATTTTGTTAATGGTTTAAGAACCTTTAACAAAGCTAAACCTGGTAGTTATACATAGCCACCTATAAGTGGAGTGTTTGCAACAAACCATTTCACTTCCCCCACATGCATCATGTGGCTGTTTGGTGTCGTACGCAAACAACCTACCACTTAAAAGTATTTGGCATTTGTAGCAGATAATTTTGCCTGATTTTTAAAGTTCCTGAAAAATGTCTAGATCACCATATGAAGTCATCTTTCAGTCTAGTCTCAGGTTCTTGCTGCAGTGCAATCATTACATTTGGATTTTACCAAACTTTGAGGCAAGTGTTAAATCTGAGAAGAAAATGTCCTAAAATGTTAGTTCCTGTAAAGTTGACCATGTGACCATGTAATAGATTGTCTGTTCAACAGGAACTGCCACTAATGGCCTCTCTTCCCAAGAGGTGCCCCAAGGTAAGGTTGCTGTTCTGTGTTTTATGTTGTTGTGCAATGTAGTAGTTTCAAGCTGGATCACTAATGTTTCACCAATCAAAAGGGGAAAAAACAAGATTGAGAAATAAATTTCAAGATACAGTAGACACCTTCAGCACAAAGAAAAGTTATTTTTCTTTAATAATGAACAAAGTATTTACTTTGTTCATTATTATGGTAACTGTTGGAATATTCAATTTATTACTTACATAGCCCTCTGACAGACTACAGAAGTTGTGCATTGCTTAATTGCAAAAGTGTGATGTCAACTATTACAGATTCCAATGAGTATATAAATGCCAAGATCCCATAGAAGCACTTTAATATGGAGTTAAGTATTTGTAAGATAACTTTTTGTCTGCCGCCATTTCCTAGAAGAAATCTTGATACTTTGCTATAGGTCTGATAGAAGTATCATATTAGCTAATGTTTAGTAGACCTCTACTATGGAAGGTACGTCAAATGTAGGATTCATCAGCTCTCTGGATATACAGTATCCAAGGATTAGCCTTGGATTAGAATGGATTAGCCTTCAGAAGGTATATTTTTGTAAGTAAGCTGAAATATTTCATTCAGTGTGTTCTAAATATGAGGATCAGTTATATATAAATTGGATGTACTAAGCTAACTAAGAGGGGCTACACATACGTTAGCTGACCTTTACACTGTACCATTGCTTTGTCTAATAGCTTATAATCTTGTCACAGCGAGTATATCCATACTTCTTACTACATTACTTGATCAGCAGTGATAATGTTTGTGCTTCTTGGTAACAGCATTCAGAAAACATGCTGTTAAATTGCTTGATTTGTTATTCCTATTATGTTCAAACTGCTTGATCTAAAGTTTCTTGAATCCTGAGCGATTGTTTGCATTGTTGGCATGTTCATTTGTTTTTCTCTCTTATACTTTATGAACCAATGCTCTGCTATCACCATACTTACTGAAGCAATTCATGATAGTTGTTTTCTTCCTTGCATATATGCAGATTTGCCACTGCAAACGGTGCATCATGATTTGAATGTGTCATAGTTCAAAGAATTGGTGTGATGCCTAGAGGCAAATAAGGCTTCCACAGACTTGGTCGGCAGCTGCGTTTCTGGCCTCATTCCAGGATCGCTAACCAGCCCTCTCTCTCTCTAAATATCCACTGTCCTTTTGGTCGCCCTCTCTTTCTCCTGCCCTCTGGTGTGCAATAAATGCCCAGTGAATTTCCATCTTCTTTTCTTAATTTGATGCTTAGTGGTCCCATTTTTGCTCTCTTTAATAGCAGTTCCTTTGTGCTGATCCGTCCTTGCCATCTCATCCCTAGCAATCTCCTGAGGCATTTGTTATAAAAGACATCGCTTGTCTTTTCATCCCCCTTATTCATTTTCCAGGTCTTGCATCCATATAGTAGGAACGGTAGTACCATTGCTTGGTATAGCCTTATTTTTGTTCTTCTACAGATGCTTTTGGAGACACAAATATTTTGTAGACGTATTAGTGCACCCCTGGCTTTCCCAATTCTGTTGGCAATGTCTCCCATTCTGCCACCATCTTTTGTCATTGTCGCACCCAAGTATACAAATCTGTCCACTTCTTGTTAACTCTTCCTGTCCAATATAAATATGTTCCTGGTTCCCAGTGTTTATACGCATCACTTCGGTCTTCTATTCATTAATGTCAAGACCCACTCTACTTGCCTCATAAGCTAGTAAATTTGTTTTATTTGCATCTTGGTTTAAGACATGAGGGCAATGTCATCTGCAAAAATCAATGTCATCCAGTTTATTAGTGAATTTCCATCTGATTCTATTTTCACCGTTCAAAGTTGCCTTTCTCATCACCCAGTCCATCACTGTAAGGAATAAGAAGCCTTACATACTGCACCCTTGTTTGACTCCAGTCTTTAAGTCCAACACTGTAAGGAATAAGAAGCCTGACATACTGCACCCTTGTTTGACTCCAGTCTTTATGTCAAACCACTCTGATTTCTCACCATTGTCCACTACTGCACATTGGAAGTTCTCATAAAAGGCTTTCACCATTGTAACATTTCTCAAAATTATCAGAGGCTCTCGCGGTGTATAGAGTAGAAAGCCTTTTGAAAGTCAATGAAGTTTAGATACAGTGCTGCCTGCCATTTCGTTAGATTGCTCAATAATATTCTGGAGTATCAATATCTGTTCAGTTGTCCCTCTGCCCTTTCTAAATCCTGCTTGTTCCTTTCTCAGTTTGTGGTCAATACCGTTCCTTATTCTATCTATCACAATTTTACTAAGAATTTTACTTGTGACAGACAGCAGTGTCATTCCACGCCAGTTTTTGCACTCTTTCAGGTTTCCTTTCTTTGGTAATTTAATGATGAGCCCTTTCTTCCAGTTTTTGCACTCTTTCGGGTTTCCTTTCTTTGGTAATTTAATGATGAGCCCTTTCTTCCAGTGTTTGCACTCTTTCGGGTTTCCTTTCTTTGGTAATTTAATGATGAGCCCTTTCTTCCAGTTTTTGCACTCTTTCGGGTTTCCTTTCTTTGGTAATTTAATGATGAGCCCTTTCGTCCAGTTTTTGCACTCTTTCGGGTTTCCTTTCTTTGGTAATTTAATGATGAGCCCTTTCGTCCAGTTTTTGCACTCTTTCAGGTTTCCTTTCTTTGGTAATTTAATGATGAGCCCTTTCGTCCAGTTTTTGCACTCTTTCAGGTTTCCTTTCTTTGGTAATTTAATGATGAGCCCTTTCGTCCAGTTTTTGCACTCTTTCGGGTTTCCTTTCTTTGGTAATTTAATGATGAGCCCTTTCGTCCAGTGTTTGCACTCTTTCGGGTTTCCTTTCTTTGGTAATTTAATGATGAGCCCTTTCGTCCAGTTTTTGCACTCTTTCGGGTTTCCTTTCTTTGGTAATTTAATGATGAGCCCTTTCTTCCAGTTTTTGCACTCTTTCGGGTTTCCTTTCTTTGGTAATTTAATGATGAGCCCTTTCTTCCAGTGTTTGCACTCTTTCGGGTTTCCTTTCTTTGGTAATTTAATGATGAGCCCTTTCTTCCAGTGTTTGCACTCTTTCGGGTTTCCTTTCTTTGGTAATTTAATGATGAGCCCTTTCTTCCAGTGTTTGCACTCTTTCGGGTTTCCTTTCTTTGGTAATTTAATGATGAGCCCTTTCATCCAGTGTTTGCACTCTTTCGGGTTTCCTTTCTTTGGTAATTTAATGATGAGCCCTTTCTTCCAGTGTTTGCACTCTTTCGGGTTTCCTTTCTTTGGTAATTTAATGATGAGCCCTTTCTTCCAGTGTTTGCACTCTTTCGGGTTTCCTTTCTTTGGTAATTTAATGATGAGCCCTTTCTTCCAGTGTTTGCACTCTTTCGGGTTTCCTTCCTTTGGTAATTTAATGATGAGCCCTTCCTTCCAGTTTTTGCACTCTTTCGGGTTTCCTTTCTTTGGTAATTTAATGATGAGCCCTTCCTTCCAGTTTTTGCACTCTTTCGGGTTTCCTTTCTTTGGTAATTTAATGATGAGCCCTTTCTTCCAGTGTTTGCACTCTTTCGGGTTTCCTTTCTTTGGTAATTTAATGATGAGCCCTTTCTTCCAGTTTTTGCACTCTTTCGGGCTTCCTTTCTTTGGTAATTTAATGATGAGCCCTTTCTTCCAGTTTGTTGGGATTTCTAGGCTCTCCAAATTTTGTCAGTTAGTTGCTTGATTTTAGTTGCATTAAACTCTTTATCTTCCTTTAAATGTTTGGTTGTGAGCATATCTACACCAGGGCTTTGTCATGCTTTAGGTGCTGTAATGCATTAAGTATTAGGCTTGTTTCCTCAATATCAATTTCCTCTATTGGATAATTGTCCTCATCGTCTACAGTTAGTTGATTCATTGGTTCCGGTCTATTTAAAATATCAGTGAAGTACTCTGTCCATTGTTCCATTACTTTGTCCATACTGCTGACTAGGTGTCCAGCTTTATTCATAATGAAAACACTCTCACTTGGCTTTTCCTTATAAGTCCGTATAATGCTTGCATATTCTGACTGGATGCAGCTGTTTCAGCTTCTTTTGACCCAATGTACTGTACTTCTCTTTTTTTTTCTCTTTATAGTTGTCTTTTCTACTTCTCTTTATTGTCTCTGATCTTGTACTTTTTTTGCTATTTGCTATGTCCTATTTAAATCAGTTCTTTTTGCAATCATTGCCTATGTCTCTTATTGTGATGTTACAGTTTTACAATATTCTCAGATATACAGTATTGTGTGATGTTACAGTTGTACAATATCATCAGATATATTGTGTGATGTTACAGTTGTACAATATCATCAGATATATTGTGTGATATTACAGTTGTACAATATCATCAGATATATTGTGTGATGTTACAGTTTTACAATATTCTCAGATATACAGTATTGTGTGATGTTACAGTTGTACAATATCATCAGATATATTGTGTGATGTTACAGTTGTACAATATCATCAGATATATTGTGTGATATTACAGTTGTACAATATCATCAGATATATTGTGTGATGTTACAGTTGTACAATATCATCAGATATATTGTGTGATGTTACAGTTGTACCATATCCTCAGATATATGGTGTGATGTGACAGTTGTACAATATCCTCAGACATATTGTGTGATGTTACAGTTGTACAATATCCTCAGATATATTGTGTGATGTACAGTTGTACAATATCATCAGACATATTGGGTGATGTTACAGTTGTACAATATCCTCAGATATATTGTGTGATGTTACAGTTGTACAATATCATCAGATATATTGTGTGATGTTACAGTTGTACAATATCATCAGATATATTGTGTGATGTTACAGTTGTACCATATCCTCAGATATATGGTGTGATGTGACAGTTGTACAATATCCTCAGATATATTGTGTGATGTTACAGTTGTACAATATCCTCAGATATATGGTGTGGTGTTACAGTTGTACAATATCCTCAGATATATTGTGTGATGTTACAGTTGTACAATATCATCAGATATATTGTGTGATGTTACAGTTGTACCATATCCTCAGATATATGGTGTGATGTGACAGTTGTACAATATCCTCAGATATATTGTGTGATGTTACAGTTGTACAATATCCTCAGATATATGGTGTGGTGTTACAGTTGTACAATATCCTCAGATATATTGTGTGATGTTACAGTTGTACAATATCCTCAGATATATTGTGTGATGTACAGTTGTACAATATCATCAGATATATTGTGTGATGTTACAGTTGTACAATATCATCAGATATATTGTGTGATGTTACAGTTGTACAATATCCTCAGATATATGGTGTGGTGTTACAGTTGTACAATATCCTCAGATATATTGTGTGATGTTACAGTTGTACAATATCATCAGATATATTGTGTGATGTTACAGTTGTACCATATCCTCAGATATATGGTGTGATGTGACAGTTGTACAATATCCTCAGATACATTGTGTGATGTTACAGTTGTACAATATCCTCACAAATATGGTGTGGTGTTACAGTTGTACAATATCCTCAGATATATTGTGTGATGTTACAGTTGTACAATATCCTCAGATATATTGTGTGATGTTACAGTTGTACAATATCATCAGATATATTGTGTGATGTTACAGTTGGATAATATCCTCAGATATATTGTGTGATGTTACAGTTGTACAATATCCTCAGATATATTGGGTGATGTTACAGTTGTATAACATCCTCAGATATATGGTGTGATGTTACAGTTGTACAATATCCTCAGATATATTGGGTGATGTTACAGTTGTATAATATCCTCAGATATATTGTGTGATGTTACAGTTGTACAATATCATCATATATATTGGGTGATGTTACAGTTGTACAATATAGTGTTCAACCGATTAACCTAATCGGAATCGGTACGAATATTGCATAATCGGTACCTAATCGGAATCGGTAAAAATTACGTGGAATACCAGTTATGTCATACCGATTATTCAAAAATATATGGAAGGTGAAAATATCATTATTCAAAAACATATGGAAGTTGAAAATATCAACTGATGAATTAGGTTTGTTCTTTTACTACGAAATATTAAAAAAAGGCACCCCCTATACGTCTTTCACAGTGTATACTTTCATCAAATTAGGCTGCCAGGGTCGCCGATATTGCTTCCCTCGTGGTTATTGACTTCATATTTCTTGGCAAAGTAAGCATAACAGCAATAGCAATTTCGCGCAAGCGCGTAGCCAGGAATTTGCCAAGGGAGGGGCGAAACTGTAGATTCGGCATTGAAAACTATCTAAGCGTAGCGCCACCATGGTTGGCGCGAAGCGTACAAGAAAATTTTGCCTCAGAATGCCTCCCAGATCGCTGGAAAAGGCACTTCCCAGGCCTTGTAAGTTGCATCTTAGTATTTTCTCTTTTGAAAATACTAGCGATATCATAAACACATTAAAAAAAATATAAAAAATTATGCTCAAGGGGGGGCGGCTGCCCCCTTCGCCCCCCCCCCTTGGCTACGTGCCTGATTTCGCGAATTCAGGAATGTGCTGGACAGGGTAGGAAATAAGCTGGGCGACGGGCGATTCGCCCTCGCAAGTGCTAAAAAGCCCTCCTAAAGCGCAATTACGAGTGCGTAAAAGAAAACTGAAATATAAAAAAATCACCCTTGTTATATCAGGTGTCTGTGTAAAATTAATTGTGACATGCGTTTGCTTTAGCTAGGAATTGCAGTTGCATCGCGAATCGTGCAGTTTTCTCACATCCCGCATCAAATTTGAAGCAGTGCGAGAGGGTCGCGCACAATCACCGGGAACTTCCTGTGGTAAATTACGGCCTGCAGTACCAGCGAAAATAACCTAAAATCCTCACAAATCTCGGACCACATGGTAGCCTTACTTCACACTAAATCAACTGCATGGAAATCTAAACTTGACATCTGTTTATTCGCTCTAGTTGTGTCGCAAATAAAAACTAAAAATATCCACGGAAACTGCAATCTTCGACCACATGTTAGCCTAACAACCACAGTAAGTCAATGGGAAATGTTGCCTAACCATCGGTTTGCAAAAAAAAAAAAAAAATGCGTAGCTTAGTTTACAACTTTCAATTTGCTGGAAATCGGCATTTGTTTGGAAGGTACTGTAAGTGATATGTCTTATAGAGGGAATGTTATATTTTATATTGGAGTAGTTTCTAGTTGTTATTATTTCTTTACATCAATCTGGTATTACATTTTAGAGTAATTTTAAACAAGTTACGATGGTACAATTTGCTTTTCAGTTTGATTGGCCTAATCTTACACATTCTAATTGAACCTGAATGGAGTTATATAGGTAACGAATAGGTATGTTTAACTTCAAGTTC
Source organism: Apostichopus japonicus (assembly GCF_037975245.1). Lineage (NCBI taxonomy): Eukaryota > Metazoa > Echinodermata > Holothuroidea > Aspidochirotida > Stichopodidae > Apostichopus > Apostichopus japonicus. The sequence goes on from NC_092572.1 coordinate 34,265,281, forward strand.
GTAACATTTCTATTTGTTCGTAAACGGTATAATACTGAAAATAAGTACAAAATAATGTCGGAATGAAGGCAATATGTCATTAAAGTTTACACTTTGGTAAAGATTGAAGATGGATGGTTTGTCTGAGATACTTTTTGAGATGGATATTTTGAGTAACTATTCTTAGCCCATTTCAAGCCATTAACAGGTGACATTCACGTCGAGGTGGTTAGGCCATTCGCTTAGCACAGTGCTGACTAGGTAGGATGTCATATCTCCGTATTTTGGAAATTACAAAAAAAAAGCAAAAAAAAAAACTTTTTTTTTTCTTTCCGAGAAACGTCAGAGGTAATTTGGTACATACAAAATGATACCTTAGAGCCTTATATAACAACGAAGCAAAAGGAAACAGGGGAAAATCACAACAATAATTGTTTCTGTCAAACTTTATTGCCGATTTCGTATAAACGGGATATTTTCTCATTTTCAAATAATCGGAATCGGAATCGGTACGATTATGAAAAAAATAATCGGTAATCGGTATTTTCTGTTATGCATAATCGGTTGAACACTAGTACAATATCCTCAGATATATTGTGTGATGTTACAGTTGTACAATATCATCAGATATATTGTGTGATGTTACAGTTGTATAATATCCTCAGATATATTGTGTGATGATACAGTTGTACAATATCATCAGATATATTGTGTGATGTTACAGTTGTATAATATCCTCAGATATATTGTGTGATGATACAGTTGTACAATATCATCAGATATATTGTGTGATGTTACAGTTGTATAATATCTTCAGATATATTGTGTGATGTTACAGTTGTACAATATCCTCAGATATATTGTGTGATGTACAGTTGTATAATATCATCAGATATATTGTGTGATGTTACAGTTGTACAATATCCTCAGATATATGGTGTGGTGTTACAGTTGTACAATATCCTCAGATATATTGTGTGATGCTACAGTTGTACAATATCCTCAGATATATTGTGTGATGATACAGTTGTACAATATCATCAGATATATTGGGTGATGTTACAGTTGTACAATATCCTCAGATATATTGTGTGATGTTACAGTTGGATAATATCATCATATATATTGGGTGATGTTGCAGTTGTACAATATCATCAGATATATTGTGTGATGCTACAGTTGTACAATATCCTCAGATATATTGTGTGATGTTACAGTTGGATAATATCATCATATATATTGGGTGATGTTGCAGTTGTACAATATCCTCAGATATATTGTGTGATGCTACAGTTGTACAATATCCTCAGATATATTGTGTGATGATACAGTTGTACAATATCCTCAGATATATTGTGTGATGTTACAGTTGTACAATATCATCAGATATATTGTGTGATGTTACAGTTGTACAATATCATCAGATATATTGTGTGATGCTACAGTTGTACAATATCATCAGATATATTGTGTGATGCTACAGTTGTACAATATCCTCAGATATATTGTGTGATGCTACAGTTGTACAATATCCTCAGATATATGGTGATGTTACAGTTGTACAATATCCTCAGATATATTGTGTGATGTTACAGTTGGATAATATCATCATATATATTGGGTGATGTTGCAGTTGTACAATATCCTCAGATAGATGGTGTGAAGTTACAGTTGTACAATATCCTCAGATATATTGTGTGATGTTACAGTTGTACAATATCCTCAGATATATATGGTCTGGTGTTGATAATATATTGCCATTGAGTCTGCTTTGGTTCTAATTCTTCTTAAAATTTTAATGCTAATCCAGTAAGACTGTTCTATTCAGGCAAAACATCTAAAGCTGGTTTTAAAATAACAAGTAAATTAATTTCTTTTGAAACAAAAATGTGTACAGTAGGCTTTCAGCTACATTATATGAACACTGCTGTCATTCAAAAATTATGTGAAAGAAGTTGGTTTAGATCAACAACATTCTGCCACAAATATGGATCAGGTCACATTAAAACTGCAATCATTATGCCATTGACGGTTTCATTTGAACAAAGTGAAGTATAGCACATAATAGGATGTGTAGAAATGACAGGTTTCATTAGAGAACTGAGAGTGAATGACAACGGAAAGCATTACAGCATATCACTATTCTTTATAACTTATGTTGTGCATGTCTGCACAAGCATGTTAATTTTTGACCATTATTGAAGATGTCAAAGATATTAGCTTAGCTGTTACTGGTCATATCAACCTTACTTGCTTCATTTAAGTTACAAGTCAATAATTAAAAAAAAAAGTGCATTTGACGAAGTTACAAAGCCAACATGTAACCTTTTGTATGGAGAAGGCTTCTATAGCATTTGTAGTGTTTATGATAGAGCTGATAAGAATTGTCCTGTGTCTGTTTAATCATAGACACTTGCATTTCATCTTCCTTGTAAGTATGGATGAAATTGGTGAGGCAACCCTCCAAATGATGGCAATACTTTATTTTCCTGTTAGAATATGGTTTAATACACCTATGCATATATGTTTTTCCTTACTTTGCAGTGCATTCAGTAACTACTAAAAAGACACCATCAATTACCATTGCTGGTTTGTATTTATTTGAGGTTGTTAGCCATTCTTGTTAAATCCCTTCTATAGCCTTATATATCTGCATGCTTCATTTCCTGTAGCTTCACTAACCTTTAGTTCAATGCTTCTAATCTTTTGGACTGCTATGTTTTGTATGAATGACTTTTGCCTTACAGGAATGCTATTAAATTTGGAGTTTTTGCTGCATTATTTTAGACTTAGTTTGTCCAAATTGCATATAATGGTATTCTCCATTTCTTGGAAATTGAAAATATCAATGCTGTAATCAGAAACACAAATCAGCACACTTTAAGAGTGACAATGTTGAATGTGTCCTGACTCATGAATGATTTAGTTTGATGAGTTTTTTCTTTTTAAGCCTGTAAAGCTGTCTCAATGCTTCTTCTTCAATATAATATGCTGACTGCTCTTAATATACTGCTATAGCAGCTAATATGTTGTACTACAAGGCCTATTAACATCAATATGATCATTGATATATAAAAACAATGAATCTTAACACCATTAGTCTCTTCATCTTCATCTTTCCAGGTCTACAATGTTTCCTTCAGCTCTGTTATATGTGATACAGCATTATCACCAAATACATTAAAATGATCAAAACCTGAAAACTGTCCACTCTCATATTTATCAGTGTTTTAAGCCATAAATTCTGCTGAATTGTTGTGGCAATTCTCATAACAGGCTGAATTAAAGTTTTGTGAAGTTCATCTTTGACTCATTCAATGAGAAAGAAAATATGAAAGAAAATTATACTACTAAAAGAAAATGTAATTTGTTAGGGAATGGAAGTACATTCACACTTGTTACATGTAATAAACTATGTTGATGTACATAGTTATAGGAATCGCTTCGGCTAGTGAAAGTAATTATGTTAAATCCTTATATGTTGAAACCTACAAATATGTGTTTTCAGGGGCTCTTTTAGTCCATCTTAAAGATAAGTCTGAATGAAATGTCTCACTGTTTGTATAATAACCACATGGGCAGAGCTCACATGTAATGGAAGATTTCTTTATTCATATTGGAAGTGTTGACCAATATTTCTTTGAGGCAATGGATTTTCAGTACTAACTACCAAATAAATTACATTTGAATTTTTTGCTTTATTCTTAACAGCACTATAGAACCTTAAACATGCATTATAGGCAAGGCAAGATAAAGTCAACAGCACTATAGAACCTTAAACATGCATTATAGGCAAGGCAAGATAAAGTCAACAGCACTATAGAACCTTAAACATGCATTATAGGCAAGGCAAGATAAAGTCAACAGCACTATAGAACCTTAAACATGCATTATAGGCAAGGCAAGATAAAGTCAACAGCACTATAGAACATTAAACATGCATTATAGGCAAGGCAAGATAAAGTCAACAAAAAGCCAGTATATTTTGATGAAAGCATATAGTAGCAGTTGAAGTTTTCATACATGCAGTAGCATATATTGTACATACATATTGTATAGTTAACTCAATAGGTCACTCAGGTTAGTAGAGGAGGGGAAAGGGAGGACTAGGGACCACTAAAGTGAAAATCGTATGAGTTTGACTCTTCTAAAAATTGCTGTTGCAGACATATCTTTTATAATTTTTCACAAAATAGGGATCTTTTAACACCTTGACTTGTGTTAATACAAATCCTATTGAATGATGTTTTAATTACATATGTTGTTTGCAGGTTCATCACAGTAACTAAAGAACCCTCTTGTTTAGAACATAGCAGTCATTTGAGCTCATTAAACCTTTCGTAAACACAGAGATCTCCAAATTAAATTATAACTTGATGTGTAAGATTCCTGATCACTTCATTTCAGCAATGTTCAAATACTTGAAATGATATATGTTACATATGCTGTTATGAAATGTTGTTAAAGAAATGACTAAACTAGTTGGCTTCTGGTTGAGGCTGGTTACACTGTGGGAGTTGTTTTAGACCTATCTTGGTTGTCTAGTAGCAGATTTAGTGAGTTATATACAATCTAAAAAATGAGTGTTTTAGCCCTGAAACAAGTATAAACACTCTTGATCAGATGAGTTTGGTAACATGTCATGGAGATACTTATTTGCATATTCCTTAGATGATTCCTGTAACTGAAGATTTCTTAAGAGATACTTATTTGCATATTCCTTAGATGATTCCTGTTACTGTAGATTTATTAAGAGATACTTATTTTCATATTCCTTAGATGATTTCTGTTACTGTAGATTTCTTTAGTCACACTCTGGTGGATGGGTTACATCATACTAATGAATTAGAACATCATCAACTAATCAGAAGAAGCTTAACATGTTGTCTAACATGACATCACAGCAGCCATACTGGCAAGCATTGCACACTTAACTTGTTCTTATGATGGAGCAAGTGATCATAGTTTTGTCCTGATGGAACAATTTGTCATAGGCTTTAACAGAATACCACATGGCTCTGTGATGAAACAATGTAATAGGACTTACAAGAGGTTACCACATTGATGGAACATTGTGTCATGTATGGTACCATTTGAGTGTACTGCCATGATGAATGTGTCATCAGCATTAATGTGCAGGGTACCTATTGGTACAAGGTAATGGTTTGTCATGATAACCTGGTCCTATATAGCTTTGCCTTGATGGAACAATGAGTCATTAGCTTTTATTTGATACCACCTGGTTCTGACTTTAGGAAACATTGGCACCATGACTTATTCCAAAGAACACCATATTGTCTTGTGATTTTTTGTTCAGTAGTGTTGTTGATGTGTTATTTTGGATGTTGTGGTGTCTGTAGTGGGTGTGTCTCCTCAAGAGAAGTGTTTTATGCCCTCACCCTACCCCCTACCCCCTACCCCACCCCCTTGAATTATCCCTTAATGCATCCTCTTCTGTCATAAACAGCTGGTTGTTGTTTACGTTTGATTGGTTGCATTGTCTGTTGGATTTGGAGTAGCTCTGAATCTTAAAGGCAGGATATTTATCCATAATCTAAAGTTTATAGATCTCCCCAACAGCAGTTTGTGTAGATGTCACAAAGCTTCAAAATCTACAATAAATATAATTGTGGATCTGGGGTGATTAAGACTTGCACCATATGAGTTTCCTAATTGTCATGAAGTGGTTTTGAAAAGTGTAAGATGTTGGTGATTACAACATGAAATTCTTGTATTAATACTCATGTTGTACATTTTTACATCTGTACTTTGTTGGTTAGATTCAGGAAGGGAATCACCACACTCTCGTTCAGCAGTGGCAGATACAGCCATCCGTCACTTTCAGGAGCAGCAAGCCCTTGAGTCTAACCAGAAAACACCCACCAAAAAAAGCACACTCATTATTCATGGTGTCTCAGAGGTGAGATCATTTCTTAATTTTTTGGTATCTCAAACCCTATTGATGGATGTTTGGATGAAGTTAAGTTTCACATTTTGTTAAAAGAGGAATTTACTTGGAAGGAAAGGTGTGTTATGAATCTTTTGACAAACAACACGCTACTTCCACCCAAGATGTGCAGTAACCTCAGTTTATTGTGAAGCTGAAAATAAAGGTAGAGCTAAAACTGTTGTCTAACTGTGGTTTTGTTTTTACTTCAAGTTGAACTATTGACAATTGTGATAGTCAAATTTTATATTCAGTTTCATTAACTCCTTCAATGTTACTGATTTAGTTTGGAAGTTTGGATGTGTCAGCAAAACTGTAAATTTTAGACTCATCTGGTTTAGTTGTGTGATAAAACCAATGGATTCACTGGGGATTTGAAATAGGGCTCTTAGGATAATTGTGCTTCAGTATTTGTGTGCAAGCCATAATGATTGGTTTAACACTGTTAACAGTGTCAGTATTACTCATTGTTTTATCTTTTCTCCCCTTGCTTCCCTGGATTTCCTTTGGATCTTGCTTTGTACCCTTTGCAGTAGAAAAGCTATGACATGAACAACATGCTTCATTGTTTTAATTGTTTTGTAGAGTCATGTGGTTTCAATTGTTGGCTGATTGTTCTTGCACCGTCATCAAATTTAAAGGATAGCACCCAAAATATACAAACAAATTGTAAACATCACCCTTATTTTCAAACCATGCTGTAGCATGTTAGTTTAAAAAAGCTGAAACAGTTTATTGTTAGAGAAAATTAATGATTCCAAGAAAGAATCCATTTTCATTGTTTCTTCCTAACATCATAAATTCCTGGAAATGGCTTTAGGATTGGTAAATTATCTGTTAATTGTAAATATTTACAATAAGAAATGAAGTTATTGCATAAAGTTTGCGTCAGCATGTTATATTCTTTTAAGTGTCAAACTTTGCAAAACTATGCCTTGAGAGGCACTTGAGGAATTTTGTACGAACACATTGTTCATCTATCATTAATAATTCTAGTTGTTAGATCTGATAGTGTTCTATATAGCAGTAAATCCTGCCTCTCCTTCACTCATAGATAACATCCTGACAAACATGTTTTTTTTTTTATTTCTATTGCTATAAATTCTGTTTTGTGATGCTTTATGTAATTACTTTTGTCTTTCAAGGAAGCCTATGTCCCTGAGGTAATGGTTTTCTATCACCATCATCATCACTTCATTTCTCCACACATGCTTTCATCACACTCACATGAATTGAAAGCTCTCACAGTGTTTAGTATCCTTCACTACACAAGTCTATCTTGAGTTCTGTCCTCCATTTAAGTAAATCATTATTAAGTGTCTGCAGTGACTGTTCTTGTATTAACTTCACAGTGCTTTCATAAACAGTAAGAGCTTTTCTTTGCCATCATACAATTTGAGTGTTAGCAGTCGCTTCTCAACTCTTCTTGTCACATTGAGATTTAAGAAATGAATACATGCCTAAAGTCTGATAACTTTTTAGTTAGGTTGTACCATGGACTCAATGATTCTTGGTGCTATGGCTGTTTTAGTCTGGAGGGAAGCAAATATGACCCAAAGCCAGAGTCTATTAGTTTAAAGTGTTCATGGTTCCAATGCCTTGAGTTTCAGGAACATTGTGAGTGTTTGTGGATGTCTGTATATTACGCCACTATATGTCACTAAAGATTTAAGTGTTTGGCCTCATAGTTTCCATGTATGCCTTCTATAATCAGATGGCTCACTTTATGTTTTTCAGTGAATAAGCTCAACAAAACATTTGTTAAAATTGAAGTCTACTTACAAATTGTCAAATTTCCCACAAAAGTGTACATAAAAGAACATTTAAATGGATCATTTTTATGATTACTATTATCGATTGAACTTATCAGTTGTTTGTAAGTATTATTTCATATTTAAGATGCTTTTGGGACAGTTTTTTTTTTCAATATTTTACTAAAATTGTATCATAGCTTCTAAATTTGAGTTTTGGTGAAAAAAAGTATGATGTTATTTTAAGTTATCTTGATGCTTACTTTCACAACAGTTTGATGTGAATCTGACACCTATCTTACAAGTATTGAAACACCCTCAACACTGCTGACCCTATTGTTTGGTTTAATTCTTCATTCACTTTCATATCACCATTCGTGTGTTTTATTATTTCCAAACCATTAGCGCTTTTGCCGTAGGATTTTTTAATATTCAGTGAGTCATGATTGATGTATGGGACTAGTATTGTATTCTTTGTGGTTAATGAGTAAACTATAAAATTCATGATAATTATTACTTGTTGATAACTTTCAAGTCAAGCAGTCACTAAGTTTTGCAATCACTGGTAACGTACTGTAAGATGTATATAGACATAAGCCAATACATAAGTCGGACAAACATTTTTGCAAAATGTTGTATTGGAGATGCTTGATGTTTAGCAGTTACATATTAATTTGCCTTACATTTTCATAACATGTTCCCGATTTTTGGACCTGTGTAAACACTAATAATTGTGAAACCTTTTTCTAACTGGCAAGCCATTTAAGATGAATAAGAGAATTTATATGAAAGTCTATTTCTGGAGTGCTTTAAGCCATTGATAAATGACTTGCATAAATCTTGAATATGTTAAAAATAACAAGATTTACTTTACCGGTTCAGGTAAGTGTCTGTAATATTCCTTACGAGGAGTGCTGCTTCTCCCATTGATCTAAAGCTTATTTAAGTTCTCAAGATAATGCAAGGACTGTGTTAAACCATTTTACAATGAAAAAAGGTAAATCAGAAATAAATAGTTGTGAAATAGCAAGGTGTATACAACTTTTATTGACCCTGTTTATTTATTAAAGAGATTAGAGTGTACCTTAATCCCTGTGAATGATTTAATTTAAGTACTTAAATCCAAGAGTTACCAGAGAAGAAAATGGAACAATTTTGATCCAGTGAGGTGCTCATCTGAACTACATACACCAGTGAGTTGCTAGTCCACATATAGTAACTGTAACAAGTTGACTCTAAACATATCCAGAGAGTCTGCATATAGTCCTACCAGTGAGTTGCTAGTCAGCATATAGTAACTGTTAGGAGCTGACTCTCTAAACATATCCAGAGAGTCTGCATATAGTCCTACCAGTGAGTTGCTAGTCAGCATATAGTAACTGTTAGGAGCTGACTCTCTAAACATATCCAGAGAGTGTGCATATAGTCATACCAGTGAGTTGCTAGTCAGCATATAGTAACTGTTAGGAGCTGACTCTCTAAACATATCCAGAGAGTCTGCATATAGTCCTACCAGTGAGTTGCTAGTCAGCATATAGTAACTGTTAGAAGCTGACTCTAAACATATCCAGAGAGTCTGCATATAGTCCTACCAGTGAGTTGCTAGTCAGCATATAGTAACTGTTAGGAGCTGACTCTCTAAACATATCCAGAGAGTCTGCATATAGTCCTACCAGTGAGTTGCTAGTCAGCATATAGTAACTGTTAGGAGCTGACTCTCTTAACATATCCAGAGAGTCTGCATATAGTCCTACCAGTGAGTTGCTTAGTCAGCATATAGTAACTGTTAGGAGTTGACTCTCTAAACATATCCAGAGAGTCTGCATATAGTCCTACCAGTGAGTTGCTAGTCAGCATATAGTAACTGTTAGGAACTGACTCCCTAAACATATCCAGAGAGTGTGCATATAGTCCTACCAGTGAGTTGCTAGTCAGCATATAGTAACTGTTAGGAGCTGACTCTCTAAACATATCCAGAGAGTGTGCATATAGTCATACCAGTGAGTTGCTAGTCAGCATATTGCAACTGTTAGGAGCTGACTCTCTAAACATATCCAGAGAGTCTGCATATAGTCCTACCAGTGAGTTGCTAGTCAGCATATAGTAACTGTTAGAAGCTGACTCTAAACATATCCAGAGAGTCTGCATATAGTCCTACCAGTGAGTTGCTAGTCAGCATATAGTAACTGTTAGGAGCTGACTCTCTAAACATATCCAGAGAGTCTGCATATAGTCCTACCAGTGAGTTGCTTAGTCAGCATATAGTAACTGTTAGGAGCTGACTCTCTAAACATATCCAGAGAGTCTGCATATAGTCCTACCAGTGAGTTGCTTAGTCAGCATATAGTAACTGTTAGGAGCTGACTCTCTAAACATATCCAGAGAGTGTGCATATAGTCCTACAGTACCAGTGAGTTGCTAGTCAGCATATAGTAACTGTTAGGAGCTGACTCTCTAAACATATCCAGAGAGTGTGCATATAGTCCTACAGTACCAGTGAGTTGCTAGTCAGCATATAGTAACTGTTAGGAGCTGACTCCCTAAACATATCCAGAGAGTGTGCATATAGTCCTACCAGTCGTTGCTAGTCAGCATATAGTAACTGTTAGGAGCTGACTCTCTAAACATATCCAGAGAGTCTGCATATAGTCCTACCAGTGAGTTGCTAGTCAGCATATAGTAACTGTTAGGAGCTGACTCTCGAAACATATCCAGAGAGTCTGCATATAGTCCTACCAGTGAGTTGCTAGTCAGCATATAGTAACTGTTAGGAGCTGACTCTCTTAACATATCCAGAGAGTGTGCATATAGTCATACCAGTGAGTTGCTAGTCAGCATATATATAGCAACTGTTAGGACCAGTGAGTTGCTAGTCCAGAAAGTGTTGTGCTGAGGTGGTGATAGTCTGGAAATTATTGATTGTAAGAGTCACTTGTATCATGGCTATAATGAAAAAGCTCCATATTTAGATATTTACAATTTAAGCAGTCTGACAGCTAGCCAATTTCTCTTTCATATGGTTAGGATGAACACAACTTTAGCTAAAATGACTGTTTGATGGCACAGTTATGTCATGACATGTCCTCGTGCAGTTACAACTCTGCAGTATCATCAAAAATAGTCACATTTCCCTTGCATTAAATATGGTTTTCCCTGCTTTCTTTTGCTTTTCTCAGTTATTCATGCAACTCTTACAGTCCCATCTAATTTAAAAAAAAAATACAATATTGAAAGATGCTTGCTGAAGAAATTGGGATACTAGTGCTGATTGATACTGTAGCTATGTGAGAAAGATTATCAATACTCTAAGATACTGACTGTATGGCATGTGCGCGATAAAGTTAAAATGGTTACAGTAATTACTGCTGTAAAAACAACATAGTCTCCTAACCTTTCAGTCCATCCAACCGTATGCATCTGTTCATGCTGAGGGGGCAATGGCACCTGCAGAGTGCAATTTTCCCGTCATCGAAAATATGGCCATTGAGACAAATCATCTTTTCCAAATTATCTGTTATTGTGGCACGTAACATTCCATCTATATGTTTCCCACAGAATTGTAGCCAGTCCTTTACACTATGCCACACCTAATGAATGGAATATAATCAGGAGCTTGAGGTGTTGCATATTACGTTTGTTTCATTTTTTCTTTGTACCTTAATATACACCTCCTTCGAGGTTGATAATTATCCATACATTTAATGTCATATTTTCATACAACATGCAATTCATGATTTTTTCATTGATTAATATCCAACTTTGTGTTTTGCTTTGAGCCTATACCCCTTTCAGAGTTTTGGTAACTTGCCAGCAATTGCTAGGTTACATTTGCCATAGCAACAATCAAAATGATATTCAAGACAATGCTTTCACTGCATGTGATTTATTGACATAAATGTCTAATACCTGAATTACCTCTAAGCAATGTGATCCTGTTCTTTTGAATTACAATCCACAGATGTAACTACTAATTAGTATGTAACATAACCACCATTTAAAATATCACACTCAACATGGATATGTCAGATGTGTAGGGATTCTGTTTTAACATAAACCTCCTGGCTAAACACAATGTAAGGAAAGATGATGTAGGGAAAACATAAATTCTTCAAAGTAAAAGGGATTTTCAACAACATGTAAAATTAAATCAGTAAGCAATGTTCAGTCCTGCTCAAGTCTGATTCCATAGTTTCCGTTCGCTTCATAAACTATGAGAACCAAGACGATACTTGCGTAGAAATTATAGTTTTTGGGATATGTTTAAAGAACAGTCAACCATGTTTCATGGCCTAGTTTAATACATTGTATAGTTTGATGGAAGCTGGTACCTTGGCAGAGAGAACATCTATTCTTATCATTTCTGTTAACACAGGTATGTTAACTCACAACTTTCTATAGAGTAATCTAAGAAAGTGCTCTAAATATCTTGAAGCAAACATCTGTGTAACTTTATCACTGATCTTGTCATAAAGTAATATCTAGTACAATCAGGAACACACAAGTATTTTACCTTGAACATTGGGGTTTCTAGATTGCTTACATACTTTGTGCTTTTAGTGCTGACTTTTTAGGAAATGATGGAATTAATTCTGATGTTCATTAGTTTCTTTTGAAGGCTGGAATTTAAAGTGGCTATTTCTTGTGACAGAGCATCCAATCACTTTGGTAACTCAGAATTGGTCACTTTTCAGAATAATTTTTGTATTGATGTTTTTATTATTAATATTTTTTTATTTTTACAACAGAGTCCAACGGATGATTACTCTAATCTACAAGATTCAACAGATGACTCAAAAATCTCAGAAACAATGACTAGAGGTAAGATACATCTCACTGATTAATTGTTATTATTGCAGGTAAAGACAATACTCTATTAAGCTATTGCAATTGGTCAGACAATGTTTAACTCTTGATTAATTGGACAAATTCTGCAAGTTTGAAATGAGCAATCATTAACTTTGCAGGATTTTCCACAACAAAGCATTATGAAATCAAACACAACCTCTCAAAGAATCAAGTTGAAATATGCATTAGTTTACATTTACAACCTCCCTCTTCTGTGATGGGTTGGTGAGGTTATATTCAAAGGACTTGCTTGAATCCTGTCCAAGAATTGCTTGAACTGAAGTTTTCAGCTCTCCTATAACATTTTAAAATACAAGAAGAACAAAGAAAAGAACAAGTTGATGATAAGTCTGTTACATCAAATGTTGCCATTACTTTATCATCACCGGCAGAACAGTCTAAGTTGATGATAAGTCTGCTACATGAAATGTTGCCATTACTTTATCATCACCGGCAGAACAGTCTAAGTTGATGATAAGTCTGCTACATGAAATGTTGCCATTACTTTATCATCACCGGCAGAACAGTCTAAGTTGATGATAAGTCTGCTACATGAAATGTTGCCATTACTTTATCATCACCGGCAGAACAGTCTAAGTTGATGATAAGTCTGCTACATGAAATGTTGCCATTACTTTATCATCACCGGCAGAACAGTCTAAGTTGATGATAAGTCTGCTACATGAAATGTTGCCATTACTTTATCATCACCGGCAGAACAGTCTAAGTTGATGATAAGTCTGCTACATGAAATGTTGCCATTACTTTATCATCACCGGCAGAACAGTCTAAGTTGATGATAAGTCTGCTACATGAAATGTTGCCATTACTTTATCATCACCGGCAGAACAGTCTAAGTTGATGATAAGTCTGCTACATGAAATGTTGCCATTACTTTATCATCACCGGCAGAACAGTCTAAGTTGATGATAAGTCTGCTACATGAAATGTTGCCATTACTTTATCATCACCGGCAGAACAGTCTTTGAAGCAATCCAAATAGAGAAATAGCAAGGCATGGTATAGCACATGTGTATAACCTTGTATGGCTGAATTTAATCACTGTTCCCAATGTCCTCATACATAAAACTGTTTTGAACAATTGTATGCACTTTACCAACTACTCTAAGACAACATGAATACATTACAGCTTATTCTTATTGGTAAATAAAACAACATTTAAGCTTAATAAGGACAGCTGTTTTACTTTGATGCAAGTTATTAGTGGACATGATGAACTGACAAAGCTGTACTGATCTCAGAATCTAGTGAGAGACAGACAGGTTTATGCCTGCTGTCTGATACTGTACCATGACTGCAAGACTGTCTGTGTTCTTACATAGCATATTTCTTGTAACATTATGCAATGTAAGTAGCCTAGGTATAGATATTTCATGTCTTTCTTGTAAATGTCAGTGATAAAACTCAGAAGTGGGACAATGTCGTATGTAGTAATGTGGATGAAGACTGCTGCAAGCATGTACGTATGACTGAATGGTATTTCTGGTAATTGTTATTTTTAGGCAATTCTTCTAAAGCAAGTAAACGACGGTTCCTGTTTTTCCGACGGAAGAGCAAGGATGGAGGAGGGGGAAAGGGAAGCTCTAGGAGTTCAAGTTTTGATGAGAGCAGTGTCAGTAGTCGGTCTCCAGAGCCCCAGTTAAGGAGGGCCAAGACTCTGGATATTCCTGATTCTGATGTTAGTGGTTCTATAGCATCTGGTGAGTACCTCACTGAGGGACTTTATTATGTATACAATTCCTTGTACCTGTTTGTGTCCATTGGTCTGTTATGTCATCTGTTTGCTATGATTCATAGACTGACACAAACCATCCAATTATAAAACAAATCATTAGAACTCATAGTTTGTTATTAATGAAACATTAAAAGCTACCTATGTCATTGTCCTCCTTCCAGGTTTTAATCACTGATATTTCCAAGAAAAACATGAAATATCTATACTTAGACTACTTACATTGCATAATGTGACAAGAATAATGGAAGTTTACCAACACAGTGGGCAGTCTTGAAGACTTGTATGCTAAGACATCCTGGCTTTTCAAAAGTTTGTCCAAGCTAATCAGAATCATATGAGTGTGTAAAAGTAAGTTGGCCTGATGTTTCGATCCTAGCAGGATCTTCCTCAGAGGCTAAATGACAAGTAACGGTAACAGAAGGGACAAAAACATGCACAGAATACAGACAGGTTAATGAGCATGGTGAACACAAAGAGATAGATGTAAGGAGATTAGTAGACAAGGGATGGAGAGAAGAAAGAAAGAAACCAACAGGGGAAGAGGAGAGGTAGGAGATAAACAGTGGAGAGGAGCTTAGACAATTTCCTCATTGCCCAGTTCTAGTCATAAATTAGAACCATGCGAGCTTCCACACTTAACTATTTTCCAGTTTTAGTCATAAATTAGAACCATGCGAGATTCCACACTCTACTATTTTCCAGTTATAGTCATAAATTAGAACCATGTGAGCTTCCACACTTAACTATTTTCCAGTTCTAGTCATAAATTAGAACCATGCGAGATTCCACACTCTACTATTTTCCAGTTATAGTCATAAATTAGAACCATGCGAGCTTCCACACTTAACTATTTTCCAGTTCTAGTCATAAATTAGAACCATGCGAGATTCCACACTCTACTATTTTCCAGGTCTAGTCATAAATTAGAACCATGCGAGCTTCCACACTTAACTATTTTCCAGTTCTAGTCATAAATTAGAACCATGCGAGATTCCACACTCAACTATTTTCCAGTTCTAGTCATAAATTAGAACCATGCGAGCTTCCACACTTAACTATTTTCCAGTTCTAGTCATAAATTAGAACCATGCGAGATTCCACACTCTACTATTTTCCAGGTCTAGTCATAAATTAGAACCATGCGAGCTTCCACACTTAACTATTTTCCAGTTCTAGTCATAAATTAGAACCATGCGAGATTCCACACTCTACTATTTTCCAGGTCTAGTCATAAATTAGAACCATGCGAGCTTCCACACTCTACTATTTTCCAGTTCTAGTCATAAATAAGAACCATGCGAGCTTCCACACTTAACTATTTTCCAGTTCTAGTCATAAATTAGAACCATGCGAGCTTCCACACTCTACTATTTTCCAGTTCTAGTCATAAATAAGAACCATGCGAGCTTCCACACTTAACTATTTTCCAGTTCTAGTCATAAGTTAGAACCATGCGAGCTTCCACACTCTACTATTTTCCAGTTCTAGTCATAAATTAGAACCATGCGAGCTTCCACACTCTACTATTTTCCAGTTCTAGTCATAAGTTAGAACCATGCAAGCTTCCACACTCTACTATTTTCCAGTTCTAGTCATAAATTAGAACCATGCGAGCTTCCACACTCTACTATTTTCCAGTTCTAGTCATAAGTTAGAACCATGCGAGCTTCCACACTCTACTATTTTCCAGTTCTAGTCATAAATTAGAACCATGCGAGCTTCCACACTTAACTATTTTCCAGTTCTAGTCATAAATTAGAACCATGCGAGCTTCCACACTCTACTATTTTCCAGTTCTAGTCATAAATTAGAACCATGCGAGCTTCCACACTTAACTATTTTCCAGTTCTAGTCATAAATTAGAACCATGCAAGCTTCCACACTCTACTATTTTCCAGTTCTAGTCATAAATTAGAACCATGCGAGCTTCCACACTCTACTATTTTCCAGTTCTAGTCATAAGTTAGAACCATGCAAGCTTCCACACTCTACTATTTTCCAGTTCTAGTCATAAATTAGAACCATGCGAGCTTCCACACTTTACTAATTTCCCAGTTCTAGTCATAAATTAGAACCATGCGAGCCTCGACACTATCCTAGTTGCCTAGGTGTAGTCATAAATTCATAGTGATTTTGAAAATTGGTTTACAAATTTAGTAGTTCTGTCACCACATAACATTGGATACAACTCTATGATTGGTTGGTACTTTTGTTTGCCAGCTCGTTCTGTAATATGTTCATTAGGTGTAAGAGACATGATACAAAATGGATGTCTAGGGTAACTGGAAACAACGTACTGTATGAGCTGCAATTGTCATGATAGACAGTTTATCATTGATTTCAGTAAACACTTATTATTTTGACATATCAATGTATGATGGAAATATACTCACCCATTCATATGTTCCAATTTTATCACAAACCATTTCTTCTATTCACAGAAAAGTCACCCAAAAAGAAAAAGAAACGCTTTTTGGGCTTTATCAGAAGGAAAAAGCCAAAGGAGCGGCAATATCACTCTAGTATCAATCTTAAGACTGAAACAGAGGATGCTACAATGTCAGATACACCAACTGCTACCAGGCAAAAGAGTGTAAATACCTTGAAAGTGCCTGCATCCAATCAGTATACAAGATCTGCCAGTACAGGTAAGAAATTAAAAGAATATGTAAAACAAGCTTGACATTGTAATCATTAGCAGTGTCTACTTGATCATTGGATTAATCAGTTCAGCTTCTACAATAAGTTTTCTTTATGATTTATAGCAAATGATACAATTTTCTTCATTGGTATTGTAACCTAAAAAACAGGAGTAATTTGTTACTGCTATTCTGTAAATAAAATTCTGACTTGCAGATATGTGTTGCTGAAACAAGGAAAGAAAAGACTTTAAAATTAAATGCATTTAATTTATAACTCATCTTGATTCTCATATTGCCAAAAATGACATTGCTTTAATTCACATATTGAACAATCTGTAAAACACCTAGCAAAGCTTTCTGATTTATATATATATATGTGGCAAACAAATAATTTTTTGGTTGCTGATCATCTTAAGCAACTCTGATATAAATTAGTAAGGGTATTTAAAGTGCTTACACGGGTCCAGGACCAGGTACCAGAGAGCCTTTACCCATCGTGTATCCTGGTAGCTGAAAACAATTGTTTACCCTCATGTATCATGATTTTCAAGAAATTACATATTGGATGCTATACTAAATGAACTATATTCTCTACTAACAAAAAAATCACACTTTGCATAGGATTCGGGTAATAATTTAGGAACCGGGTGGGTACCCAGGTATCCCTGTGCAAACACTAGGTATTTATGTCTTGAATGATTAATATTATGACTGTTGTTCTTCCTTGCAGGTGATATTAAGTATGAAAGATACTTAACTGTTGATCGAGAGCCGTTCAGACAACCAGCTCCATCAAGTGGTAGTCAGATCAGTGTTGACAGGTTATCTTACACAGAGTCAAACGTCTGATGTCACTTGAAGGTCAGTCAGTTCACCTTAACAGTATTAGTTTCCATGAGCAACTATTCTTGACACTGCCATAAATCTATTCATCATATAAATAGTGATCCGCTGAAATTTGTTTTGTCTGACTGGATGATGTTACAATACTTTTTTTTTTTTTTTTTTTTTTTTTGGGGGGGGGGGGTGGGGGGCACGATGCTTCAATAAACTTTTCACACCTTTCAAAAAAAAAGTGTAAACATTTCTACATCTTGTTTTGATATTGCTTTGTGAAATGCTATAGTACACTGTTGTGTGAGAACTCTTGACTCTTTATTAATCAAATTGTGGTTTTTCTTTTCACTCACAGCAGAATGCTGATAAACAGAAGATGTCAAACATGGAAGTGTGCAAATATTAATACTCATGTCTATTTATTACTGTACAAATTCAATATTTAATGTAGAAATGTTTATCGCAATGAGTGGTATTGAAGTGAAATGCCTTTGAGTTTTATTAAACAACACCTCTAAGCCAAAGATTTATTCTCTGCCCTAACATTAAGACAGAGTTCAATGACTTATGTACCAAAACAACTTCTTGACTTTCAGGGTAATTCTATTCAGTCTGCTTGGAGATCTCTTGAATGTGCAATGAGAAAAAGGAAGAAGATATGAAATGAGATTAATTGTTTTCTATTTGTTCCTACAAATTGTATGGGATGTGGGGGGGGGGGGGGGGACACAGCTGGGTCAGACTGGTTCCTCTACTCTACACCCCAACAACATATCTATGATTGATCTATGATATATCTATGAAAAATGTCCCTAAACTGAAATAATCCTATTCAGTAGGATATATAATGGGCTTCTTTACATGTAAGATCGTAGTAGTACTTCCATAAATAATTTGTGTTTGTTTCCTATATTTAACAACATCATTTTGATTGAACTATTGATTTGCCTTAACCTGATTTACTTTAATGTTTTCATGATTGATGTTCTGAGATCATGTCTTACTTTGATCTTTATCTTCTGCAATCAATAGTGTTTTATGTTAATTTATGTTACCACACAACAAATACTTGTACAACTTTTAAGCCCCACATGTGGAGCAACATTAAGACATATCACCAGAACTTTTTGTGTTACTTCTGTGGTATATCCTACTTTATGTAGTCAATGCTTTGTAACACTTATAACAGCACAAATGAAGACCATTGTAATTGATTGGTTGTAGTTAATTGGTTGTTTGGTTTTGAAAGTATGCAAAGATTTGTTTCATTATTTTTTTCTATTTGCTCATACAAATGGTATGGGAGGGGGGGGGGTCACAACTGGACCACACTGGTTCCTCTACTCTACACCCCAACAACATATATATGTTGTTGGGGTGTAGAATAGAGGAACCAGTGTGGTCCAGCTGTATAAAATATCCAAATTATGTGTTTGGGGTTAAAAGAGCTTAAAAGTTATCCATTATCTATATACTTAGCTATGTTAGTTCTAATGCATCTTTTACCTTATGCAATTTCCTTTATGTGCAACTAAATTAAGAGTGTTGGCTGTCATTTCTGTTAGTTCTATGCACTTCATATTGATGAGGACTTATCTTGGAATGTTTCATATACATTTTGATGACAAGGTGGTATAGTGCTAACCTCCCCCTCATCTCCACACACATTTGTACTCTTTATTTTTGTCTGACTTATCTACCAATTTTAACTTACAATTTCAGTAGCAATAAGTCACCATCAACAAGTGGGATGAAGACTCGGCTTTTTTAATTTTTATTGTTTTGAGTTTGACATACTCTATTAAAACCTGACATCTCATTAGAACAGCTTCAACTATTTGAAAATTATTTAACTTTCACTTAAATTTTTCATCAGTACAACTAAAGTGTTACATACAGCTTGTGAAGGTTTTCATATTGTTGTTGTAATATTTATGTCCTAAGTATACAAAGGGACATTTCTTTGAAAAATTGTGAAAGGTTTTGCTTCTTCATACTGAAAATTTTTAATCAAATTTTAATCAACCTTGAACTGCTATTCTACATTGTTACGTGTGTTTGATTGAACAGTTGGTTACATGTGTTTGATTGTACAGTCGGTTACCTGTGTTTGATTGTACAGTTGGTTACGTGTGTTTGATTGAACAGTTGGTTACGTGTGTTTGATTGAACAGTTGGTTACGTGTGTTTGATTGAACAGTTGGTTAGGTGTGTTTGATTGAACAGTTGGTTAGGTGTGTTTGATTGAACAGTTGGTTACGTGTGTTTGATTGAACAGTTGGTTAAGTGTGTTTGATTGAACAGTTGGTTAGGTATGTTTGATTGAACAGTTGGTTAAGTGTGTTTGATTGAACAGTTGGTTAGGTATGTTTGATTGAACAGTTGGTTAGGTGTGTTTGATTTAACAGTTGGTTACGTGTGTTTGATTGAACAGTTGGTTACGTGTGTTTGATTGAACAGTTGGTTACGTGTGTTTGATTGAGCAGTTGGTTACCTGTGTTTGATTGAACAGTCGGTTACCTGTGTTTGATTGAACAGTTGGTTACCTGTGTTTGATCGAACAGTTGGTTACGTGTGTTTGATTGAACAGTCGGTTACGTTTTTGATTGAACAGTTGGTTATGTGTGTTTGATTGAACAGTTGGTTACGTGTGTTTGATTGAACAGTTGGTTATGTGTGTTTGATTGAACAGTTGGTTACGTGTGTTTGATTGAACAGTTGGTTAGGTGTGTTTGATTGAACAGTTGGTTATGTGTGTTTGATTGAACAGTTGGTTACGTGTGTTCGATTGAACAGTTGGCATAAAACTGATGGGACTTATGCAACCCCATAGTTTAGTTTTTAGAGTTATGAAAGTCTATCCCAATTTGCTGCCAACATTGACCTGCACGTAATTAATAAGTATGCATTGTGTAACCCCATATAATACCATTGACCAGTATTTAACTTAATTAGTATGCCTTGTCCAGCCCCAGATAAACTAACCTATTCTAGTTTAGTCTTTGACATTTTAAGAGTAATTCAGATATTCCTGTAGACTTGTTTTTCTCTTTGCTAAATACAGTTGCAGGCACTGGATGTGTCAGTATAATTATACAAATGGTTCTTATTTAATATCTTCTTAATGGGTTTGACTATAACAGTTGTGTATGCATTGTCACGCTGAGGGGGGCAAAAAGTTCGAGTGAGGGGCAAGTTTCATGCGTATCCAGTTTGGTCATTATTCCCAAACACTTGAAACAGTATTGTTTATTTACCCTGCTTCATATGATTTGCCTAATATTGAGGGATGGGGTCTCGTAGCGATGGCAGAAAGGAAAATGATAGGATAATTTTTCATTATCTCAAGTGGGGAAGGTCAGACCAACTTCATATTTGGTGTGTAGGAGCACCCCTCAAGTACCACTAACCCCATGTTTTTGGTGCTGATCAAAGGTCACCAGGGGTCAAATTTGTAAAAATCTGGTAAACACGATATCTCAAGTGGGGAAGGTCGGATCAACTTCATACTTGGTGTAGGAGTTTGGTTTTATTTTATTCGGCTAAATATCATTCTTCATCTACATACAAAAATATTGCACATCTTTTTTTGGCATCTTTTTTACATTTGTATTTCAGCAGGATGGATTTTATGTTTTCAGGTAGCCTGTTGCAGTTTTTAATTGCATTGTAATAAAAAGACCCAGCACTGTGTGTTTTAATTTTTGGAAGTTGAAAATTAAAAACACTACCTCTTTTGTTATGGCTATGAACACTATTTACTCTAATTAGACACTCCCTCATATAAACTGCAGAGGCACCATGTAAAACATTAAAAACATGATTCAGACAAAGCTGTTCAGCCCTAGCCCTAAGTGATGTTTAAAATACTAAGAGTTTTGAAGTCAGCATGGTTAATGTGATAACAAAAATCTTTACCCAGAATGAATCTGATAACTTTGTTCTAGGCACATTGTAATCTACGAGCGTGGTATTTAGATATACCTCCATACCAAGATGAGATGGAATAATTGAACTGACAAAGAACAAGGGCTGTACAGATCAAGGGCGTAGGAACCGGGGGGGGGGGGCGCCGGCCCCCAGTGAAAAATATGGAGGGCAGAAGTATCATTCCGCCCCCCAGCTTCGCAAGTCAGAAAACCCCTTTTTCATTTCCAAATGAGAAAAAAAATCTCATTTGGAGCACCAAATTGCATCTAAGGCCAGGTGAAAATGCAAAATTATATACAAAATGGAGTGGGTGGGTTGAAGTGTGCTATATTGCACCAAATTGCATCTGAGGCCACCTGGAAATGCAAAAAAAATTCAAAGGGGGACACCCCCTCCCCTTAGACCCCTCCCCAGGCCAGCCATCAGTCTTCAGCCCCCGCCCCCCACTCAAAAGTACCTTCCTACGCCACTGGTACAGATGGTCTCTTTCACATTTTGATTAAAATAATAAGCTTGCCTGTAGAGGAATTTGAGCCGACATTTTGTTTTACTAATAATGCAAAGAACAATTTGTTCGCCATCAAGGTATTGGTTTAACTCCAGACCGAGGTAAACATCAGAATGTTTGGCCTTAATCAGTTGTCCATCACAAACAATCGAAAAGTCAGTATACTGACTAAGTTTACGTTTCGTCCCAAACAAAATCAACTCAGTCTTACCCATGTGTAACGACAATTTGTTTCAATGAGCCATTTATTGCCACTCTCCAGGTTAGATGAAAGATTTTACCAATATTATTAGGATCTTTGTCAGAGTAAATTAAAGCACTGTCATCGGCATATTGTAAAAACAAGCAATTGATGGAGTTTGGCATATCATTTACATAGCAAAGAAATAAAATGGGGCCAAATATACCGCCTTGAGGCACCCCGCAAGTGATGGTCAGAGGATCAGATTCAACTCTATTTATGCTAACAACTTGCCGTCTACCAGAAAGATAAGATTGGAACCAGTCAGTTGATGTACTGTGGACACCCATTGCGGACAGCGTATTACAGAAAGTTTACAGTATCGGACGCCCTCTGATATCCAATAAGATCATGCCGGTATAATTACCAGCGGCATTTTGTTTCCTGATATGATCTTGCAGACGAATAAGGCAAGTGTCGGTTGAATATGATCTTGTAAAACCAAATTGGAAATGGTAAATGAGATTATTGTTAGCCAGATAACCGTTTAGTTAATGAAAACAGCTTTCTCTAAGAATTTTGACACAACAGAGAGGATGCTCACTGGTCTATAGTTTCCAGCTTCAAGCTTACTCTTCTTTCTATGAAGAGGAATGACTTTTGCGATTTTCATGTCATTAGGAACAACACCACATCTTAAAGAAGCATTAATAATATGCTTGTGATGGGGCCTGTTATAATCTCAGCAGCATATTTAGTAAGACGCTCTGGGATACCATCGAGATTAGTACTTTTACTTATGTCAAGACTGGATCTCATTCAGGACAAATTCCTCATTAACTTCTTGAAGCTGGAAAGAATCTGGAACAATACTTTTATACTGAATTTTCAAAACAGGTGAGTCCACATCGTACGAGTTAAACTCTTGCTTTGGAAGGTGACTCACAAGATCTGATGCAACATGAGTAAAAACATGATTGAAATGATCAGCAACATCCTTTTTATCATGGCATTTTTCGCCATTCACATCTAAAACAATATCCGTCGATGCATTAGTCTTTGATTGGTAGCCAAGAGTCTTGAGATGTTTCCATAACTCTTTAGGCTTGTATTCGTCTATTTTTCCAATCATGTAATGACGTTTGGCGTTTCTTATGTCATTATGAACTTTGTTGCGCATCTTACGGTACATTTGGTAATTTTCAGATGAGTGGGTATCCCCCCGGGACTTACGTAACCAACTGTCCCGTTCACGAATACTCTCGAGAATCTCAGCTGAAATCCAAGGATCAGACTGATTTTTGATCCTAACTTCCTTAACTGGAGCCACAGAATCAAGAACAGTGGTAAATAAACCCCGGAAACATACCCACGATTCGTCAACATTATCAGACATATAAACAGAAGACCAGTCAACATGTTTCAGCTCATCAACAAAATATTCCTTATTGTACATTTTAAGGGACCTAATCTGAATCCCTTTATGGGAATCAAACTTGGTTTTGATGTTACCCATTGTACAATAAACAATGTAATGGTCGCTTATACCATATGGTATGACCCCATATTGCTGGATTTTTTTTATCATATTGTTACTTATAAAATGATCAATGGCTGAGGATGATGTGTTAGTGACTTGTAGGAGTATATATCATCTGCTTGAAACCAGACATATTCAAAATATTTTGGTAGTATTTATACTTATCATCCGCCTTGATACTACACATGTCAATACACCGAGAACTATAACATCAAAGTCATTAGGAAGTTTAGTCAGAACATGCTCCACCTTAGTGGTGAAATCAGATTCAAGATGGGTTTGAGACCGATAACATATACCAATAATAACGGGTTTTGACATTGGTAGCAGAATCTCTACCCAAACTGCTTCAATATTAGGCACATGTAAATCTGGCCTGGGATTAAAAGCTAGACTAGATCTCACATAAATACAGACACCTCCTCCATGTCTGTTACGGTCATTGCGAATCACCGAAAAGCCGGGAATTTCAATTTCACTGTTGGTTACAGAGTATTCAATCCAACTCTCGTTGATGCCAAACACACTAGGTTTAGTTTCAGAGGCAATCAGCCTAACCTCAGACATTTTAGGAGTGAGGGATCTAGCATTCAAGTGAATACAGTGAAAGTCTTTGGTACGGAAACAGTCATTAATGTCATTATCACAATTATTGTCGGTTAAAGTTGTTGAACTTGGCTTTGGCGCTGAGTTAGCTTCTGTCTTCGAGTAGCCAGCACACATCATGTCTAGTATCAGAGTCATCACCTTTAGATCTAATGGTGCGGGTACACTAGAAGTTTTGTTTCTGTGGCTACGACGCTTTTTCCTACGACGAGTGGGACGGTTTGTATTTAATTTAAGATCTTTCAACTTCTACCAAACTTCAGTGGGCAAACGATGAGAACCATTCACATTCAGAAGAGCCTCCCGACTGTATGTGATGTGCAACTTGGTTTGTGTGCCGGCTGGTAAGATAGCACTTGAATAATAGTAATATGGTAATATCATTGTTATTGTCGCATTGTGGGCCGGGATTGGGATTTATATCACCGGCGATGAGAAAGCGATAATGAAGAGTTACTGATGAGTTGGAATACAGGGTAATGCTCTTGCCCACAAGATGTTTCTTAGTTATTGATTGACTAACCAAAGGTCTATGAACAGAGCTGATTCCATTGTATGAATAGGAGAATACACCAAGCTTATTACTTTGAGTTCCAAACAGCAGACCTAATCCATACAGCATAAAGAGTTGAACTAGTGCCATGGTTGAATTCCAAAATCCTTACAAAAGCTTAGATGATATGCATGGTCGAGCTAGCTAATGGCTCTAGTCTATTGGAATGTCTGTGGCTAATATGGTGCACTATATTATACAGTCAGTGTTAAAAACAGGGGAGATGTTGACCAGAAAATCATTAAAAACTCACGAAATCCAAACAAAGATGCCACGTAGGAATGTCCAGTAGATTCTAGAAGTAACAAACAACAACTGGTAAAAAACTCCGGATCAAAAACAATAGTAACAGCAGGTCAAAGTCATTTGGGTCACCAGGGGTCAAATTGTAAAAATCTCGTAAACACGATATCTCAAGTGGGGAAGGTCAGACCAACTACATATTTGGTGTGTAGGAGCACTTATTTGAGTGCCACTAACCCTATGTTTTTAGTGCAGGTCAAAGGTCATTTGGGGTTACCAGGGGTCAAATTGTAAAATTCTCGTAAACACGATATCTCAAGTGGGGAAAGCCGGACTAACTTCGTACTTGGTGTGTAGGGTCACCTATTTAAGTACCACTAACCATTTGTTTTTGGTGCAGGTCAAAGGTCATTTGGGGTCACCAGGGTGTCGCACATTCGATTGATTGGTACCGCACATTCGATTGATCGATGTCGAACATTTGATCGATCGGTACCGCACATTCGATCGATCGGTGTCGAACATTCGATTGATGGGTGTCGCACATTGGATTGATCGGTACCGCACATTTGTTTGATCGGTGTCGAACATTCGATTGATGGATGTCACACATTCGATTCATCGGTGTCGAACATGCCATTCATGGGTGTCGCACATTCGATTCATCGGTGCCGTACATTCGATTGATTGGCGTTCCACATTCGATTAATGGGTTTCGCACATTCGATTGATCGGTACCGCACATTCGATTCATCGGTGTCGAACTTTCGATTGATGGGTGTCGCACATTCGATTGATCGGTTTTGCCCATTCCCTTAATCGTTGCCGCACATTCGATTGATGGGTGTCGCACATTTGATTGATCGGTGCCGCACATTCGATTAATGCGTGTCGCACATACGATTTATCGGTTTCTAACATTCGATTTATCGGTACCGCATATTCGAATGATCGATGTCGAATATTCGATTGATCGGTGCGGAACATTCGATTGATCGGTGCCGCACATTCCATTGATCGCTACTGAACTTTCCATTGATAGGTATCGCAAATTCCATTGATCGGTAACACACATTCGAAATAGTACAGTAGAGTATATAACATCTCATCCCTATCTATGTTGTGAAAGTTTAAGATAACAACATTTTGACCGTTGCTTCTGTACCAAAATGTCCGAAAACCTTGAAACGTGTAGCTTATATCCGTCAGTCCCCAGTGGTCAAAACGTGCTTTCTTTTCTTGTAGAATATGCACGACGTAAAATGCAGTCCCTCCTCATTAATATTCAATGAGATGGCTCCTTCCTTTGCTTGCCTTATTATGTCAAGCTTTGAAGAACGCATGCTCAGTACAGCTCCATACCGTCCTCTTATCCGGTGGCGCTAGGATTTATCGGTACCGCACATTCGATTGATCGGTGTCGAACATTCGATTGATGGATGCCGCACATTCGATTCACCGGTACTGCACATTCGTTTGATGGGTATCGCACATTCGATTGATGGGTTTCGCACATTCGATTGATCGGTACCGCACATTCGATTCATCGGTGTCGAACATTTGATCAATGGGTGTCGAACCTTCGATTGATCGGTGTCGCACATTCTATTAATCGGTGCAGCAAATTCGATTAATGGGTGTCGAACATTCGATTGATCGGTGTCGAATATTCGATTGATCGGTGCGAAACATTTGATCAATGGGTATCGCACATTCGATTGAACGGTACCACGTTCTCAATTTATCGGTACCGCACATTTGATCGATCGGTGTCGCACATTCGAATGATCGGTACCGCACATTCGATTGATCGGTGTCGAACATTCGATTGATAGGTGTCGAAAATTTGATTGATGGGTGTCGCACATTCGATTGATCGGTAGCGCACATTCTATTTATCGGTAACGAACATCCGATTGATCGGTGTCGAACATTCGATTGATAGGTGTCGAAAATTCGATTGATGGATGTCGCACATTCGATTGATCGGTACCGCACATTCGATTGACGGGTGTCGTACATTCGATTGATCGGTACCGCACATTCGATCGATCGGTGTCGAATTTCGGATTGATAGGTGTCGCACATTCGATTCATCGGTTTCCCACATTCGTTTGATCGGTGTGGTACATACGATTCATCGGTTTCGTACATTAGATTGATAGTTGTCGAATATTCGATTGATCGGTGCGAAACATTCGATTGATGGGTGTCGCACTATCGATTGAACGGTACCACACTCTCAATTTATCGGTACCGCACATTTGATCGATCGTTGGGTTTCGCACATTCGAATGATAGGTACCGCACATTCGATTGATGGGTGTCGAACATTCGATTGATAGGTGTCGAAAAATGGATTGATCGGTGCCGCTCACTCTATTTAATGGTGTTGAATATTCGATTGATGGGTGTCGCACATTCGATTGATCGGTGCCGCTCACTCTATTTAATGGTGTTGAATATTCGCTTGATGCGTACCGCACATTCAATTAATCGGTTTCGCACATTCGATTGAACGTGGTGGCACATACGATTCATTGGTTACGCACATTTAATTGATCGGTACCGCACATTCTATTAATCGGTGCCGCACATTCGATCGATCGGTGTCGAACATTCGATTGATGGGTGTCGCACTATTCGATTGATCGATCAGACATTTGATTGATCGGTGTCGAACATTCGATTGATGGGTGTCGCACATTCGATTGATCGGTACCGCACATTCGATTGATCGGTGCCGCACATTCTATTTATCGGTACCGCACATTCGATTAATGGGTGTCGAATATTCGATTGATCGGTGCGAAACATTCCATTGATGGGTGTCGCACATTCGATTGAACGGTACCACACTCTCAATTTATCGGTACCGCACATTTGATCGATCGGTGTCGCACATTCGACTGATCGGTACCGCACATTCGATTGATCGGTGTCGAACATTCGATTGATAGGTGTGGAAAATTCGATTGATGGGTGTCGCACATTCGATTGATCGGTACCGCACATTCTATTTATCGGTACCGAACATTCGATTGATCGGTGTCGAACATTCGATACATAGGTGTCGAAAATTCGATTGATGGGTATCGCACATCCGATTGATCGGTACCCCACATTCGATTTATCGGTACCGAACATTCGATTGATCGGTGCCGCACACTCTATTTAATGGTGTCGAATATTCGCTTGATGGGTACCGCACATTCGATTGATCGGTACCGCACTTTCGATTGATCGGTGTCGAACATTCGATTGATAGGTGTCGAAACTTCGATTGATGTGTGTCGCACATTCGATTGATCGGTACCGAACATTCGATTCATCGGTTTTGCACATTGGATTGATCGGTGTGTCTCATACGATCGATTGGTGTCGAATATTCGATTGATCGGTACCGAACATTCAATTGATCGGTGCCGCACATTAGATTTACGGGACCGCAAATTCGATTGATCGGTACCGAACTTTTAATTGATCGGTGCCGCACATTCGATTTACGGGACCGCACATTCGATTGGTCGTCGAAGATTCGATTGATTGGTGTTGCACATTCTAATAATCGGTACCGAACATTCGATTCGTCGATTTCGCACATTCGATTGATCGGTGTTGCACGTAAGATTCATCGGTTTCGCACATTCGATTGATCGGTACCGCACATTCGATTTATCGGTACCGAACATTCAATTGATCGGTGCCGCAAATTCGATTTATCGGTACCGCACATTCGATTGATCGGTGTCGAACATTCCATTGATGTGTGTTGCACATTCGATTTATCGGTACCGCACATTCGATTGATCGGTGTCGAACATTCCATTGATGTGTGTTGCACATTCGATTGATCGGTACCGCACATTCAATGGATCTCTGTCGAACATTCGATTGATGGGTGTCGCACATATGATTGAACGTGACTGACTCTCCATTGATCGGTAGCGCAAATTCCATTGATCGGTAACACACATTCGAAATAGTACAGTAGAGTATATAACATCTCTTCCCTATATCCTTGTTGTGAAAGTTTAAGATAACAACATTTTGACCATTGCGTCCGTACCAAAATGTCCAAAAACCTTGAAACGTGTAGCTTATATCCGTCCCCAGTGGTCAAAACGTGCTTTCTTTTTCTTGTAGAATATGTACGACGTAACATGAAGTCCCTCGTCATTAATATTCAATGAGATGGCTCCTTCCTTTGCTTGCCTGTTTATGCCTAAGCCTTGAAGAGCGCATGCTCAGTACAGCTCCCTGCCGTCCTCTTAACTGGTGGCGCTACATTGCTGACATCTTCTTCATTTGGACCAGTGATGAGGACAGCCTGCTCACCTTCATTAACACATCAATTCTTTCCACAGCACTATCAAATTCTCAACTGATTACTCTCACCAACAGGTTAACTTTCTCCATGTGACTGTTCGCAAGGAACACGGTTCTCTCTCTACAGACTTATACACCAAGCTCACAGACACACACCAGTGTCTCCATTCTTCAGACTGCTATCCCTGTCAAGCACTTCGTCTTCGTTGCATTTGCTCTAACAATTCCTCTTTCATTCGCCATACATTTGGAAAAACACCTTACTGCCAGAGGCTATAGTGCCAGAAGGGTGCGTGAAGCCATTCAGAGAGTCCGCTCCCTTTCCAGATCATCTACTTTGGCAGTGAAGGACAAAAAGGGGCGAGGTTGCGACAGCAAGCTCCCCTTGTTGTTACTTTTCACCCAAATCTTCCTCCTCTCCAGAAAATCACCTCTAACAACCACAACATTCTCCTTACTTCAGATAAACTCCAACGAGCCGCAGTGGCGGCGGAACCGGGGGGGGGGGGGGGCTTGGGGGGGGGGCTCAGCCCCCAATGAAAAAGTTGAGGGGGCAAATGCATGATAAGCCCCCCCCCCCCAATATTTACCAAGGCTCCGAAACGTGCATCTGCCCATTTTTAAATGCATACTTGTCGATCTGTCCGATGCACACGTATACTATATAGGTGTAATAATTTTAGTAATTGCTGGAGGACCCTGGTCCCTCGGCCCGTCCCCTGGCTATAGACTACATTGTCACCCCAACCGCGTCTTCACGCCCCGTGAAAAGTGGAAGCAGTGAGTGTGAGTACCGGTAAGCGTAACACAACTTCGTCTTAGGCCAATGACTTGCCTCATTTCAGCCAGTTCTCCAACATCCCCTTACTTAGTGGCGGAGCGTCCATATATACAGTCAGGGGGCGGATCCCCCCCCCCCCTCCTGACGGACTCAAATGGACTGCTGGCGCCCTTTTCAGCTTTTCACTACTTTTAACTTATTCGCGATTATTGACTATTTTATTGCGCTCTCATATACTTATTGACATTTGTCATATTCTGTTGGTGTAATTTTCCGACAAGATGGCAAAGACACCTTTTTATTCTCCGTTTATCTGCAAATTAGCAAGGCCCGGAAAGGGTCATTTCCTGCAATCTAGGGAGTAACTTTACTCAAAATTTTCTGTACGCTCCGCGCCAACCTGTGGTGGCGCTCCGCTTAGATAGTGTCGAAAGCTACATATACAGACCATTCTTGCCCCCCCCCCCTGAACAATACCCGTAGCTCCGCCACTGCCCTTACTGCACTCAAAAACGTCTTTGCCAGTACACTACGAGTAATAGCTACTCTCTTAAAACACCATCGAATATACAAATTACAATGTTTTTACAGACTTTTACGTGCAATCTGAGAAATTGCAGGCTTGAGACCCGTATTTTAGGGCTAGGTATTCGCAGCATAAAACACTCGGGAAGCGCCGTTTCCGGCCATCTGGGGGTTTGAAAAAAACCCAAATTTTCTTGTACGCTCCGCGCCAACCGATGGTGGCGCTCCGCTTAGATAGTCTCCACACATTAGCCTCCCCCCCCCCCCCCCAATAATTTTTCCGTTCCGCCGCGCCTGACGAGCCGTCCCTGAAAAACCCACCATCGCCTACAAACGACCCGCAACATACCAGACCTTCTTTGCGTGCTGCTGTAGTGCTGTTCCACCTCTAACTTCTAACCCCACACCCATTCAGCATGGTACTTACAAATGTGATCGTACTTCGAGATGCATCGTCTGCAGCCACCACATTGTTGAATCCAATTCCATCACCAGCCAAAGCACCCAACTCACACACAAGACCAAGGGTCACATTACTTGCACAACCTCTAATGTCATCTATCTGATCTCTTGTAGAGTTTGCAGCATCCAGTATGTTGGCGAAACCAAAACCACCCTCAAGAAGCGATTCTATGGTCACAGATCTACACTCAACACCATGAAGACTGAGACTCCAGTTGGAAAACACTTAAACCTTCCCAACCATACCAATAACGACATATCCCTACAGGGGATTGGATCCTTAGGTAGCCGTCCTCACCTAGTATGAATCAGCAGAGAGAGGCTGTGGATGCAACGCCTTCGCACCATTAAACCTCATGGGCTCAACATTCAGGAAGGACATGACTAACTTTTCTTCTGTCCCCCTCCTTCTCCCCTTCCCCCCCCCCCCTCGTCACTCCTCTTCTCATAGCTCTCCTGCCTCCACACCTTTCTGTCTTTGTCCTTCTGTAGTTTATTCCCTATCCCTTAATCCTCTCTTTGTATCTCCACTATTTATCTCCTACCTCTCCTCTTCCCCTGTTGGTTTCTTTCTTTCTTCTCTCCATCCCTTGTCTATTAATCCCTTACATCTATCTCTTTGTGTTCACCATGCTCATTAACCTGTCTGTATTCTCTGTGTGTTTTTGTCCCTTCTGTTACTGTTACTTGTCATGTAGCCTTTAAAGAAGATCCTGCTAGGATCGAAACGTCAGGCCAACTTACTTTTACACATTCATTAATATTTAATTAGGTAAAACTTGTCATTTTCGAAAGTCAATTTTTCAGCCATTAACCAAATATGTCTGATAAGAGTTGAATTTGATGAAGGAAAGGTGTTTAATCCAATCGTTATTTACAACATGCAGACACATTTAAGAAGTGCAAGGGAATTTTGGCCGTATTTTCCGAACGTACTTAACCACTTTTGAATTGTTTATAAAATTGTTCGTTGGCATCAATGTCATGATTTCCAATTTTAAAAACTGGTATATTCGCGGAAGAAACTCCTTTAACGCTCCTTGTATATCCATTTCACTTAAATCTTCCTGTAACGAGGTCAAGGTCACAACAAATATATCACTGGCGGATCCAAGGGGGGGGGGGGGCAAGGGGGGCCATGCCCCCCAAAGGTGAGCCAAAAAGTTTTTCCGAACATCCGCTAAATCATATGATTGGAAATTAAAAAAATCGAGAGGAATAGCAATCATGGTAGACTAGTCTAAACCTTTTCGTTTTCTGGTTTAAAATTAAATGCAGAGCTCCCAACTGACCCTCAATTCGCGGGAATTAGACCCGCATTCTAACACCCAAACCCGCTGACCGGCACAAGCGTCCGAAAAAACGCGTTGTAATTGTCAAGTATACATAAAAAAATTTGCATCAAATTTTGACTTAGCAACCATCATTTCTTTAGCATTTAGCATAATATAGTATAAAACCTCCTTTACAGCATCATTTGAACCTCAAATTAGCCTATATTTCTTTTCATTGGCAGTGGCGTCGCCAAGGGGGGGGGGGGGGTGGCAGGGGGGCACGTGCCCCCTGGAAAACCCAGTGCCCCCCCCGAGTGCCCCCCCCCCCCATCTGAGATTTGGGTTGGTAAAAAAATATATATATATTTTGTTATATTCAACTCCCATCATCTGAGTTGGTTTTTCATAAGGACAAAGAAGCACAGTAATTCGTATTTTCTTCAAATGAGCTGCGAAAAAATGAAAAAGTTTATCCTTGAACGTCCGGTATCGAAGTCGTGACCTGCGCCATCACAACAGGTGTCGATATTTACATTGAATGTGTCAGTGCTCACGCCATACCAACGGACATACAGTACACGTCCGCTTCGCGAGCTACATGACTGTGAGAAGGGAGGGTACTGCGATATTCTGCCTTGGTCTGAGGTTGACAGGTTAGGAGCTGACGAAATGTGAGAATGTGAGGGTCCGCAGGCACCATACTTGCCTATATTTGTGGACCCATATATTATCCCTGTTGTGTAGGGGGTGCAGAGGTCATTTGAGGTCAGATGCTTGTAGGAACAAATGGCGAATGTTCACACCTGCATACTGAGCCATACTCGATGTGTGATCAAACTTTGGATTGCATGGTGAGATCCCTGATAGGAGACAATAACGATGCTGGAACCTGTTACATCTTAATAGATAATGGGCGAAAACGAGAAAGACAAGAAAGGAGTCGGGGGTCATGCACACATTAATTCAACAAATGTAGGTTCTATTGATATAGGGTTAGGCATAATATCGACAGCAAGTGGTTCATATCCTCTGCAAAATTCTGCCCCTTGTTAAAATCATTACCTCAAAAATAGCAATTTCTGGAGATATCTTCAGATCGAATTTAGCATCAAATGTGGCAGCATTTTGCATCTAGCTCATCCTCCGTATGCGAAAATTTTCCAAAGGGGAGGGGGCAGTGGCGGCGGCACCGGGGGGGGGGGGGCTTGGGGGACTCAGCCCCCAATGAAAAAGATGAGGTTGCAAATGCATGAAAAGCCCCCCCCCCCCCAATATTTACCAAGGCTCCGAAACGTGCATCTGCCCATTTTTCAATGCATACTTGTCGATCTGTCCGATGCACACGTATACTATATAGGTGTAATAATTTTAGTAAATGCTGGGGGACCCTCGGCCCGTCCCCTGGCTATAGACCACATTGTCACCCCAACCGCGTCTTCACGCCCCGTGAAAAGTGGAAGCAGTGAGTGTGAGTACCGGTAAGCGCAACACAACTTCGTCTTAGGCCAATGACTTGCTTCATTTCAGCCAGTTCTCCAACATCCCCTTACTACACTCAAAAACGTCTTTGCGAGTACACTACGAGTAATAGCTACTCTCTTAAAACACCATCGAATATGCAAATTACAATGTTCTTACAGACTTTTACGTGCAATCTGAGAAATTGCAGGCTTGAGACCCATATTTTAGGGCTAGGTATTCGCAGCATAAAACACTTGGGAAGTGCCGTTTCCGGCCATTGGGGGGTTTGAAAAACCCCAAATTTTCTTGTACGCTCCGCGCCAACCGATGGTGGCGCTCTGCTTAGATAGTCTCTACACATTAGCCCCCCCCAATAATTTTCCCGTTCTGCCGCGCCTGGAGGGGGCACCCCCTCCCCTTAGACCCCTCCCCCAGAACGGCGATCCATATCCACCTAGGTACCCCCCATCAAATACTGGTGCCCCCCCCCTGTGCCCCCTCAGACTGAAAAGTCTGGTGACGCCACTGTTCATTGGGACGAGCAGCGAACATTTTCATGCCACGGGAAAGAATGAATTATCACCTACTATTCAATTGATTGATGTTACACACAAAAAAAATGCATAATTCTCAGAAAATTTTGGGTGGCAAAAGCCTTTCTAAGTGCCACCATTTTACATTGGGGCATCACCAGGATTCCCAAAAAATTCAAAAGGGGAGGGGGACACCCCCTCCCCTTATACCCCTCCCCCAGGACTGCGATTCGTGGCATGGACCAGCATTTGCCTTCTCAAGAGTTGGGAGCTATGTAAATGTATGAGCATGAGGATTTATAGTTTAACACCATTTTGCAGTTACAGGCTGGTTGTAAGAAATTTATAACCTATGAGAAATAAAATTTCTTGAGAAAGATGATCCCAACTTTGTTTTATAAATATTTTAGAAAATTACACCTGGGAAACATTTTTTTAGAAGTAAATTAACATCACCATTGTACACTTTTGTCGCACCAAATTGCATCTGAGGGCATTGAGCAATAGAAAATTTTCCAAAGGGGAGGGGGCACCCCCTCCCCTTAGACCCCTCCCCATATCACTCTAATGCCACTTTGGCCCCTCCCAAACAAAGGCTCTGGATCCGCCAGTGAAATATATACGGACACACAGGGTACAAATACAGGTTACGTGTATGGTGACTGTGCCGATCCTCGTTGGTACGTATTGCGCGAAATGCTCTAACTAAGCGTGATTAAACTAAATGCATTGAATTGCATACATCGAATGATAGGAGGAACTATTATTTTCTGTGTGGGTTGTGGCATGAGGATGCTTGTAGATCACGCAATAATCAACAACGTATGCAAGCAATGCCGTATCGTAACAATCGCTACTTCCAGTACTCAGTAATAATATTAATAATAATACGACTTATAATGCGCACACACCACTCAAAGAATGTTCATGGCGCAATTGACAATTAGAAACGATACAAATAATACAGAATAATACAAAACAATGACAGAAGAAAAACTTAATGGTACAAGATTATATCAAAGCTTTTGTCATTATGTAGAATTTAATGCTCTTCTTAAAGTTAGAGAGAGTAGATGCTTGTCTGATATTTAAGGGAAGTTGATTCCTTAAGCGAGGGGCAGAAACAATAAATGACCTCCCCCCCCCCCCCCCCAAGAATGTTTTTTACTTAATTTCAGATAATAAAAATTGAGAGCTGGATCTTAGATTACGAGAGGGGACATAAATATGTAATAAGTGAGAAATATACATTGGACCATGTCCTTTAAGTGATTTATAAACAATAAGGAAAATTTTATACATAAAACGATATTTTACAGGTAGCCAGTACAGGATTTTTAAGACAGGGTGGATATGACAATGCTTATGAGAATGAGTTATAATACGCGCGGCTGAGTTCTGGATTAATTGGAGTCTATGAATCTGTTCTTGTGGAAGACCGAGGAGTAAGGAATTGCCCATATCCAACTTTGAAGTGATAAAAGAATGTACAATTTGTTCAGTTGCCTTATCATTTAAATATTTTCGTAATTTGTAGATGCCTCTGAGATGAAATGCAGCAGTACTAGCTGTACAATCAGACACTCAACACTGGTTTGCATTTCTTCCCTGCAATCATTTTATTTTAGAGGCTCTCACGAAGATTGATTCATCCTGGTGCTCTTCCAAGTACCAGCCCCGCTACTTCCACTGCAACGAGTACAATCCCTGCCAGTCCCCCCTTCAAATGCACCCTCCTGAATTTGTACGGCTGCTAGTAATCAGCATGTGGAGCCCTGATGGTAACAAGACAGGGGCCTTTTAACTAGTTTTGTGGAGACATGCAGGTTAAACTGTTGACAATAAATAATTGCCCAACTGGTAACTATAGTAGGGCTCAGATGAAATATGTGCAAACAGTGACTTCTTATCATTCTGACTAGTTTCCATCAATTGTTATTACATTTCTCAAAAGAAACTTGCATTTTTTGTTGAGCCTTTCAGTCAATCTGAAAGAATAATTGTGCTGTCATATACATTTGTCATGGCCAGAAATTTATCACTCCTAGTTATCCTCCATTTCAAAACAGAGGGGTATGTCGCAGGCAGTTTCTCGAAATGTCATACGTCTGACCATATTTTAGGGACGGGGCTACAAGGAAACTGCTCTCGTTGGTGACTGACTGATATAAGAGATCAGCTTCGGGAAGTTTAAAAGTGTATTTATGTAAAACGTCACCGGTTATAAAGTCAGTGGAGTTAACATACTGTAGGAAGTATGCTTAGAGGATATTTGTAAAGTATAAATGATAACATCATGATAGAAATGTGACCAACGTCTGCGATTAGATCTGCAACTCCATGTAATGTCATCATGTTGTTTTACTGCAAATATGAACTCGTATTGTGATTTTCATATTGTCATACATGTTTAGGTAGGTATGTACTTATGTGCAATACATTATATATATATATATATATATATATATATATATATATATATATATATATATATATATATATATATATATATATATATATATATATATATATATATATATATATATATATATATATATATATATATATATATATATATATATGTTTAATTGAAGGTTAAGTCACCAGGAAGTTATATTTAATATTCTAGCATGCTGTAATACTACTATGTATATTGAGCTCTATTACATTATAGCTGTCCTCTTCCTCTTTCTGTTTCAGGTAGAACTATTGTTCTGTATTGTATTGTAGTTAATACCTAATAGTTAATGGTCACTGAGTATTCATTCTTTCATTTTCCATACAGAAGTGTATAAGGGGCTAACTTTCACTTAATCGTATTTCCTCGTATGTTTACATCACACATGCCATTATCACACATGCCATTATTTTGTAACAAACACTGAAGATTCAACAGCTCACCGTGTTGTGAGTAAACCAGGATTAGGTTTCATCAAATCACTTAAAACGGGAGATGATGTAAGTAGTCTTTCAATTTAGCGTTTTGCTATTTGTTTCCAAAATTTCATAATTTAAAATCTGACATTTTTGACTGATATTCAGGGTATAAGGGATACAGGTTGCGTTTCTATGATCACTGGACTCGCCTTCAACTTGAACAGAGACGTTTCATATAGTTATTATACTTAGTTGAAAACAACGGATGATTACACTCTTTGCTTCTCTAAACAAATATCGAATTTATCCTTCATAGTAGACTCTAGACTTGATAGTAGACAGTAGCCTTCAAAGTAGACTCTAACCTTCATAGCAGACACTAAAATTCATAGCAGACACTAGCCTTCTTAGCAGACACATAACCGTTCTAGTAGACACTAGCCTTCCTAGCAGACACTAGCCTTCATAGTAGACTCTATAGCCTTCAACTGTAGACATAATCTTCATATCAGACACTAGCCTTCCTAGCAGACACATAACCGTTCTAGTAGACACCAGCCTTCCTAGCAGACACTAGCCTTCATAGTAGACTCTATAGCCTTCAACTGTAGACATAACCTTCATAGCAGACACTAGCCTTCCTAGCAGACACATAACCGTTCTAGTAGACAATAGCCTTCCTAGCAGACACTAGCCTTCATAGTAGACCCTATAGCCTTCAAGTTTTGTACTGGTGAGGGGAGAGAAAGTTAATATGTTATGATATCGGAGGGAGGGGCTAAGGATAGGGGCATACCCTCCTCTCTGAGAAATCTTGGAAAAAGAGAGGTTGCTTATATGGTGATCTTAGTCTGGAACAATATTGAAGAGTTTACTGAACATACATAGTTAGGTAATGTACTCAACTACACTAGTATTTTCTGTTGTTGTAATATTCTGTGTGCCAGTGCATGAGGGAGGGGCGGAACTAAGGGGGCAAAGCGTCCAGAAATGTATTTATTGTCCCTCTTGGTAGCTGGCTTAGGCTATTTTGACAATTCGAACTCTGAACACGATGTCGTTTTTAAATCAGTATGCAAGTACAGGCTATGTGCTTTTAACAAAACACAATTCAGTGATGTGGAAAACATGCCGTAGTGGTACTAGGCAGTGGTATAAAGTAGGAAAATTGGATCGCCAAATTAAGAAAGAGTATGTTGTAATAGACCTATTAACTACAGACAGCATCAGAATGTCATCTAGCAAAATACCTCAACGCATTCCTTGCCCCATCCCTGCCTCATAACTTAACCTAATGATAAAAGACAGTCGCAGAACAGCCGTTTTACTCCTCCATTAATGGTAGTAAATAAGAAGGATAAGTTTATTTTCTGCATTCACAACAGACTATACATATTAACTATATTAGTGCCCACACATGAAAGAAATTGCACATCCACCACAAAAAGGTAAACGGAATATTACTCTGATGTCTTAATATAACCTAACGTCCCCATCCGACGGACAGGATTGTACCTCCGCACCAGACCACTCTCTCAAGTACTGAGGGAGGTGAAGGCACCCACTATGAATCATCATCATTGCAGCGCAGATATTTTGAACAAAGTTGTTTTGAAACTATCGAAAGAACAGAAACACAACTCCTCTCAGCAACACTGCAAAAGCAGTAATTTTGAATAGGTCAGGAGAGTTTGTTTTGATGAGGATTTAACCCAGGAACCTTATAATTGTGGGGCGGACACTGTAATCATTACGCCACACTATTAACTTTCAAAAAGATGACAATTCCCTAGAATAGAAGTTATGACGTATGATTTCACCTTCCAAACTATGGGCTGCAATATGCATGTTGAAATGAAAGAACAAGTGGAGTGTGTTTCTAGTGCATGTAAGTGTGAGCTGGAAGATATATATCTGCAATATGCATGTTGAAATGAAAGAACAAGTGGAGTGTGTTTCTAGTGCATGTACGTGTGAGCTGGAAGATATGTATCATGCCAAGCCGAAGACCTTTTACAACGTTAGTCAGTCAATTTGTAGTTGTAAGCCAAATAGCTTAGGGTTTTATTAGATAGCCTTATCGGAAACAACCTCCAGCCACTCACAAGCCATAGGTATTTTTGTTACCAAACTTTGAAACTTTGAACCACGCTTTTGAAAATCCAGAAAGCTTTTTAAGTCTGAAAGATTTCTTCAATATTATTTCGTCAATAATGTCATGTCAGAACTCGTCATGAAATGTCACATATTTGTCCAAGAAACCCCTGGTGCAGAATATACCACTCTAACACATATCTTGCTGATAACAAGTCCTACGGTATGTTATATTGCAACAGCTAGAAGATCTCCGTCTGACATTAAGAAGTAGTTTTATCCTTTACTGAAAAATGCCATTTTCTTCTAAATTTCAACCGGTTGTACTGAAATTGTCTTTTTTTCATCGGAAAATGTCGACTTTTGTCACTTTCTTTCAAGTTTAGTCTAGCATCTAATATTAACGAAAGTTCGAAATAAACTGTTGAATAATTTCATTGGTTCAACAGAATTTCGACTTTCTATATAACTTTAGCGGAAAGGGTCTTACAACGGATTAAGGAGAATATAAAACATAGACTTGATCATTTGACAGTTCGCGGTCAATTTCCACATCCGGAATTTAAGAAAGTGATGAAAGTAAAGATCCCCCCCCCCCACCCCGAAACGTCCAAAAAAGTTAAATTTGACCAGATTTGTGCAAAAAGAAGGAATGATTCACAAGTTTTTAAAACCTTCAAACTGATGGACTTCAAAATTGATGGATATTAGTTATGTTTTATATCTGAGCATTTCTTAATACTTTTATATGTAAATAACACATATCATAATACAATGATATATTAATGTATATAATGTTAATGTTTGAACAATATTAAGATCTAATTTTCTGAAATCTGTGCAAATGGGTGGGTGGGGGGGGGGGCTCTTTGCTATCATCATTTTCTTCAATTGAGGATGTGGAAATTGACCGCGAACTGTCAAATGATTAAGTCTATGTTTTATATTCTCCTTAGACATAATATATCAAATATCTTTTTGCTGCAGTTGTTACCACTTATGCGCGTCGGTAGCTCGTTGATAGGCGGACATGACATCTGCTATGAAATCGTGTTTAACATAGTAACAGTCTTTTTGTGCATTGTTGTTTTCTAGCCGCCATATCAACACTGTAACGGTGTTTCTCTATGCCGTAACATGGATGCCACTTACAGCAGCAGGTGCGTAGCTTCCAAGTTGAACGAGAGAAGAGTAACAGCCACAGGGGTCTTATTTTCATAAACATCTTTCGTTTGTTAACTTTCTGGGAGGATGATGTTGTGAATTATTACGATTAATTTAGGTAGAATTTTATTGTCTCAATAATGTATATTGTCGAAGATTCCTGTCTTTGTTGTGTACTTGAAAGTATTTGATTCTTATGCAACGCTTACGTTGAAATAATATATGTGTTTCTCTTAACATGTCACAACACAATCTCATTGTATACATTGACTTACTACTAGTAAAAAATAATGAAGTGTGTGTTTGTAATGTTTATAGCTGTGTTATTGCTGTTTTTCTTACTAGCCGTTACAGAGTTGTCGTCAGCCTCACCAACGAACATGGTTTCGATCACTCAAGAAAGCCAGGCGAATCAGCCGCATGATACATGTAATCTATAATCGATTCCATTTGTTTGTGTTTGCCAATAGATCAAAGAATGTGTTATAGATTGATTTTAAGAAGGACTGTAAAGATGCTTGGTTTGCCGGGGTGGGTGGATGTATCCTCAACATTACACTAGGGCGACGATCGATGTAATCACACCCCCACCCCCCCCCCCCCCCGCGCCATCCCCAATGTTATAGATATGCCAGAAAGCACATTTCTCCACATGAAAAATTATGATTAATTAAGAAAGTGACAATTTAAGATGCGTTTTAATTCTTTACAACATTACAAGATCGGTGGAATACGGTGACATATTCCCTAACATTTTACTAGGAATGACCCATGTAATCATCTGTACCATGTTATAGATTAGACCCTATAAGTTGATATCGCTAGGAAGCTACACAGATGTGAATACTGTTATGTAACCTGGATATGTCGTCATGACTGTGCTTTATGTAGCTCGGTAGAGTTGGTCCTATCGCTGCCCTTTGGTAAGCCGTATTTGGAGACTGTTAACGGAATTAACGGGAATGATTACAAATTTCTTCAGATGGAAGTTGTATATTTCCTTTTCACATCTTAAATGTGAAATTTTGTGTGATTCATGTGAGGAAAAAGAGCAAAAATATCTCCAAGTCGCACCAGTTTGCATTATTGAATATCTCGATTGTCAAAATTTCTGACAGATGAGGGGAACACCCAGTGCTGCAGGGAGCTATTAAATTGTAAGGGTGCAGTATAATGAGGAAAGTGATATGAGGAGGGAGAAATCGTTTATTAAAAGATTTGAAAGATTAAAAGGTTTAATGTGTTTCGTAGGTTACTACAACCCCCCCCTTCCCCTGCCTCTTCCTTTTGTAATTTGTTAGCTGATGGGAGGCTAGAGCTAGATTGATGATGCTGGCCCGATGATCCAGCACAGTATATGATCAATTGCTCTTTTTTATACAAGGTATGATGAATAAGAATGGATCCCACCAATCCATTCTTCCTGGCACTTCTACTAACTTAACGTGTTGCATTAACAACACTAACACGTCCATATGGTGGTTCAACCACTTGATAGTTTACCATGGAGGACAAGCTATCGGTACTGAACATAACTTGAATGTGACACTGGATGAAGAATATACACGACTGCACATCATCAACAGTACTACAAATAATACAGGGGAATATAAGTGTACTCTCGGAAATAAAACTATTTCAATCTATAAAATCGATGTAAGAGGTAAGTTTGTGAATATGTCTACTTGCAATGCATCTTCCAAATCTCAAAATCATCACCTTCGGTATCAAATATGAATCTCCAGATTCGTTATAAGTAAAATAGTATAAGTGATTCTACAGGTTTTGCATATGAATCCTGCGTTTACAATCTCAATATGGGAACGTGATGTCATGTAACAACGATATGCAATTACTGAGCATTACATGTCCTTTACTATCCTGTAAGCTATGCAATAACTGAGCATTACGTGTTCTTTACTATCCTGTAAGGTATGCAATAACTGAGCATTACATGTTCTTTACTATCCTGTAAGGAATGCTAATAACTGAGCATAACATGTTCTTTACTATCCTGTAAGGTATGCAATTACTGAGCATAACATGTTCTTTACTATCCTGTAAGGTATGCAATAACTGAGCATTGCATGTTCTTTACTATCCTGTAAGGTATGCAATAACTGAGCATTACATGTTCTTTACTATCCTGTAAGGTATGCAATAACTGAGCATTGCATGTTCTTTACTATCCTGTAAGGTATGCAATAACTGAGCATTACATGTTCTTTACCATCCTGTAAGGAATGCTAATAACTGAGCATAACATGTTCTTTACTATCCTGTAAGGTATGCAATAACTGAGCATAACATGTTCTTTACTATCCTGTAAGGTATGCAATAACTGAGCATTGCATGTTCTTTACTATCCTGTAAGGTATGCAATAACTGAGCATTTCATGTTCTTTACTATCCTGTAAGGTATGCAATAACTGAGCATTGCATGTTCTTTACTATCCTGTAAGGTATGCAATAACTGAGCATTACATGTACTTTACTATCCTGTAAGGAATGCTAATAACTGAGCATAACATGTTCTTTACTATCCTGTAAGGTATGCAATAACTGAGCATAACATGTTCTTTACTATCCTGTAAGGTATGCAATAACTGAGCATTGCATGTTCTTTACTATCCTGTAAGGTATGCAATAACTGAGCATTACATGTTCTTTACTATCCTGTAAGGTATGCAATAACTGAGCATTGCATGTTCTTTACTATCCTGTAAGGTATGCAATAACTGAGCATTACATGTACTTTACTATCCTGTAAGGTATGCAATAACTGAGCATTACATGTTCTTTACTATCCTGTAAGGTATGCAATAACTGAGCATTACATGTACTTTACTATCCTGTAAGGTATGCAATAACTGAGCATTACGTGTTCTTTACTATCCCGTAAGGTATGCAA
Organism: Apostichopus japonicus; assembly: GCF_037975245.1. Classification (NCBI taxonomy): domain Eukaryota; kingdom Metazoa; phylum Echinodermata; class Holothuroidea; order Aspidochirotida; family Stichopodidae; genus Apostichopus; species Apostichopus japonicus. The sequence goes on from NC_092572.1 coordinate 34,309,010, forward strand.
TAACTGAGCATTACATGTTATTTACTATCCTGTAAGGTATGCAATAACTGAGCATTACATGTTCTTTACTATCCTGTAAGGTATGCAATAACTGAGCATTACATGTTCTTTACTATCCTGTAAGGTATACAATAACTGAGCATTACATGTTCTTTACTATCCTGTAAGGAAATAACTGAGCATTACATGTTCTTTACCATCCTGTAAGGTATACAATAACTGAACATTACATGTTCTTTACTATCCTGTAAGGTATGCAATAACTGAGCATTACATGTTCTTTACTATCCTGTAAGGTATGAAATAACTGAGCATTACATGTTCTTTACTATCCTGTAAGGTATGCAATAACTGAGCATTACATGTTTTTCACTATCCTGTAAGGAATGCAATAACTGAGGAATACATGTTTTTTACTGTCTTGTTTTCATTTCCAGTGCCCATCTCAAAGCTATTTCTTGAAGTTTCAAATGACTCGGATTATTATATCCTCTGTTTCGGGGACCAGCAGCCAACAGAGCCGTTTGTATGGAGAATCGATGGAGAAATTGCTGTTAAAGACAGTTATGTAGTTATGCATAATACTTCAGAAGGTTTTGTTAATGCATCTATTTTAATTCTCCCACGGAGCAGCGCCAATAAAACAGTCACGTGCGAACACGGAAGTGTATCAGTTTCGAAAAACCTAGATGAAAAAACAGGTACGGTAATTTCTATTAATGTTTTAATGCTAACAAGGAAGTACATAGTACTAATGTAGCAAAACAATTTTGATTACCATATTAAGTAAATGTCATGATGTTCAAATCTTAAATGGAGATACGTTAAGATAGTAATAACGAAAATAAGAAGCAACTTGTATTATGTCGCTACACTAATTCAATTTGCAATCAATTGCTTGGTTAATAGTGCATGTAACTTTGGATTGCTGCTAAACCTTGTGCTACCTTCCCTTGTTCATTTTCATGCTATAATGTGGTGGACAATTTATTACGGAAACGCTCAGTCATATTTTGACAGCCTCTCCTTTATCATATGTGTTACATGGCCGATATTTTTATTGGCATTTTTATGTTTAGAATTCCCAAGTAGAGGAAAGGTGACGCAAGGACCCATATGATCAAGTTGTAAGAGGGATATGAGAGTACTTCTCTGATAAGCCCCCCCCCCCCCTGGATAATCTGTTGCCAGGCAGTATAGGGCTGCTCTTATAAAGGCGATGATCCCTGGTCCCTGATTCAATGGACAATGCTGCAGCAATTACATATGTTGTGTGTTGCAAGTTCTATATAGTTTTAAGTTCAACCATAAAGCTACATAGTTTTACCCATCCTCATAGTTTTGACCCATCCTCACAGCTTTACCCATCCTCATAGTTTTACTCGTGGACCCTACGGGAGAGTTGAGCGTCTCAAACTGAATACTTCTGAAAGTTCTGTCTATAACAAAGAGAATAGAATCAATTCAGATTCAATAGAATAATGTTTTGTTCGTAGCTTTTTTTCAGTCTGGCCCAGTATTAAACACAGCGACGAAACACCAAACATAAGTCAACCCCTCCATATAGATTTGGCCGATTCATTTTTCATCTTTTTATTGGTGTAATATGTAAAGCAGTATCACCCAGGACTCATCGAGATCCTTATTCCGGATTGGTATACGAATGTTAACGCTTGATCGATATTGTTTTATTGACGATGCATTATAGAGCAGTTAGCGAGATTAATAGTTTAAAAGACTTCAGATACAGATGAATAGAAAAAACAGAAATCAATTATTTTAACAGAGTATAATATCCTTATTAGTCGGAGTTGTTCAGAATGTTGTTTTCTCATCTCCTCTTCAGCAGATGACACACAAGAATCAATATATTTTTTCTGGATAACAGGAGCCAGCGCTGTCATAATTTTGGTTATAGCCTCATTCTCATACGTGGTGTTCACATATGCCTATCCAATATCGAAAGGTAGATCAACCAAGTATGAAACTAAGTTTATAGGCCTACCGGTATATGCAAAGAAAACTTGAAGCATTGTAAAGCTGTTTGCACGTATTAGACCTAACAACAACGAAATATCTCTATCACGGCATTTCATGTACGTATTAGGTCTAGATGTAAGATCGGTGTCTTCAACACTTGCCTGTATTATGTACCCGATGTATTAATATAATAAACTATATAAATATTTCACAGGTCGTCTTGTGAGCAGGAAACAGCGGCAAGTAAGGCAGTATATATATATATATATATATATATATATATATATATATATATATATATATATATATAATATATATATATATATATATATATATATATATATATATATATATATATATATATATATATATATATATATCTGTATGTAATCCTCTCTCCTTATCAAACTGTGTGTTTCAGAACATAGGATGTAATATTGACCCTTAATGTAATCACTGATATTCTCTTGTACTGATAGATCAGGAGTCCCGCCGGTCATCAATTTATTCGTAAGTAATCCCACCATTTTTATATCAGTAATATAGTGACAACATGTGCATAGAAATAATTTATGAAATGATGTAGATTTCTCTCCTTTGAGCTCTTCAATAATTTAAAAGTACCATTTGTACATATTCTTTCCCTAATTTGTGTCATTCGGTATATGAATAATGTAACTTTAATTAGCTTATTTCATTGCTGATATTTCTTCGCATGATACAGAATACCGAGCACCGCATCCTCTGACAGACAACGTCGTGCTGACGCAGTCTCCAAGCAGGGTAGGTTTAATAACTCCTACATTAGCTAAAGTGAGTTTAACCGAAACTTACGCCATTCTATAAGGAAATACTAGATTCAAGCCGGGAGTAGAGTGGTCAGATATCACTCATAATGGCACAGTTTTAGCGAAAACCAAATAATTGAAATATTCAGACTGTGATAATTGGAAATCATATCGCCTAGGTAAGCTTTTTGATACCTTCACTTCACTGAATATAAAACTCTTACATATCAACCTTTTTGAGGTTTGGTCGTTCGCAGTAAATATGGGGGGGGGGGGGAGGGGGCAAGTACTTCTGTTTTGAATGATCGGCTAATTGCCCAAAGAGTAAACTGGTTTAACTTTAATAGTTGACCAGCCTTTGTTTGGTCCAGGGGCTTGTGGGAGTGGTGTGGACTCCAAAAGAGATACCAAATGGTTTGGGCTGTAGTGAACAATGTTATGGCACTCTCGGGCTTTCTCTGTTGAGGAAAGGTTTTTTAATTCCCATGTTGGTGGGTATCGGGCAGAATATGATCTTATAATTAAGTGAATTGTTTTTTCGGTACTTGTCACGCGACTTTCTGAGGGTCTTTCTCCAGATTTTATATCAGTACCGTACCCTATCTGGTCATTTGGTCGATTGCATCCTATTTTGGCAATTGTTTGCTTTTTTCAAGAATTTTGGCAGATGAAGACTCTAAGAATCTGGGAAGACCGTCTCTTGCCGTGCAACGAAATCAAAATTAAACAAATAGGAAATGTGTTTATAGTTACTGTGTATACTCATACGCGTGGGACAGTATGAAGTATTTCCTATTGTGTAGTTTTGTTTAGATGCTTGAGATTATGATGCATTTAAATACATATCAGAAAGAGGAATTTCTCGTATTTTATTCTGTGGAATGTATCTCAGACCCCAATAGTAGATTCAGGCAGAGAATTCTCCTAAGTTGCAGCGTTTCAAACACTTCTTGTTCTCTCATAGCTAGTAAAGATTGGAAATAAAAGTCAGAGAGAGCAATTAAATTGCTCTGGAATGTTTTCTAAGCCCTATTGTAAGTCATTCAGCGTTAGCTTTGAAATTTCAACTTCAGATACATCAGTTTATCTCAGATAGAGATATCACTGGTTGGGGTCCAGGATGCGAAACCTCGGAAAGCTATAGCATTTTAGATATTTCTGGCACTATAGTTTGATTTTCCTGAGGTGGCGCTGTCATGACTGGTGCATATATGTAAGATGTCATGACTGGTGCATATAAGATGTCATGACTGGTGCATATAAGATGTCATGACTGGTGTATGTAAGATGTCATGACTGGTGTATGTAATATGTCATGACTGATGTATGTAATATGTTATGACTGGTGTATGTAAGATGTCATGACTGGTGTATGTAATATGTCATGACTGGTGTATGTAAGATGTCATGACTGGTGTATGTAAGATGTCTTGACTGGTGTATGTAATATGTCATGACTGGTGTATGTAAGATGTCTTGACTGGTGTATGTAAGATGTCATGACTGGTGTATATAAGATGTCATGACTGGTGTATGTAATATGTCATGACTGGTGTATATAAGATGTCATGACTGGTGTATGTAAGATGTCATGACTGGTGTATATAAGATGTCATGACTGGTGTATGTAATATGTCATGACTGGTGTATGTAAGATGTCAGGACTGGTGTATATAAGATGTCATGACTGGTGTATGTAATATGTCATGACTGGTGTATGTAAGATGTCTTGACTGGTGTATATAAGATGTCATGACTGGTGTATGTAAGATGTCATGACTGGTGTATATAAGATGTCATGACTGGTGTATGTAATATGTCATGACTGGTGTATGTAAGATGCCAGGACTGGTGCACATAAGATGTCATGACTGGTGTATATAAGATGTCAGGACTGGTGTATGTAAGATGTCATGACTGGTGTATGTAAGATGTCTTGACTGGTGTATGTAAGATGTCATGACTGGTGTATATAAGATGTCATGACTGGTGTATGTAAGATGTCATGACTGGTGTATATAAGATGTCATGACTGGTGTATGTAAGATGTCATGACTGGTGTATGTAAGATGTCATGACTGGTGTATGTAAGATGTCATGACTGGTGTATGTAAGATGTCAGGACTGGTGTATGTAAGATGTCATTACTGGTGTATGTAATATGTCATGACTGGTGTATGTAATATGTCATGACTGGTGTATGTAATATGGCATGACTGGTGTATGTAAGATGTCATGACTGGTGTATGTAATATGTCAGGACTGGTGTATGTAAGATGTCATGACTGGTGTATGTAAGATGTCATGACTGGTGTATGTAAGATGTCATTACTGGTGTATGTAATATGTCATGACTGGTGTATGTAAGATGTCATGACTGGTGTATGTAATATGTCATGACTGGTGTATGTAATATGTCATGACTGGTGTATGTAAGATGTCATGACTGGTGTATGTAAGATGTCTTGACTGGTGCATATACGATGGCATGACTGGTGTATATAAGATGTCATTACTGGTGTATATAAGATGTCAGGACTGGTGTATGTAACATATCAGGACTGGCGTATGTAAGATGTCATTACTGGTGCAGATAAGATGTCATGACTGGTGTATGTAAGATGTCATGACTGGTGTATGTAATATGTCATGACTGGTGTATGTAATATGTCATTACTGGTGTATGTAAGATGTCTTGACTGGTGCACATAAGATGTCATGACTGGTGTATATAAGATGTCAGGACTGGTGTATGTAAGATGTCATGACTGGTATATGTAAGATGTCAGGACTGGTGTATATAAGATGTCATGACTGGTGTATGTAATATGTCATGACTGGTGTATGTAACATGTCTTGACTGGTGTATATAAGATGTCATGACTGGTGTATGTAAGATGTCATGACTGGTGTATGTAAGATGTCAGGACTGGTGTATGTAAGATGTCATGACTGGTGTATGTAAGATGTCATGACTGGTGTATGTAAGATGTCATTACTGGTGTATGTAATATGTCATGACTGGTGTATGTAAGATGTCATGACTGGTGTATGTAATATGTCATGACTGGTGTATGTAAGATGTCATGACTGGTGTATGTAATATGTCATGACTGGTGTATGTAAGATGTCATGACTGGTGTATGTAAGATGTCTTGACTGGTGCATATACGATGGCATGACTGGTGTATATAAGATGTCATTACTGGTGTATATAAGATGTCAGGACTGGTGTATGTAACATATCAGGACTGGCGTATGTAAGATGTCATTACTGGTGCAGATAAGATGTCATGACTGGTGTATGTAAGATGTCATGACTGGTGTATGTAATATGTCATGACTGGTGTATGTAATATGTCATTACTGGTGTATGTAAGATGTCTTGACTGGTGCACATAAGATGTCATGACTGGTGTATATAAGATGTCAGGACTGGTGTATGTAAGATGTCATGACTGGTATATGTAAGATGTCAGGACTGGTGTATATAAGATGTCATGACTGGTGTATGTAATATGTCATGACTGGTGTATGTAACATGTCTTGACTGGTGTATATAAGATGTCATGACTGGTGTATGTAAGATGTCATGACTGGTGTATATAAGATGTCTTGACTGGTGTATGTAATATGTCATGACTGGTGTATGTAAGATGTCAGGACTGGTGCACATAAGATGTCATGACTGGTGTATATAAGATGTCAGGACTGGTGTATGTAAGACTTCATGACTGGTGTATGTAAGATGTCTTGACTGGTGTATGTAAGATGTCATGACTGGTGTATATAAGATGTCATGACTGGTGTATGTAAGATGTCATGACTGGTGTATATAAGATGTCATGACTGGTGTATGTAATATGTCATGACTGGTGTATGTAAGATGTCTTGACTGGTGTATATAAGATGGCATGACTGGTGTATGTAAGATGTCATGACTGGTGTATGTAATATGTCAGGACTGGTGTATGTAAGATGTCATGACTGGTGTATGTAAGATGTCAGGACTGTTGTATGTAACATATCAGGACTGGCGTATGTAAGATGTCATTACTGGTGCAGATAAGATGTCATGACTGGTGTATGTAAGATGTCATGACTGGTGTATGTAATATGTCATGACTGGTGTATGTAATATGTCATTACTGGTGTATGTAAGATGTCTTGACTGGTGCACATAAGATGTCATGACTGGTGTATATAAGATGTCAGGACTGGTGTATGTAAGATGTCATGACTGGTGTATGTAAGATGTCATGACTGGTGTATGTAAGATGTCTTGACTGGTGTATGTAAGATGTCATGACTGGTGTTTATAAGATGTCATGACTGGTGTATGTAATATGTCATGACTGGTGTATGTAATATGTCATGACTGGTGTATGTAAGATGTCTTGACTGGTGTATATAAGATGGCATGACTGGTGTATATAAGATGTCAGGACTGGTGTATGTAAGATGTCATGACTGGTGTATGTAAGATGTCATGACTGGTGTATGTAAGATGTCATTACTGGTGTATGTAAGATGTCTTGACTGATGCATATAAGATGCCATGACTGGTGTATATAAGATGTCATGACTGGTGTATGTAAGATGTCATTACTGGTGTATGTAAGATGTCTTGACTGGTGCATATAAGATGCCATGACTGATGCATATAAGATGTCATGACTGGTGTATATAAGATGTTATGACTGGTGTATGTAATATGTCATGACTGGTGTATGTAATATGTCATGACTGGTGTATGTAAGACTTCATGACTGGTGTATGTAATATGTCATGACTGGTGTATGTAATATGTCTTGCCTGGTGCATATAAGATGTCATGACTGGTGCATATAAGATGGCATGACTGGTGTATATAAGATGTCATGACTGGTGTATGTAATATGTCATGACTGGTGTATGTAATATGTCATGACTGGTGTATGTAAGATGTCTTGATTGGTTAATATAAGATGTCATGACTGGTGTATGTAAGACTTCATGACTGGTGTATGTAATATGTCATGACTGGTGTATGTAAGATGTCTTGACTGTTGCATATAAGATGTCTTGACTGGTGCATATAAGATGGCATGACTGGTGCATATAAGATGTCATGACTGGTGTATATAAGATGTCATGACTGGTGTATGTAATATGTCATGACTGGTGTATGTAATATGTCATGACTGGTGTATGTAAGATGTCTTGATTGGTGCATATAAGATGTCATGACTGGTGTATATAATATGTCATGACTGGTGTATGTAATATGTCATGACTGGTGTATGTAATATGTCATGACTGGTGTATATAAGATGTCATTACTGGTGTTTGTAATATGTCATGACTGGTGTATGTAAGATGTCATGACTGGTGTATGTAAGATGTCATGACTGGTGTATGTAAGATGTCTTGACTGGTGTATATAAGATGGCATGACTGGTGTATGTAAGATGTCATGACTGGTGTATGTAAGATGTCATGACTGGTGTATGTAAGATGTCATGACTGGTGTATATAAGATGTCATGACTGGTGTATGTAAGATGTCAGGACTGGTGTATGTAAGATGTCATGACTGGTGTATGTAAGATGTCATGACTGGTGTATGTAAGATGTCATGACTGGTGTATGTAAGATGTCATGACTGGTGTATGTAAGATGTCATGACTGGTGTATGTAAGATGTCATGACTGGTGTATGTAAGATGTCATGACTGGTGTATGTAATATGTCATGACTGGTGTATGTAAGATGTCATGACTTGTGTATGTAAGATGTCATGACTGGTGTATGTAAGATGTCATGACTGGTGTATGTAAGATGTCATGACTGGTGTATGTAAGATGTCTTGACTGGTGTATGTAAGATGTCATGACTGGTGTATATAAGATGTCATGACTGGTGTATGTAATATGTCATGACTGGTGTATGTAAGATGTCATGACTGGTGTATGTAAGATGTCTTGACTGGTGTATGTAAGATGTCATGACTGGTGTATATAAGATGTCAGGACTGGTGTATGTAAGATGTCAGGACTTTTGCATATAAGATGTCAGGACTGGTGTATGTAATATGTCATGACTGGTGTATGTAAGATGTCATGACTGGTGTATGTAAGATGTCATGACTGGTGTATGTAAGATGTCATGACTGGTGTATGTAAGATGTCATGACTGGTGTATGTAAGATGTCATGACTGGTGTATGTAAGACTGCATGACTGGTGTATGTAAGACTGCATGACTGGTGTATGTAAGATGTCAGGACGGGTGTATGTCGGGATTCTCGACTGGAAAGTGGAATATGCCCATAAACATTACATTTCTATTGATTATTCTTACGCTCCGGTAGAGTCTACAGAGCAAGAGGAATGTGACAACAAGGTGCAGACAAAGAATGAAAGCTGCAACTCATTTGAACGTCAGGTGCAACAGTTTGGGATAAATCTACAGTCCTTCAGGTCTGCTGACGCTCTCAATGAATTTTGGGAGGCTTCTCTGTATGACGGGACCCTTAAGGATAAGTTTGTCGTTAGAAGTCTCAGTGGTAAGTGATCTTGGCTGTTAATATTGACTATTGGACGGAGTGTTATTATCGGTGATAACTGATAGGGTATATAGGTCGACTTAGAGGTTCACTGCGTTGATATGTCTCATATTCTGTTTTTACCTATGGACTATTCATAAGTAATGTTTGTAGAAACATATTTGATTCATATAGACAGTGATTAGGGGTAAGCAGTGTCCATTATACGTTTCAGGTTCGTGACTATCCCTCCCTTTGTATTTTCAATAGACAACTTAAAACATTTCTGTTTGATTCCTAGTCTTTTGTTTCCCCTTGGTTTCCTTTGTCTCTTTCCTACTTTGAAAAGCGCTTTGAAACGCTGTATTAAAGCGCTATAAAATGTAATCAATTATTATTATTATTATTATGATACGTGATAGGCTGGTTGAATGGATTGCACGGTGTCATCAGTGTTATTATATACGTGGTAGGCTAATTGTATTGATAGCACGGTGTCATTAGTATTATACGTAATGGGCTTATTGTATGGGTAGCACGGTGTCATTAGTATTATACGTGATTAGCTAATTATATGGATAGCACGGTGTAATCAGTGTTATACGTGATAGGCTAATTGTATGGATAACACGGTGTCATCAGTGTTATACGTGATAGGCTAATTGTATGGATAACACGGTGTAATCAGTGTTATACGTGGTAGGCTAATTGTATGGATAACACGGTGTCATCAGTGTTATACGTGATAGGCTAATTATATGGATAGCACGGTGTAATCAGTGTTATACGTGATAGGCTAATTATATGGATAACACGGTGTAATCAGTGTTATACGTGATAGGCTAATTATATGGATAACACGGTGTAATCAGTGTTATACGTGGTAGGCTAACTGTATGGATAACACGGTGTCATCAGTGTTATACGTGATAGGCTAATTGTATGGATAACACGGTGTCATTAGTATTATACGTGATAGGCTAATTATATGGATAGCACGGTGTCATCAGTGTTACTATATACGTGGTAGGCTAATTGTATTGATAGCACGGTGTCATTAGTATTATACGTGATTAGCTAATTATATGGATAGCACGGTGTAATCAGTGTTATACGTGGTAGGCTAATTGTATGGATAACACGGTGTCATCAGTGTTATACGTGATAGGCTAATTGTATGGATAACACGGTGTCATCAGTTTTCATTATCTTGTTTCATGATGTGGTGATGCCGACAGTGCTCGAGTATCGTTCCTGCAGTTTCTAGTTTGTATTTGTATGGCTCCTTTACTTAACATTAAAAATATATTACTTTGCAGCATTAAAGTTAATATGCATGTTGCCTGCAAATCCGGATTAACCGAAATTTACCGTGTAACAACAAAATGAATTTCACATGTAAGAAATGTATCACTTTTCATCAACCCGCTTTTTACAACTTTTAACATGTTATATAAAGTGGTCATTTGATTGACTGCGACTACTACAAATCGCGTCGGACAACCAAATCCACTGTTTATGGTTGTCCGACGAATGACTAACTTGGCATGGTAATGGTTCACCACGTCGAACCATTCCCTAAAAACAAGAGCGTGTCGGTACCCCCCCCCCCCCCCGGCCAGTCTACGTTTACAAGAAAGCAGGTAAAAAACACACATTTACAGACAAAACAAGATTTTGACACTTTTCGCATTTCACATTTTGTTTACATACAAAGAAACCAGAAAGAAAAAACCCGACAAAACAGCAAAAAAATCCCATCACGCGGAATAATAAACTTGTGCGCTAAGTAAGACACTGGTGGTTATGACTATTTGCTGTTATATGAGCTCATGTCCTTTCAATATGAAACATATGCAGCTTTGCTTTGAGAAAGTAATTTGATGTCTTCCTCTTTATGTAGCGTGCAATACATACCCTCTGCAGTTCTCACCTGCACCGAGATACCCGGTTAGGCACACTATCACATTGCACCTTGTGACGTATGAAAACTCTCTTACTTCTACTGACTCGTCTTAAAAACAACATGAACATGAAAGTATAATCGAAACAAGGAACAAAGAGAAATGTATCATATTTAACTATCCATCATAACACGGTCATGGGCAGTGGTACCTTACAAATTACAAAAATGTTAAGCTTACACAATCTAACGCGCGAGGATGTATACCTCCCGGAACACTCGTCAACGGCTGGGCTAGATATGGTGGTTAGGCTGGCTAGGCTGGCTATTGTGGCTAGGCTGGCTAGGCTGGCTATGGTGGCTAGGCTGGCTATGGTGGCTAGGCTGGCTAGGTTGGCTAGGCTGGCTAGGCTAGCTATGGTGGCTAGGCTGGCTATGGTGTAAATGGTTGCTAGGCTGGATATGGTGGCTAGGCTAGCTATGGTGGCTAGGCTGGCTATGGTGTCTATGGTGGCTATGGTGTCTATGGTGGCTACTGCGTAGTTGGCTGGTTCGTTTATAGTGTTGTAGTCGAGTACTTGTATCCGAGTACTAAGTACTTCCGATTACTTTTGTGTCCGAGTACCAAGTATACCACTGTCCGAGTCCGAGTATTTTATGATCCTAGTTTGCAAGTACCACTGTGCGAGTCCGAGTATTGTATGATCCTAGTTTGCAAGTACCACTATCCGAGTCCGAGTATTGTATGATCCTAGTTTGCAAGTACCACTGTCCGAGTCCGAGTATTTTATGATCCTAGTTTGCAAGTACCACTGTCCGAGTCCGAGTATTTTATGATCCTAGTTTGCAAGTACCACTGTCCGAGTCCGAGTATTTTATGATCCTAGTTTGCAAGTACCACTATCCGAGTCCGAGTATTTTATGATCCTAGTTTGCAAGTACCACTGTCCGAGTCCGAGTACTTGGGGTTCCGAATATCGACTACGAGAACTTTATCATCCGAGTACTTTTCGAGTATTTTTCGATTAGTTTCCAGTAGACATACTGTTTAATAAAACTGCAAGCATTGTATGCGTTTATTTCAACACATATAAACTGTTACAGCTTCAATTAGTATATATCTTCATTTAGGGAAACAAAGTATGAAATATTTTGGACCCCTTTTAGTCACAGCAACAAGTCATTGTGTTACAATGCACGTTGATGTGAATCTACATCACGCAACCAAATGTGTTAACAAATACCCTACTGAAGACGATTGGAATATGCAGATATGATCATAGGATGAATGTACAGTATGAGATAAATCGATGATAAATATATTGTAAAGCATATGTTGATAACTCATTTATGATACTTTAAAGTATAGTACACCTTACAAAATTTCTTTTAATTAAGCTGTGGTGTATTATATTAAACGACTAATTTTGTATATAAATAATGCATTTTGTACATACCTCCTCCCTCTTTCGAGGGTATACTTTTGAAACCTCCCTTAAAAATCTCCCGAAGTTAATGTTGTACAACAGTAAATATGACATAATCCTTCATACATTTTGTCTATCAACATGTGTCAATAGAGAAACATAACACAATACCAGTCAGGGCTGAAAATACTGCAGGGGCGATGAACGATTTGCCCCCAGAGTACCCAAAATTTACCCCAAAACACTTTAGGTGGGCAATTGTTTTGAGCATAAAATAGGCTTCATGTTGCAGTACAACCTTGGCAAAGGGCCAATTAAACCCCTTTTAGAAGTACATCTAATGTAGCCTATATTTAGGCTAACATAAATAATGAAAATGAATAGACCCGTGTAATGCAAAAGAGCCCATGTGAACTTGCTCACGAGGGCGGTTTTCTGTGGAAAATAACCCCTCTGAGCAAACTATTAATTCCAGTAATTTAATATGTGATATTGTGAATATAAGAGGAAGTAATGTTTACGTAGCCTGCTGAAGCTTTAACAAATGTTAGCACAGTAAGATATTCATTACATATGTTAATCACTGAAAGAAGTTAAAAAATTAATAGTTTTGAAAAGAATTATTTTAAAACTGCCAAGGCAAAGAGTATGCTACTGACTGACTGACAGAAAGTGAAATTAGGGAGTTGTTATGGATTTCCCTGGTGAGAGTGAGTGCAACAAACTTGTAACGTTAGTGATTGCAGTGGGTTGTTATGAATTTCCCTGGTGAGAGTGAGTGCAACAAACTTGTAACGTTAGTGATTGCAGTGTGTTGTTATGAATTTCCCTGGTGAGACTGAGTGCAACAAACTTGTAACGTTAGTGATTGCAGTGGGTTGTTATGGATTTCCCTGGTGAGACTGAGTGCAACAAACTTGTAACGTTAGTGATTGCAGTGTGTTGTTATGAATTTCCCTGGTGAGAGTGAGTGCAACAAACTTGTAACGTTAGTGATTGCAGTGGGTTGTTATGAATTTCCCTGGTGAGACTGAGTGCAACAAACTTGTAACGTTAGTGATTGCAGTGTGTTGTTATGGATTTCCCTGGTGAGAGTGAGTGCAACAAACTTGTAACGTTAGTGATTGCAGTGTGTTGTTATGAATTTCCCTGGTGAGAGTGAGTGCAACAAACTTGTAACGTTAGTGATTGCAGTGGGTTGTTATGAATTTCCCTGGTGAGAGTGAGTGCAATAAACTTGTAACGTTAGTGATTGCAGTGGGTTGTTATGAATTTCCCTGGTGAGAGTGAGTGCAATAAACTTGTAACGTTAGTGATTGCAGTGATTTGTTATGAATTTCCCTGGTGAGACTGAGTGCAATAAACTTGTAACGTTAGTGATTGCAGTGTGTTGTTATGAATTTCCCTGGTGAGAGTGAGTGCAACAAACTTGTAACGTTAGTGATTGCAGTGATTTGTTATGAATTTCCCTGGTGAGACTGAGTGCAATAAACTTGTAACGTTAGTGATTGCAGTGTGTTGTTATGAATTTCCCTGGTGAGAGTGAGTGCAACAAACTTGTAACGTTAGTGATTGCAGTGGGTTGTTATGGATTTCCCTGGTGAGAGTGAGTCCAACAAACTTGTAACGTTAGTGATTGCAGTGGGTTGTTATGAATTTCCCTGGTGAGAGTGAGTGCAACAAACTTGTAACGTTAGTGATTGCAGTGGGTTGTTATGGATTTCTCTGGTGAGAGTGAGTGCAACAAACTTGTAACGTTAGTGATTGCAGTGGGTTGTTATGAATTTCCCTGGTGAGAGTGAGTGCAACAAACTTGTAACGTTAGTGATTGCAGTGGGTTGTTATGAATTTCCCTGGTGAGAGTGAGTGCAATAAACTTGTAACGTTAGTGATTGCAGTGTGTTGTTATGGATTTCCCTGGTGAGACTGAGTGCAACAAACTTGTAACGTTAGTGATTGCAGTGGGTTGTTATGAATTTCCCTGGTGAGAGTGAGTGCAACAAACTTGTAACGTTAGTGATTGCAGTGGGTTGTTATGAATTTCCCTGGTGAGAGTGAGTGCAATAAACTTGTAACGTTAGTGATTGCAGTGTGTTGTTATGAATTTCCCTGGTGAGAGTGAGTGCAACAAACTTGTAACGTTAGTGATTGCAGTGGGTTGTTATGAATTTCCCTGGTGAGAGTGAGTGCAACAAACTTGTAACGTTAGTGATTGCAGTGGGTTGTTATGGATTTCCCTGGTGAGAGTGAGTGCAACAAACTTGTAACGTTAGTGATTGCAGTGTGTTGTTATGAATTTCCCTGGTGAGAGTGAGTGCAACAAACTTGTAACGTTAGTGATTGCAGTGGGATGTTATGAATTTCCCTGGTGAGAGTGAGTGCAACAAACTTGTAACGTTAGTGATTGCAGTGTGTTGTTATGAATTTCCCTGGTGAGAGTGAGTGCAATAAACTTGTAACGTTAGTGATTGCAGTGGGTTGTTATGAATTTCCCTGGTGAGACTGAGTGCAACAAACTTGTAACGTTAGTGATTGCAGTGTGTTGTTATGGATTTCCCTGGTGAGACTGAGTGCAACAAACTTGTAACGTTAGTGATTGCAGTGTGTTGTTATGGATTTCCCTGGTGAGAGTGAGTGCAACAAACTTGTAACGTTAGTGATTGCAGTGTGTTGTTATGGATTTCCCTGGTGAGACTGAGTGCAACAAACTTGTAACGTTAGTGATTGCAGTGATTTGTTATGAATTTCCCTGGTGAGAGTGAGTGCAATAAACTTGTAACGTTAGTGATTGCAGTGATTTGTTATGGATTTCCCTGGTGAGACTGAGTGCAATAAACTTGTAACGTTAGTGATTGCAGTGGGTTGTTATGAATTTCCCTGGTGAGACTGAGTGCAACAAACTTGTAACGTTAGTGATTGCAGTGTGTTGTTATGAATTTCCCTGGTGAGACTGAGTGCAACAAACTTGTAACGTCAGTGATTGCAGTGGGTTGTTATGAATTTCCCTGGTGAGACTGAGTGCAACAAACTTGTAACGTTAGTGAATGCAGTGGGTTGTTATGCATTTCCCTGGTGAGAGTGAGTGCAACAAACTTGTAACGTTAGTGATTGCAGTGTGTTGTTATGAATTTCCCTGGTGAGAGTGAGTGCAACAAACTTGTAACGTTAGTGATTGCAGTGGGATGTTATGAATTTCCCTGGTGAGAGTGAGTACAACAAACTTGTAACGTTAGTGATTGCAGTGTGTTGTTATGAATTTCCCTGGTGAGAGTGAGTGCAACAAACTTGTAACGTTAGTGATTGCAGTGGGTTGTTATGAATTTCCCTGGTGAGAGTGAGTGCAACAAACTTGTAACGTTAGTGATTGCAGTGTGTTGTTATGAATTTCCCTGGTGAGAGTGAGTGCAACAAACTTGTAACGTTAGTGATTGCAGTGTGTTGTTATGAATTTCCCTGGTGAGAGTGAGTGCAACAAACTTGTAACGTTAGTGATTGCAGTGTGTTGTTATGAATTTCCCTGGTGAGACTGAGTGCAACAAACTTGTAACGTTAGTGATTGCAGTGTGTTTCCACCCTCCAGTTTGCATCTCCGTGATTAATTCTGGGCATTTACAGGCAATGAGCCAATGTCGCAATAACAGATACAGCAATAATGTGTTGAACGTGGAAACACTCGTACACTGCATAATGTTGCGTGTTATGAAATTGATAAATTAAGTTATTTATTGCCGAAAGGGAGAGAAAAATTTAGAGAAATGTTGCATATATTCGGTATTTTTCAGGAGTAATTTTTTGAAAGGACTCGTAAAGTACTTGTATATTCGAGTACTCTTCATTCCGAGCACCGAGTACCTTTGTACAAGTAATTCGACTGTCGAGTATCGATGATCGAGTACGAGTCATGTCGTACGAGTACTTCAAAAGTCAGTACTCGAGTACCGAGTATCACTCAAATATACCCGAGCATTGAGTACTACAACACTGTCGGTTTCCATAAGCTGGAGCGTTGGCTACCGCGAAGTTGGCGAGTTTCGCTTTCCCTGGAAGGTGCCTCGAAATTGGATGAAAGTAGGCGGTAAGTTAAATGGAAAATAAAAGTCCTTTCACAGCAGAAGTGTCTGAATCCAGTGAAAGTAATTTAATCGGTTGAAAAGGAAAGTATGTAAAATAAAGAAACTGAAACCCTCTCAGAAACTTCCCGAAAATAGTCTGAGGAGGAAGACAGATACATGACGGCAGGAATGATAAGGTCAGGACAGCGTCATTAAACACAGTGCGAACGACCATAAGGCTCTGTATACAGATTCAGGTGATATCGTTAGCGCGGCCATGGGCGGCGATCATGAGGGGACGGGCACGGGGGGCATGTCCCCCAATATGTTAGGTGGGGGATATAGAATCTAATATCCCCCCAATATTTGGTGGCATAGCTTTTTGTTGTGGCTATGAATAGAAAATAATGCGTGAGATTATTTATCCCAATCATATTTGGCAACACATGCTGCATGAGGTAAATGACTCTTCGTGGTCGTTTCTGTGACATGTGACCGTATAGCATGTTGTCACTCATGGTCATGCCTGTACATCTCTGGTGTATGAGTATAAGTACGTACAATCATATATATGATCCACATCGATATGGGTTCACTGGGTTTCCATTTGGCCTGTTTCCTACAAGATTTTTAACCGCAGGCGCGTAGACAAGGGGATGGGGCGAAGGGAGATACCGCCCCTTCGAGCATATTTTTTTTTAAATTTCTTTTATGATACTGAAGTTTTATAGTAGCCGTTATAAGAGGTTTTAATATTTGTACATCAATAAATGAACTGTGTCTGAATTTTCGAAGATTCCCTGACCAACATTCTTCATCATACTTCCCACTACTCGTGTTATTTTGACCGGTCTGTGAGGGGTTGTAGGTTTTTTTCTATATTGGTTGTCCATAGATAAAATGTTCGCAACATTATGGGTATGTTCTAAAGTAAATTTATTATTAAAATTCTGAACAAATAATGGGCTTTAAACCTTGAAAAGTGTGGCTGACGGGTATTGTCGGCCGTTACGTAGAATTACATACAAAAGCAATGATCCACAGGAGATGCGATGAGGTCGAACACGATGTGTGACTGGTGACAATCTTGAAAAAAGGTTATGGATGGAAAAAAAAATATTGGGAAAAACTTTATTTTCGGGCAAAAGTGTACATCTGGTTGGTCATTTTCAAGCCCGAGAACTGCCTTTTCCGGTGATCTGGGGGGTGGGAGGGGGGGGGGCTATCAAAGCCAGAAATTTACTTGTACGCTGCGTGCCAAACAATGATGGCGCTCCGCTTAGATAGTAATTCGCACCCCTCGGATTAGAAAATCCTGGTTACGCGCCTGTAAACACCCAATATTTGAAACAAATCGCCGCCCCCCTGAGCGCTGCCGTTACCGCATATTGCGTAATATGGCTTTTGTTCTGATGCCGATTCACAGATGCAAAAACAACGGGTGGGCCAGATGCGTGATGCCCTTGCGCATTATGTATTTTTAAGTAAACATACTTTCAAACTTGTGATAGCCCATGAACTTTTGAACAATTAGCATAAGTATAAAGCTTACATCAAGACGGTGTGACAGTCATGCAGTAATGGATATCATCCAGCGAGTCTCGGCACTCAAGTGCTAATAACCAGCAGGTTCGTAACAGACAACTAAATGCATTAATACTAACCCTATATAACACCATATACCTTACACAGAGAGGCAATCCACAGAGTTGCATATCTCATCGCCAGCAAACACTCATTCAGATAAACAAATATATTATTAGGTGTGCAATCTGACAATACCGTTTTTAATGTAGTCATGTAAAGTTAATATGACTACATTCTTTTGTGAACCAAACACTTAACAAAGCTAGGCTGGGAGTCCTGACTACAGAATCATATTTTAAATATCATTTTTGTGTCCATTTTGTACTAATAGAAAAATAACCACTCATTTTAAATCAGTGAAATTATAATGTCGCGTTAAGGTTACCGTACAACTAGGCCGACTTTGTCCTCTTGCGCTCCTTAACGCAGGAAATTAAGACAAGTTTTCACACATTACTTGACCAGGCCAGGCAAAATATTGAACTTTGTAGCCCAGTTGAATTAATCATTTGCCCAAGGCCTAACAGTTAGGTTCAGTCTAGTGCGGCTTTTAGCTAGGTATTGGTTGAGTATAGGCTACGTCTTGCTCCTCATTTTCGCTAAGTATGTAAATTAGGACTGGCTACTGGTATAAACTAGAAATTTGACCTTTAACCATGGCAACCACATATTTTGATAGTATTTGATATTGCCATGATACCTGTAAAGGTTCCATGTCGATTCCATGGTTCTCTCTGGAGTTATAGGAAAAACTCGATTTGCACTACGTTGACCTTTGAACTGTGACCTTTCGTCCAGGAGGCCTGCAAGACACAAGGTTTACCATGGGGTACCTTCCTACTAGTTGACACAAACACGCACACACATACACGCGCGGGCATACGTTGTGCGCCTTTCCTCAGTCATGGACTTCCTGTCACCCTGGGGGTTATCCCATCATGGGTGCTCCCCAGGAGGAGCTACTCAGGTAATTAACATTACCTTGGCAACTGTTGCTATGGCAATTGACATAGCCGTATATGCCTCAACTGACATAGGAACTGCAATATATCATCCTCTCGTCAGATACATGACATAGATACCACTAAATAGTTAAACTATTGTGGGTCAACTTCTCACTCAAACTGTCACAAACGGAACTGAAGGAGATACCTAAAATAGGACAACTGTATTTTTATACAAATACATGTCATTGTAATGCGCGGTGAAAGTTAGTTAGTTGTCGATATTCAATGGAGGGGTCTTTGTTACTGCAACCCTTTTGAAGTTATTTCGGTCACGAATAAACCAGTTCGGCGTTTGGTCCTTTAACGTAAAGCTATGCTATATTGTGTAATGATTATAAACAGTGATCTAGCTAGCATGCGCCTGCAATATAAACGAAGAAAATGATGAATAAAACCGTCACAGATTAACCGGACAACGAAGCTCTCAATCACGAATCACGCCTATTTCGAACGTGACAGAGAATACACAGAGTCCTGGACACTGATTGGTCAAATTGAACAACACGTTAACGTTACTAGATGCTAGATGGCGGAATTTAACGAACATAATTGTTTATACACCGAAGGCCTAGTGCACTGTTAATCTAAGGAATAAAATGTACATATCTAGTCTATATCATTGCAGATAAGTAACTCTCCGGTCTATTAAAAACTTCTTGGTCGATTTCCTGGTCCTGGTTGTTCATCATCCAATCATAAAAGGCCAACCATATACGTACAATAATAACGTTACAAGTGCCTGTGTTGCAAGAGCTGAAATAGCACAGATAACGAGGAATCGTTGCATATAAATACGCTTTGTTGCGTGTAACTTTACGGCAGGATGTTGTTAACCCAAATGCGTTCAAATGTTGCATGTCATGTGCAATTCGAGAATAATGCACCAGAGTGGAGAACTTTACGTATTGTTTTGAAGAAGTGTGATACGCAAGGAGATCCATTGTATTTAAGTGTGCAGAATTAACTGTTCGCCGACACAATTCTATGAATATTTTTGCCTGCGTAGCCAACCTGTGAATTTGAGATTGCTAGGAAGAGTGTATGTTCAGCTGGCATTCACAAGCCAGTTATGTAGATGATGGAGCGGGCCATAGGCGTAGGAGCCCAATTTGATTGGAGGGGGGTTAACGACTTACCCGAAAAATTTAACCAACATGTTAATGTGCATATTATATAGACAGACATCGGTTATTACATCGCATGCCAATTACATATTATCATTTGCCTTGTTATGACCATTCCGTATTGATTTGAATTTTTTGGAGGTCGTTACAATAATAATGATCATAATATTAGAAGTTTAACCATTGAAAAAACACATTCCAATCTTTATTTCTTTCAGTAGGTGCCCGAAACATTCTCAGCATATTGCCAGAATTTTCCCATAAATATTTTGTTATGGGGCTGCGGCCCCAGCCCCCCCCCCCCGTTGGGGATGCATCCCCAAGCCCCCCTCCGCCTCCTACGCATATGGAGCGGGCTAGTAATCCCAATATTGTACCGCGCATGCGCACTACAATAATTAAAATACACAATGGAATATATAAAATATTCATATATAGTATGACTACATTAAACATAACACGCATCTGTGTGTTCGGAGCCATCACAGAGTAACTAAGACATTATTAACTAAAACCCTTGCTTCTGGATAAACAAATTGGTTCATACCTGCATAGAAATTAATGTAGCATTTCTAATGGTGATGTCTTTGACATCCTAGACGGCTGAGGTAGACTGGCATTATTATATAGAGCCAGGAAACAAAGTATCCTAAGATAACACAACTTCCTGCGTGAGTTGGAGATAGTCGTGGACACCTAGTTAGATCGTAGGTTAGCCGCACACTAGCCCAACCCGACTTGACCCAACAGTTTAATCTCATGTCCATCAATCCATCCGGGGCCGCAATTTTGACTTTCTGCAGCCGTCAACTGATTTCACGACGCTTCATCATTGGCTATCCATTAGTATCGGATTGCAGTCGGGTCGTGGACAGCCGCAAACACCTGACGTGCCGTCTCAACTGCAACGTGATGGCCCGGACGAGTATTAAACATGTTTGATATGTATTGTACTGTAATAAAGACATAGTCATACCAACTTCTTGCAAGGATATGACAGGCCATTGAACTCCATGAGCACAAAGAATTTGAAGGGGGAACATATTGCAGGGAGGGGGAAATCCTAATTTCTTCAACAACAAAAAAACAGCGATGCTTCACATAAGCCTGATTAGAATATCTTTCATTTCGATGCAATTATGTTGATATTAGGAAGAATTATCTGTATCAATTTTATTTTTATATATTTAAGGTAAAGCTACTGTAGATCTTCTGGAAGAATTTCGAAAATTTCAGGTTGGACTGAATGATCTTCCATCACACCCAAACGTATGGAATGTCCTGGGATGTTGTACAGACAAACGTGAGTGGCATTTATAATCTTCATTACTGATGGACATGGGAGGGTGGGGGGAGGGTTATTTATATTTATACATGTCAGCATTTACATGGTCCTGATTCGTTTATACTAATCTCTACCTGCAGTAGTGAAGTGGTGTGGTGTATCTAAGAGAAGACAGGAGCATGGCACGCTGAGACTTACAGAGTAAAATGAAAACTAGTAATACTAATGTTGGAGCAAAATAGGATCACTTCTCCTATTTTTCATCATTGTCAACTTATTCCATATTCTATACAGTAACAATTTATTTACTACTGACATTGTATTGTTGCGACCTTATAACTCACAGTGCCTTATCGAATATGTTACGAGTTTCACATCTCAACCTCAATTCGCGAGTATCTTCTCGGTAACTTCCAATCATCTGATGGTCTTTCTGAGAACGGAGTGCGACAGACACAGACTTTAATAGCATTAGCAACTGGTATTGCAAACGGCATGGTGTTCTTGAAGTCTTACGCCGTAAGTTGGATTCGATGAACTTATTATTAATTGAAATGAAGCACTAAAATTATTCTACAACAGTGACATCAACTTAGTAAACCTAACAATGAATTTCTGTATTGTAATTTATTTGAATCGATTGACGCTGTATTTGCCAGAATCGCATCTAACATTACTTTAATACTTCTGATTTTTTTTTTCAAATTACCGTCACCTCTGAAACTTCAAGAGGTTAACTGCACAGATGGATACCATGGTGTCGTCAAATGTCTGTTTTTACCTTTACATCGATGCATGGCGGCTTTCCCAAGAATCTATCATAAAACATTGAAGAAATTAAATATCAATTCTATGTTAAATGTCTCAGTTTTAGTACCATCATAGTTGTGATTTTCACGATCACCAGAGTACTGGAAAACTCTAGTGACCCGATTTCTCTATTTCCTACATTTGCAGTTCGATCATGTCGCACTCAGAACTGAAAAGATATTGATAGATCAAACAACAAGCTGCAAACTTTACGACTTTTGTCTCTCGTCGCAATCTCAACGGACTGCGGTAGGTTTCCTGAATGAGGTATGTTGACACCCTAAGGTATATTCGATACCAAAGTTTATTACAATTATGATTAGCTGTAAGATATGCTGTTTAAATTTGCCTTAAAAATCTTTAATATTGGCACCAAATATGATATAAAGTCAAACAATGGTATCTGGTGCTCCAACCTCAACAAACACATTATTACAACCCTCACTGTGTTCCTCTGACACTGAAAACTGTTATTGTCTAATTTAATACTTAATGTCTGGAAGTAACTTGGAGTTGCAGAATCACCAAGAAAGTACTTTTAACAATTTCTATTAACTTTAAGCCTATTATTATTATTGGGACCAAAACTTCCTTTAACTGAATGTCTACTGTGACTTTTAGAATTCATGTTGCTTCCAGACGCCAAACGTTCATTATTTAACACCATTTTAAAATGCGAGCCTTGTTTGTAGTGATCGTTGGTAAAGGCTATATTTAATGTGACCATATCTTTATGCAGAGCGAACTACTGGCTTGGCTTGCACCTGAACTGATTTTCCTTGAAGAATACAATCAGTGGACTGATATCTGGGCGTTTGGTGTGGTAATGTGGGAACTCTGGTGCGGCGGTATGTCATAATAATGTATTGATAGAGCAATGTATTGACAATGAGGTAATGTGGGAACTCTGGTGCGGCGGTATGTCATAGTAATGTATTGATAGAGCAATGTATTGACAATGAGGTAATGTGGGAACTCTGGTGCGGCGGTATGTCATAATAATGTATTGATAGAGCAATTTATTGACAATGAGGTAATGTGGGAACTCTGGTGCGGCGGTATGTCATAATAATGTATTGATAGAGCAATGTATTGACAATGAGGTAATGTGGGAACTCTGGTGCGGCGGTATGTCATAGTAATGTATTGATAGAGCAATTTATTGACAATGAGGTCATGTGGGAACTCTGGTGCGGCGGTATGTCATAGTAATGTATTGATAGAGCAATGTATTGACAATGAGGTAATGTGGGAACTCTGGTGCGGCGGTATGTCATAGTAATGTATTGATAGAGCAATGTATTGACAATGAGGTAATGTGGGAACTCTGGTGCGGCGGTATGTCATAATAATGTATTGATAGAGCAATGTATTGACAATGAGGTAATGTGGGAACTCTGGTGCGGCGGTATGTCATAGTTATGTATTGATAGAGCAATGTATTGACAATGAGGTCATGTGGGAACTCTGGTGCGGCGGTATGTCATAGTAATGTATTGATAGAGCAATTTATTGACAATGAGGTCATGTGGGAACTCTGGTGCGGCGGTATGTCATAATAATGTATTGATAGAGCAATGTATTGACAATGAGGTAATGTGGGAACTCTGGTGCGGCGGTATGTCATAGTTATGTATTGATAGAGCAATGTATTGACAATGAGGTCATGTGGGAACTCTGGTGCGGCGGTATGTCATAGTAATGTATTGATAGAGCAATTTATTGACAATGAGGTAATGTGGGAACTCTGGTGCGGCGGTATGTCATAATAATGTATTGATAGAGCAATGTATTGACAATGAGGTAATGTGGGAACTCTGGTGCGGCGGTATGTCATAGTTATGTATTGATAGAGCAATGTATTGACAATGAGGTCATGTGGGAACTCTGGTGCGGCGGTATGTCATAGTAATGTATTGATAGAGCAATTTATTGACAATGAGGTCATGTGGGAACTCTGGTGCGGCGGTATGTCATAGTAATGTATTGATAGAGCAATGTATTGACAATGAGGTAATGTGGGAACTCTGGTGCGGCGGTATGTCATAATAATGTATTGATAGAGCAATTTATTGACAATGAGGTAATGTGGGAACTCTGGTGCGGCGGTATGTCATAATAATGTATTGATAGAGCAATGTATTGACAATGAGGTAATGTGGGAACTCTGGTGCGGCGGTATGTCATAGTAATGTATTGATAGAGCAATGTATTGACAATGAGGTAATGTGGGAACTCTGGTGCGGCGGTATGTCATAGTAATGTATTGATAGAGCAATTTATTGACAATGAGGTAATGTGGGAACTCTGGTGCGGCGGTATGTCATAGTAATGTATTGATAGAGCAATGTATTGACAATGAGGTAATGTGGGAACTCTGGTGCGGCGGTATGTCATAATAATGTATTGATAGAGCAATGTATTGACAATGAGGTAATGTGGGAACTCTGGTGCGGCGGTATGTCATAGTTATGTATTGATAGAGCAATTTATTGACAATGAGGTAATGTGGGAACTCTGGTGCGGCGGTATGTCATAATAATGTATTGATAGAGCAATGTATTGACAATGAGGTAATGTGGGAACTCTGGTGCGGCGGTATGTCATAGTAATGTATTGATAGAGCAATGTATTGACAATGAGGTAATGTGGGAACTCTGGTGCGGCGGTATGTCATAATAATGTATTGATAGAGCAATGTATTGACAATGAGGTAATGTGGGAACTCTGGTGCGGCGGTATGTCATAATAATGTATTGATAGAGCAATGTATTGACAATGAGGTAATGTGGGAACTCTGGTGCGGCGGTATGTCATAATAATGTATTGATAGAGCAATGTATTGACAATGAGGTAATGTGGGAACTCTGGTGCGGCGGTATGTCATAGTAATGTATTGATAGAGCAATGTATTGACAATGAGGTAATGTGGGAACTCTGGTGCGGCGGTATGTCATAGTAATGTATTGATAGAGCAATGTATTGACAATGAGGTAATGTGGGAACTCTGGTGCGGCGGTATGTCATAATAATGTATTGATAGAGCAATGTATTGACAATGAGGTAATGTGGGAACTCTGGTGCGGCGGTATGTCATAGTAATGTATTGATAGAGCAATGTATTGACAATGAGGTAATGTGGGAACTCTGGTGCGGCGGTATGTCATAATAATGTATTGATAGAGCAATGTATTGACAATGAGGTAATGTGGGAACTCTGGTGCGGCGGTTTGTCATAGTAATGTATTGATAGAGCAATGTATTGACAATTATGTAATGTGGGAAGACTGGCCGCGATATGTCATAATTGTCGGAGCAGGCTTCTGCTTAATACAATAGAGACACGTTTCAAACGAAGATGGAATTACTTGATGATATCAGCATAAAAAATTGCTGTTATCAGCAATTCATGTACTGTTATCAACAATTCATTTTATGATATCACCAATTCGTTTGTTGATATCACCAAATATATGCTGATATCAATGAATACTTGATGATATCAGCAATTGTTTGTTTTGAATTGAAATAAAACGGCCTGCCATACGGGCGTCCCTATGTTCTGAGTGCTCAGTGATTCACCAAACTCTATAACCTGCATATATACGACGCACGAATCGCATGCGCACTAACTTGGCTTGATTTAGAATCTGTTCACATTGTTAATTTTATGATGCGATATCATTATGCACATTTGAGTATAAAACAGTTGACTCTGTATGACTTTATGATACAAACAAAATTTCGTCTAGTGTAAAACATTCAAAGTGAGGGTAAAATATATTGGCGTTACCATTGAACGTATTTCCATATCGCTTATGATATTGTATTTTCAATTTACAGGGAGAACTCCACATTGTGGAAAATCTCGTGAGAATCTGGAACTCGATTTACGAAATCAGCGATTCTTAGTTCAGCCAAACAACTGTCCTGGCGCAATGTGAGATACTTTCATTGAGTCCAAATCCAATCAAAATCAAATTTACTGCGGTTTCGCCTGTAATGTCTACAAGGGCGGCGGAAGCACTTTAATTGGGGGGGGGGGGCACTGCTTATTACAAAGTCACAATGTAATACAGCAATGCATTTTTTGAAATGCATTAGGATTTTTTGGGCAAATTGAATATGCATAATGGCACTCACCACAATGTAAGAAGCCTTGTGGTAGTAAAAAAGGGGTAGGAGGAGGGGAGGGGGGGGGCTGCATTATGATCATTATTATTGTAACAACTTTCCCGATAATTATAACCAATATGGAAGGGTAATAACACGGTAAATGATTGTATGTTATTGGCATGCGATGTGATAACCGACGCATGCCTATATGATATGCACATGTTGAACGCGCTCGGAGCGCGCGAAAAATTTTGGTAATATTTTTCCGGTAAGTCGTTACAGCCCCCCAAATAAAATGCGCTTCTACGCCTATGGTAGTAAACATTTAAACTTCCCGAAATATTTCATTCGAAGTGGGTTTCGCTTTGTAAACTCTTTTTTATTTAGAATTTTTATGTAGAAAAAGGGCACATTTTTAACCTGAGGAAAAGTGGGGGGGGCATGTGCCCCCTGTGCCCCCCGGCTCCGCCGCCCTTGAATGTCTACACAGAAGTGGAATGAACTATTTGGAAGCTTTAGATTGTGTTTCGTCAAGAGCTTTTCTCATGGTACATTCCCACATATATATGTATATGTAAGGGGTTTCATGTCGTATTGGGTATAGCTCAGTGAAAACTGTGTACGTTAATCTTTATTCAGATACTCCCTGATGTTATCTTGCTGGAAGAATAACGCCAGCGAAAGAAAGATGTTCAACAACATTTATGAAGAGCTGACAAGCCTGAAAGATTCTACTGATACGGTAAGACTACGTTATTATTAAAATACTTCTTGAAGTAAGCTTTCCATTGGTACTCAGTCCACACTAACCGCGTACAAGAATGTTGAGTTGACCGTACAAATAATGTTTTGTCTCCTTCATGTCTATTTTTGTTCTGTGATTTATTTATTAACAGAGTTGGTATGAAGACTACGAGTATAGTTCCCTTCCTGGGTCTACCTTCTACACTGTGCTGGATAATAATTACGATAAAGGTCATTTGCCCAACGAGCTGGAAGGTTATCCAATGAAGGAGTTTCTGTAATTGTTTATTATTTTTTACTTTAGCTTACAGTCACTTCATGAACTGGAAAAGCTCTCTCAATGTTCTAGGCGGATGACCTAAATACTTGTTTATAGGTGAAGAGTCGCTAAAAATGATCTTGCAATACAGTGACTATTAAGTTTCATGTGAAAATCCTCTTTCCAATTAAGAGAAGAAAGAAGACAATCAAAAACTTGAAGTCTTAAATTGACAAAAGCCCAGTCTATGAACACTGTAAAATATACTGGACAACATATCAATTAATTACCTATGCTAACAAAACTCCTGGAACGATCTGTTATACTATTCAATCCCAAGTGAATTTATTGAAGCACGCACTACTAGTACGGAATATTCTATATTTCTACCAATAGGAGGTGTAAACTCTGATATATTTGAAAGCTATAACCTTATGCCGCCCTCATAAAAGGTTATAAAATTCCCTCTTTGAGACGGTAATTTACTTTAATAGTCGTACTGGCAACAATATGTTTCGTGTTTACCCATAATATCGGTCGATGAATTCCCCAAACATGAATCTTCCAGAAGTTATTTAAACATACGCACCTTCACCTTAAGTGTAATAATTGGCAACAGCGAAGTAAATATGAAATTTGGTTTCTTCTTTTCTGCTTTCTACTTTATGAATTAAATTTCCTGTGAGATCATATCACATGTCACTATCTAATATAAAGTATGATATAGGTCTTAGTACATTGCGCTAGTGTCATTTCTTTCAGTTTCATTACAAATATTAATAAAAACTGCATGAAATTTGACAAAGAATTGTTATGCTTTATTGACTATTAAATTGATTTAATATATATAATTTACGTTGTTACTATTACCCATTAAGTAGAACAATAGATCGCTAAACATATTAGGTGTTTTTCTTTTTATTTCTTTCACTAAGTAATTGACAGTGCAGTTTAGAGATACTGAAGATGGTTTCCAAATAATAAACATATTGTATGTCCACCAGGCTTGCTAGCTTCATTGTAGTATTGTGTTTTCTTAGTTTTTACTTTTACGTAAGAATCACAAGAAGTTTCATGTTTATGTTACCACCTGGTTACTCTGTTGAGTGTGTAAATGAGGGCAATACATAACAATTAACTTTTGATATCACCAAGATTGAGTTTTAGTTGTTGTTTTTTTGAGTCAGAACTGAAAGCTGTTATCAACGAGAAGAAAACTTGCTTCAGAGAAGGTGATCGAGATAAACTGAGAACGGTGAACCGGAAATTAGATGGTGAAATACGGAAGGCCAAGGATAGATACACTGAAAAAATAAACTAGTCAATATTGCCACGGACTAACGTTAAATTAGTCTGTAACGTTAGTCAATGCACACGGACTAGCAAAAATCTTCGTTTCATCGCTGCTTCTTAGTTAGTTTACACTGACTAAGAAAAATATAATCGCAGCTTAGTCGGTGGCGACGGACTAAGGTATTTTAACCCATGGACTAAGAACGATACGGACACCCGATTTACGCCATAATCGTAGCTTAGTCGGTGTCGACAGACTAATGTATTTTAACCCAATTCGATTCACTTCAATTTGGAAACCGAGAGGCAACGGCGGCTTGCTGGGCTTGGCATAGTTTCATACGATCACTCTAAGCAACTTTCAACCGTAAATCACCCAAGAAGGTCTTTAGAAGAATGGAGGTATTAACTGCATCATCGGCCTACCTGTTATTCCTTTAATTTGAAGGTAAAATTAAAGTTAATTGCTAGGCCACTGGCAATAGTACTGTATTATGGTTAGTGTAACGCTACCGTTGTCACGTTGGCGTTTCGCAATACACAAGTGCAATGACAGTGAGTAGCCTATAGGCTTCTACTGGGTACTGCAGTGCATTCTCAACACTAAAGTGTGCATCCTAAACACCAATTAACAATGTGTTATGTGTGTATTGGGCTAGATTGAACAGTGGCACATAATCTTCTTATTTATTCCCAAACAAATGCTGGAACTATAAGGCTCAATAGTTTATTTGAAGTCTACACTCATTTTGTAAAGATTTCCTGTAATTTCCCATGTGAATCTAAATGGGTAGGCTTTGTGATATTGAATAAGCAAGGCTAGACCTTCAAACGTACAGTCACATTCGGCTGAACACATTATGTTGGCTAGTCAACGGTATTATATGTTGCGAGCAGTCAGGATGCACGCTTCAGTTCTATTTAACGTTTTCATTTATCATTTTTTAGTATTTAATTTCCGGTCACGCCCAGGAAACAATTGCGACATTCCTTCACGGTCGACTTGCTTACTGTAAGAAGTATTAACCGTTTTTTTCTCAGGAAAGCTTGATAGTCTGAAGTTATTATAACATGTGCTTTTAGTATACTGCCAAAAGAGTAAGTTGTTGTATTTGCATTGATATTTTATGTAGAAGTAACGGAAAATTGAGTATGTTTAGTTTGGTCTAATTGCACGTTTTTTTTTTTCTGTCCAATGTAGTGCAGGGTTCACTTGCGCGAATTCAAATTATTCTGTTTATGTATATGTATATGCATCGATTCTTAGATTATGATGTTTTGTTTGACATTTATTTGTAATTCAAGCATATCTGTTTAGTAGCAAAGTTTAAAGGTTAAGATTAATTAGTTTTCTCTTTTTGATCCTAGATTGAATGAAACTCATTGGCGTAAATAATAGATCAGATGATACAGTTTAACGCAGTTGCTAAAACTCTGGGTATTCTCTAGTCTTCGCCGGTCCATTATATACTTTAGTACTACTAGTAAGACTATATCAAAACAACCGAAGACAAACTTAGTGTAACAAAGTACTGATTCTCCTCTAGCCTAGGTCTAAACAGGCTTGTTATGTGAGCAAGCAAAATAACAACTAAAAACGATTAGGCCTATAAATAAGTTGGCTTAGTGCATTTCTGTTTCTAAAATTTTATATTTTTAAAGATCATAAAAACAAACAAAGATTTAGCCCATGTTTTATTATCTCTGTATTCTGGGCATTTGATTCTGGTTGCAATGGTGATGACACTCTCGTTCAAATTTTCAGCTTTATACAGTCTGCTTCAAACTTTGGGATTGTTTTTTGAGACTATAGTGGAAGCAAATCTCACATAACTTTGTGGTGACAACTTTATTTTTTTTTTTTTCAAATGATGAATACTTTGCTGTTTCTTTCTTCCAGCAGGAATTGAAAAGCCAAATATCTAAGTCAAGGGTGAGCTTTCCTGTGATGTACGACACCAGTGTGGAGGCAACAACAGAAGAGGAGAACTGTGTTATATATGGCTTAAAGACATGTTTTAAGATGATATATTGGTACCCTTCGCAGAACAAAAGAGTTTATCCAAGAGTCCAAAAAGCAAAGGAACAAGTACCATAGAAAAAAAAATGGAAGAGTGAGTTTAACTATTGTACCCAACTGTTTAATGATATTTAAGATACTTTTCATAACCTGTTTTAAAAAAAAAACCAGCCTAGTATATCATTTACGTGCAAGCTTCATAGGTTTGGTCAAATTTTCACTGATCTGTAGAGCGGGAGTCCAGAGGGTTTGGTTAGCTGGGAAGGTAACCAATTGCCTAATACATCACAATGTTCACAATGCATTCCTGTATATGAAACCTGATGACTGGCAAACCGACTGTGGTGGATGTGGCTGGGAGAGCAATTTTAAAGTCACCTAATAGCTAACCTAGAGCAGCTTTCATGGTAACCACATCAAAGTAAGAACAATGTGTCAGGTATGGCCCCAAGAGCAACAAATGGCCATTGCCAGTAATTATTGGTGGTGGGGTACCCCTGCCAGTGATCTATAATTGACCCCTCACGGCTGACCTAGGTCAGCTCATGAGTTAACCACTTGAAACCTACTGGAAAATGTTGGTTAGGACTTCAGATACAACTGATGGGCATTGCCAGTAATTTTTATTGGTGGGGTACCCCTGCTAGTAGACCCCCAATATGCCCATCCCCTCATTGACCTAGGTGAGCTCATGATTTGACCAGTTGAAACCTACAGGAAAATGATAGGTATCACTTCATATGTAAGGATGGGCATTTCCAGTATTTTATATTGGTGGGCCACCACTGCCAGAGTCCGCCCATCCCTTACATATAGAATCCTGTCAATAATTTTCCAGTAGTTTTCAACTGGTTAAATCATGAGCTGACCTAGATCAATGAGGGGGGGGGGGGCTTTTTGGGGGTCTACTGGCAGGGGTACCCCACTAATATAAATTACTGGAAATGCCCATCCCTTACATATATATAGAGTCCTGCCAATCATTTTACAGTAGTTTTCAACTGGTTACCTCATGAGCTAATCTAGGTCAATGGGGGATGGGCATTTTGGGGGTCTACTGACAGGGTTACCCCACCAATGTAAATGACTGGAAATGCCCATCCCTTACATATGAAGTGATACCTATCATTTTCCAGTAATTTTTCAACTGGTTATCTCATGAGCTGACCTAAGTCAATGAGGGAATGGGCATTTTGGGGGTCTACTGGCAGGGGTACCCCCCCCCAATATAAATTACTGGAAATTCCCATCCCTTACATATGAAGTGATACCATTTTCCAGTAGTTTTCAACTGGTTACATCATGAGCTCATCTAGGTCAATGGGGGATGGGCATTTTGGGGGTCTACTGGCAGGGGTACCCCACCAATAAAAATTACTGGCAATGCCCATCAGTTGTATCTGAAGCCCTAACCAACATTTTCCAGTAGGTTTCAAGTGGTTACCTCATGAGCTGACCTAGGTCAGCCTTGAGGGGTCAATTATAGATCACTGGCAGGGGTACCCCACCACCAATAATTACTGGCAATGGCCATTTGTTGCTCTTGGGGCCATACCTGACATATTGTACTTACTTTGATGTGTTACCATGAAAACTGATCTAGGTTAGCTATCAGGTGACTTTAAAATTGCTCTCCCAGCCACACCCACCACAGTCGGTTTGCCAGTCGTCTGGTTTCATATACAGGAATGCACTGTGAACATTGTGATGTACAAGGCGATTGGTTACCTTCCCAGCTAACCAAACCCTCTGGGATCCCGGTCTATTGGGATCATTATTAACATGATTAACATAATTATTAAGCTTTGAGAAATAACTTGGTGTTATGCTGTGCAAAGCTAATAATAATTTGGTAAAGTTGCTATTCCTGGCTTATAATTTGAGGGATCTAGATTTAAATGTATACCTCCCAATATGTTATAAAATTTTAATGTAAATTTGTATGTTTATGATAATGTGAGTTATCATGTGCTATATCTGTATCTGTGCTTACACGTATATCATATTTTCTGTTCACAGGTCAATAATGGTGCAGATTTTGGCTTCCTGAAGACAAGTGGGAGGCCATTTGTAGTTAAGAGAAACACTCTTTGTTCGTGAAGACTTAACTGGTGTCGATTTGGGGTACCACTTTAAAACGAAAGTCATGAGGAACCCTTGCCCAAGACTCAACTTTGCATTATTGTGCAGTGCTATACTTTTGCGATTCATGTTTGATCCATTAACTTGTCTTAACTTTGTTGGAAAAAAAATCAGATTTTCAGATTTTATTTACAGTGATTTCTTCTCTATCTGTCGAAAGTCAGCCTTTTGTAGACATCAGAAGTTTTATCAGATATAAATACTGCCAACGTACACATTATTTGTGTTTCTTCTGCTCTCTTTTCTTTCAGTGATACTAGTCAGTGAAACTAGTCGGGTTTAATTCTTTCAGTGAATCTAGTCAGTGCAACTAGTCATTCGATACCGACTAAGAAAGGTTAGTCGGGAGAGGCACCATCCTGACTAATGTAAAACCTGCTATAAACTAGTCGGTGGCTCATATAAATTAGTCGGTAAAGACCGACTAATGTCACCAACTAATGTAACTGACTAATAAACATTTACCGATAAAAATTGTTGATCGACTAAGCTGACGGACTAAGATGACCGACTAAGAAATCCAACTGACTAAGGAATAAATTAGTCGGTATAGCAACTGACTAAGGCTATGTTAGTCGGGAGAGGCACCAGATGGACTAACGTTTTGTTAGTCGGTGAACCAATTTAAGTTTTCAGTGTACAAGGACAAAATAGAAAGTCATTTCAAATCAAATGACACTAGCATGGTATGGAAAGGCATGAAAAGCATGACTGGGTGGGAAAACCATAAAACCAATGATATCACACTGTAGACAATATAACCTCTGACAACATGCCTGATGTTTTGAACAAGTTTTATGCTAGGTTTGATAACCATGAATTTTCAGCAGAGCTTCGGCGTGCCTCTCTTAGACTAGATGGTTTTTGTCAATCTGAAAGAATAGAGTTTACCCTTGGTGAAGTCTCCCGGGAATTGAGGCCGGTCACACCTGGCAAGGCCTCTGGACCAGATGGTATTAATGGTAAAGTCCTCAAATTGTGTCATGAACAGCTCTCTTACATTTATCATCATATTTTTAACATGTCTCTACTCACTCATCAATTCCCAGTCTCCTGGAAAACTTCCCATTTGTTGCCAATCCCTAAAAAATCTGCCTTTAGTGTTTTAAATGACTTAAAGCTGCATTTTGCGTTTGTCCAGAATTTTTCCGTGTCTATCGAGTTTTTATCATAATACGATTACAAAAGACAAAACTAAGACTTTCTCATACTTTTTTCCCCACATCGAACGTTAATTAGCAAGTAATTAAGGATATTATATGATTCTGAGAATTGTGTCTCCCTGACACAATCGACATTACTATTTATCACATGCAGCTCTACAAACCGCCTATTTAAATTCAACCAATCAGTGAAGAGATGTTTATGTATGACTTAGAGCTTAAAATAGACTCAGTCATTGGCATGGTAATCCCTCAGCGTCTTTACCGTGAGTAAAATATACACGCCCGTAAGCCTACTGTACGTAGTAGCAAAGTATTTAGCGTCGTATAATTGCTACATGCACATAATACTATAACCTGGTGACGAAGTGACAAAAGAATAAAACAATGGAGAAGCGCTCAAAAGGGAAATATAAATTTTTGAAGAACCTAACTTCACCTGAAAAGAGAAAATGGCGGAAAGCCCAGAAGAAAAAATACCACGACACCGTGTCCCTCTCGGGAATCACTGGGAAAGATGGAGCGAAGTGAAGAGGAATTTACATCTGAAGAGTGATTCAGAAGTCGCTCGACTTCTACTCGACAGGTAAGCAAAGGATAGAATTGTTCGTTACAATTTTTGTTTACATGATTTAACGTTACTTCTCATTATCGGTGAGAGAAACTGAGACCGAACCTCTGCCTCCACTATTATTACTACAGTATCTAGTTTAGCCTAGGCCAGTTTAGGGGCCTTTACTAAGTCTATGGTACTACTAGTAGTATAGTGTACTTAGCCTACTATTTACTAGCACAACCAAGGCCAGTTAGGCTAAACGCTCTTACTTTTCTAACTCTTTCTTCACAATCATAGTCTTATCAAATTGCGACAAGTTTTTGTTCTTGATACAGTGCTAACTAACGTTCACGCCGACGCATAGATACTTTACACTAGACTTTACAAGGGCTTACCAGTCAAAACGTCCCTTTACCAAAACGTCCCCGTACCAAAACGTCCCCGCTTTTGGTCAAAACGTCCCCTTAAGTCAAAACGTCCCAGTCTATCACATTCATTCACAGTTGTAAATATATATTAATTTTAAGTTATAATTTGAATTCAGAAAAAAAAAATTCAACGTAGTGTGCTGTAGGAAAATATATATCACTTTCATCCAGCCCGTCTCGCATATTCCAAAAGTAAGTAAAAAAAAAAAAAATTCCCTTCCCTCAATATCGATATTAATTCAGAAAGCAAATCGTGTTTAAAAAAAATCCTATTAACCTACAGCCCTCTTGCATTCCCTTTTCTATTTATATTATCTAACCTCAGAAAATTATACTCAAAAATGTTTCCGCCCTCATAACCGGCACTTCCCACTCCATAAAAACTGTGTTTTCAACCTGAACTATACTTATCCTTAGTCGTAAGTTGATTTGAACTAAAAACATCCACACTAGCATTCCAACTGATTTTAAAAGCGGGGACGTTTTGACTCACGGGTATGGCAAGCCATGTGGGACAAACACTGCATAATATATCCGCGTATTAATTGGAATTTATACGCGTATTAATTGGAATATATAAGCGTATATATTATTAGCCAATCATATGGCTTAACTATATCCGCGTATTAATTCGAATATATACACGTATTAATTCGAATATATACACGTATTAATTCGAATATATACACGTATTAATTCGAATATATACACGTATTAAGTCGAATATATACACGTATTAAATAAAATACATATGGGGATTAAATCCAATATATGCACGGATTAATTAGAATATACACGAAAAAACATTTCCGCTCTTGCTGTGTACATATACCAACGATAAATGTTTTGGCGGGCTTGCGAGATCGCTTCAAAAAGCGAAACTTTACACATGTAGGCTACAACACATGTATATTCGAATTAATACGCGTATATATTCGAATTAATACGCGGATATATTATGCGGTGTTTGTCCCACATGGCTTGCCATACACGGGGACGTTTTGACTACGGAGACGTTGTGGTAAAAAGCGGGACGTTTTGGTCTTAAAAAAGCTGGGACGTTTTGGTAAAGGGACGTTTTGACTGGATAACTTACAGCTTACCGGGACGTTTTTACTACGGAGACGTTTTGGTAAAAAGCGGGGACGTTTTGGTCTTAAAAAAGCGGGGACGTTTTGGTAAAGGGACGTTTTGACTGGATACCTTACAAGGCATGGGCTATGATGGCAGTAATTTCGTATGCAGTAACCGAAATCACGAGGTCTACGTTCTGGCGGTTCCCGTTAGTTTCTTGCCCTAAATAATGTTTGTTTCCTCCCCTAAAAACGTTTCTTATTTCTGTACCTCCTCAATCATGTGGAGGAAATTATCGTTTTTCCAGGGAGGAAGCTGATGAAAGCATATTGGCTAGGCTATGTGGAAAGAATAAATTTAGTAGGCCTAGGGCCTAAGTGGAATAACTGTAGGAATTTCTTATCATTTCTACCTTTTCTACAAATATCTCTTCCCATATAGCCTAGCCAATTTACCTCCATTGAAAAATGTTTCTTTGATTGAAATAGTTATTTTCTCTCCTAAATCAAAAATTACAGTTACTTCAGTACCTAACTCTTTCTACGTAGCCTAGCCAAATGTCTTCTTGCTTGAATTCCTCCCCTGAGAAACAGTACTTTCCTCTCTGAGTGATAGTTTATTTTTGTGATTCTACTTTCAAGTTAACAAGAAATTTCTCGAAGTCTGCAGGCAGATGGACCCGTGTTCCTGTTATGGAAAAGAATAGTTACAAGTACATTCCGCAACTGATGAAGGACATATTTAGACGGAGGCTTGATGATGACAATTCTCAACTAGGACGTGTTGTTCTTGCCGAGGATGACCCAAGGCACATCTCTGGTACAATTCGCCCGAGCCAACCTCCATCAGTTTTACAGCTTCTTGCAAGCCATCATAGCAGGATGGGACCAAGTTCTACTGTTGTAATGAGTCAAATCTATAAGTCTTCCTTGCATCAGCAAGTGATATCATTTTTTTGGGTGGGGGGGGGGTGGGATGGAGTTGTTGCACAGCTTGTTGCAAGCCATCAGAGCAGCATGGGGCCTAGTTCTATTTGTAATAAGTCAAATCTATTAATCTTCCTCGCTTCAGCAAGTAATATTATTTGGGGGGTGGGGGGAGGTTGAAGTGATTGCAACCTGCATGTCTCCTACAACTTTGCAGTAATTTAAAAAGTGGTAGGGGTGGGGGGGGGGCTTCTTTTCTCAAAGTCATCAGTCATGCCAATTGATCTAAAACATAATGCATGTACTAGTTTGGAATCAGGTTTGGACTCGAAGAACTATTCCTTTTTTTTAAATTTTTGTTATTGTAAAAATCAGCAGACTTATTCTAAGCACATTCATCAATAACAAATGAACACTTAATTGAACTTGTTATGTGTATTGAAGCTTCTTAATGTCCATGTTTAAGAATAAATTAGCACATTAAATTGGAAGATTTTTCAGATTGAAGTAAGAACAGCAGTGAAAGAAAAAGCCCTGAATGGTAAAGTTAAGGAACACAGAAAAATAGAGAAAAACCATGATCACGTCTTTCACAAAAAGAAAATGTAATACTAATAACATGTCTATAATCTTAGATGATAGTGAAAACAAGTCTATATTTGGCTAGGAATACAACTGATCAAGAAATAAAGAAATGAATACAAGTGAATGATTAAGTCAAGGAAATAGAGAATATCTTTGACCCATGGAAAACAATAGCAATCAATTACTCTCCAGGGGCTACATATTAAAATGTAACAGTTAACCAACTTCTCTTCTTGAGATATGGCATTAGCACTACTGGCCATAAGCATAACAATGGGATTATCTACCCACCGAGTGTTATCAACATTTGCAATGACACCAACTTTCACTTCTTGGGATATGAACTATTGTCCTCAAAATGACCTTCATGGTTAACAAAATGTTTTACCTACTCACCAAGGGCCACCTACATAGCTAGTTTGAAGTTCAACCGACTTTCATTTCTTGATATTGTTTATAAATTTTCAAGAGTTGAACATCTCTTGACCTAAAATGACCTTTAACCTCCATGAAAAACAATAGGGTTGATCTACATACCAAGTGCTATCTACATAGCAAGTTGGATGTCAAACCAACTAGCACTTCTTGAGATACTGTTTTTACACAGATTTCAAGAGTTGACCTCAAATGACCTTTAAACTCGATGCAAAACAATAAGGACCATCTACTCTTCAAAGACTACCTATATACCAAGTTTGAATTCAAGCAACTTTTACTTCTTGAGATGTTGAGTGTACATATATCAAAAAAGAG
Organism: Apostichopus japonicus; assembly: GCF_037975245.1. Lineage (NCBI taxonomy): Eukaryota > Metazoa > Echinodermata > Holothuroidea > Aspidochirotida > Stichopodidae > Apostichopus > Apostichopus japonicus. The sequence continues at coordinate 34,347,555 of NC_092572.1, forward strand.
TGCCGGATGGGTTTCAAGCAGTTGCATTACCAGTTGTCGGGGCTGTTGAACATCTACATTACCAACCATTGCCTAAAAAGAAAAGTGAAGAAAAAAGAGTATCATTTATTTTGCCTAAGTAACAATATCATTGCTTTGATGATAGACAGCACTGATTGATTGTGTAGCTTTGGGTGTTTAATATACATGTGATATTTGAAGATAGACATAAAATTATTGTTTGAACACTACACCAAGTACTACGAAGTGCTCTGTTTTTCAAAACTTGCTTTCAGACAAACTGTATTTTGCTTCCAAAAAGGTTTAGCAAATATAACCCTTTGATAATTGATGTCACTGTAAAATAACTATATTCAGTATGACAATCTAGCCAGCTACTTATGTTGCTAGTATTCTTTAATTGAGAAAGCCATCCTGTTATTACACTGAGTTTTACTGTTTAAAGAATTATCAGCTGTTACTTTGCACCAAATCCCACAATTATGCATATTGAAACTTACTCAAACTTACCCAAGAATATTTCCCATTCGCTCCTGTTGGTGTTCTTCTACCTGCCTCCTAGCTGCAGCTGCTGTTAGCCGGCTTGTCCCGTTGTCTGGTGTTACCTGAGGCCTATCCAACCTCTACTTCTGCCAGCCCTCCTTGGTGTTTCATCACCAGATGGTTGCTAGGAAGGTAGCAAAAGGTTACAAATTATAAACGTGTCTTGGGATCAGCTGCTAAAATGTATTGCTCTCATTTACTGGTGTCATAGGACTACATGTTATTTATCACTTTCATGGAATGGTTGTACACTTTACTATGACATTTATAGAACAGCAGACATTGCATGTTGCCCTAGGTTTCAGTTTCCCGACCTGTTAGTTTCCTACCCTGAAAATGTTAGTTTCCTCTTCTAAAAACGTTACTTTCCTCCCCTACATCAAGGTAGTAAACTATCGCATTCAGGTTAGGAAACTAACCATGCTTGTTGAATGAAACTAAAAAAAAGGGTTACTTACTACACTCACACATAATCATAAAAATCGCCTAAATAATCAATTACAATTACTTCAGTTTTGCAAAGCACTTGCTACAAAGCACTTGTCACAACCCGTTCGGGGATAACCCCTCAAGTATTTTATTGATTGCTTTACGTGTTTATTTAATTGGATGCTAATTATTTAGCCATGGTTTTGTGCATCCTTAAGCATTACGTAATCAGCTTTTGTTAACGAGTATCGGAATTCCGTCGGCATGGCGTATAAATAGAACAGTAAAGCCACGTGCTCTCTCTTTTCAATCTCGGTCTTGAACCGAAAGCAAAACCGTAAGTTGCTCTTGTTTAATTATAACATGTTAGCTCAGAATTTAGTTCAAAAGAAACCAATTTCCACCTTCATTGAGATAACATGGACTCATTACTTTACGAATTAAATTCGGTGTTTTTGGTACTTTTATAGATGGCAAAAGAGGCAGGGAAGAGGCTAAATTAAAGCTTGAACGAGGAAAAGGAAGAGAACGTGAAACTACGAAAAGGAAACGGCCGACGCTCGTATATAGAAAGAATTAAGGAACATTCATTTGTATTAACCATACACGTTGACAGAACCCTCAACGAAACAAAACTAGGACCATAAGAAAGAAAGCCATATGAAGTATAGAGGTGGAAGATTAAAAGGATATAGAAAATGATGATTTATTTTGTTCTATGTAACCAATATTAATGTTATTGTTGTTGTTAACAATTATATTGAACTTGTGAAACTCATATACTCTCTCTGTCCGTCTTTACACCGTTGTCGACTGCTCTCTTGAAAAGAATCCGTGACATTTATGGGGGCCTGTCCGGGAATTGAACCCGGGACCTCTCGCTTACATCTCCACATGGCCTAGCCAGTATGCCTCATTGCATTCCCTTATGAGAAACGTTACTTTCCTCTCCTGAAAAACGTTATTTTCTCCCATGTTGTTAGAGGAGGAAACTAACGTTTTTCAAGAGAGGAAACTAACGGATCCGGAAACTAACGGCCCCCATTGCGCTACACTCATAGCTACATTGATTTTAGTGCACAATTCACAGCGTGTACATAACGCTATTCAGGCCTAACCAATGTAAGTCACACACTAATAGGTCTGATTGTACTACAGTAACTATCCTATGTAACACCGAGTAGAGTGATACAATATCGTTCTAGAGAATGTTACGTACCGATCGAGTTCTTGCTGGTTCAATGACTTTCTCTCTTATGTATCCTTGCTGCAAAGAAGGTTTTATTTCCGCGGAGCGACGAATTTTCTTGGGTTTTTAGGGCATCGTATGCAATGAGATATGCCGTAACTGTCCCTTCGCGCAGTATGTACATCTCCTCAGCTGATTTTTGTTTACTGTTTACCTTGCTATTAAAAGTACCTTGTCCGTTATACATATTCACAAGGTTCCTTTTAGTGGGAGGAGTCTATCGAAGTCAAAGATTCAAAATACGAGCCAGAAAATGTCATATTTTTTGCACTTTTCGGGAATAATTTGAGTTGAAACTTTACAGTTAGCTTAGTTTACGTCATTGGTATAGTATCCTAGTATTGTAAAATCTCGAGAATCAACGCAAAATGCTGCTTTAAGACCAGTGGCACTCACCTCGATCCCCATGAAAATCTTGGAACGTCTCGTACTTTCACGATTGCGCCCCCAAATTCTTGATCATGAGGATCCCCTGCAGTTTGCTTACAGGGAAAAGCGCTCTGTGGAAGATGCAATCTTGTTTTTTGTTGACTCCATGTATAGGCACTTGGACAGTCCTGGTAATTTTGCTAGAGTCCTATTTGTAGATTTTTCATCTGCATTCAACACCATCCTTCCACACATCTTAGTTGACAAAATGTGTGGTTATGGAATCAACTATAATCTGACAAAGTGGGTGTTGGACAAATAGGACACAAAGAGTATTTGTGAATGGCAGAGTTTCTAGCTATATTGTGATGAATACTGGTGCCCCACAAGGTTGTTTTATCACCCGTTCTTTTCACCCTCTATACTTCTGACTGTCGCAGCACACAACCCAACACGCATATTGTTAAATTTGCTGACGACACACGCATTTTAGGTCTTATTGAGAAGAATGGTGACGAAACCGGGTATAGGCATGAAATATCCACCTTTACGAATTGGTGTGACGAAAACAGATTACAACTGAATGTGTCTAAAACAAAGGAGCTTGTTGTTGATTTCCGGATTAGGGGGCACCAACTAGAGAGAATTGAAATTAGGAACGAGCCAGTAGAAAAAGTCCATTCTTATAAGTATCTGGGAGTTTCCATTACTGATAAATTGGAGTGGGGTGAACATGTAAATACTGTTCTGGCCAAAACTAATCAACGTATGTTCTTTCTACGGAAGCTCAATTTATTCAGACTAGACGCCCCTCTCATTTCTTTGTTCTACAATGCGGCCATCGAGACCATTATTACATTCTGCTTGGCTGCATGGGGTGGCAATACGACTGCTAGAGACATGGCTAAGATGAATACACTTGTTAGAAAAGCGAGGCGAATTTGCCGGTCTGATGATCTCAGATCAGTAGATGAGTTGCTTGTCAGGGTAACTAAAAGAAATATTATGTCAATTACGTCGTCGGAACATCCTCTAGGAAATCAGGTTGAGTATAGCAGTCGAACTGACAGGCCAATTGTCATCAGATGCCTGACAGAAAGATACAGAAGTTCGTTCTTGCCAAGGGCCATTCTTAGTCTTGCCAACGAGTTTTGTAGGAAATAGTTTTTTTTTCTATATTCCAGTACATGGATATTTATTGTCTTAAGAAATGTATATATTATAAATCGTATGTTTTGATGTATTTATGACTGTTTTATGTATGTTATACTGAGATGGAGTGAACTCCAATTCCTTTTATGGCCAATAAAGATTCTTATATCTTATATCTTAAGGACCATTTCCTACTGTATAGTATTGTGGCTAGCGGCCGACAGTTTTTCTTCGTCCGTGACATTAACCTAAAAGTTTGAGCTCCGCATTGCAACGGTATCGCACATTCGATTTATCGGTACCGCACATTCGATTTATCGGTACGGCACATTCTAATGAACGGTACCGCACATTCGATTTAACGGTACCACACAGTCTTTTTAACGGTTCCGCCATTTCGATTGAACAGTACCGCACATTTAATTAACGGTACCGCACATTCCATTAAAGGTACCGAACAATTGATTTAACGCTACCGTACATTCGATTGAACGTTAACGCACAATCAATTTACTGGTACCGAACAATCGATTTAACTGTATACTGCACATTCTATTTCACGGTACCGCACATTCGATTTAGCATTAACGCACATACGATTTACGGGTACCGCACATTCGATTGAACGGTACCGAACATTCGACTTAACAGTTCCGAGCATTGGATTTAATGGAATCGCACATTCTTCTTAACGATATCGCGCATTCCGTTTACTGGTACCGCAAATTAGATACACCGGTGCAGCACCTTCGATTATGAGGTACCGCACATTCGAGTGAACGGTACCGCTCATTTTATACCACGTTACCACACTTTGATTTAACGGTCCCGCACATTCGATTTAGTGGTACCGCACATTCAAGTAAAGGTACAGCACAATCGAATAACGGTACCCCACAATCGATATAACTGACCGCACATTCGATTGAACGTTAACGCACAATCGATTAAAAGGTACCGGACATTCAATTTAACTGTACCTCACATTCTTTTTGTCGGTAATGCACATTCTATAACGGTATCGCACATTCTATTTATCGGCATCGCACATTTGATTTAACAGAACCGCACATTCTATTTACCGGTACCAAAAATTCCAATGTGAGGTACCGTACATTCGATATAACGGTAAGGAACATTCAATTGAACGGTTCCGCCCATTCGATTAAGCCACCACCCATTCGATTAACAGTACCGCACGTTCAATTGAAGGGTGCCGCAAATTCTATTTAACGGTACCACTCACTCGATTAAACGTTACCGCACATTCTATAGAACGGTACCGCACATAAGATTTAACGGTTACGCACATTCGATTTGACTGTAGCGCACAATATATTGAACAGTACCGCATATTCGATTCATAGGTACCGCAAATTCAATTTACCGGTACCGCACATCCGAGTAAAGGTACCGCACCGCGGTTCCGAGCATTTGATTTAACGGTATCGCACTTTCTCTTTAAAGATATCGCAAATTCCGTTTACCGGTACCGCACATTCGAATGTGAGGTACAGCACATTCGGACGTGAGGTACCGCACATTCGATTGAACGATACCGCACATTAGACTTAACGGTACCGCACATTGGATTTAATGCTACCGCACATTGGATTTAACGGTCTCGCATATTCTTTTAAAGATACCGCACTATCGATGAACAGTACCCCACAATCGACTTAACGGTACCGCACATTCGATTGAACGGGTACAGCACATTCGATTTAACTGTACCGCATATATTCTATTTCACGGTTCCGCACATTCTATTTAACGGTATCGCACATTTCTAATTACCGGTACAGCACATTCCATTTCACAGTACGGCACATTCTATTACAAGGTACCGCACATTTGATTTAACTGTAACGCACGTTCGATTTAAAAGTACCGCATATTCGATTTAAGGGTACATAAAAATCTATTAAACAGAACTGAACATTCGATTTAACGGTTTCGTGAATTCTATTAATTACCGGTTCCTCACATTCGTATGTGAGGGTCTGCACATTTGATTTAACTGTACCGTACATTCGATAAAATGTTACCGCACATTCGATAAACTGGTACTGCACATTCAATTTAACCGTGTGCCAATACTCGATTTAACGGTACTGCACAATCTATTCAATGGTCTCGCACATTCGATTTACTGGTACTGCACATACAATTTACGGTACCTCACATTCCATTAAAGATATCGCACAATCGAATGAACGATACCACACGATCGATTAACAGGTATCGCACATTCGATTTAACTGTACCGCAAAATCTATTTAAAGGTACCGCACATTTCACTTAAGGTACCGGACAATCTTATGAACGGTACCGCATATTCGATGTATAGTTGTACTGCACATCCTATTTCACAGTACCGCACATCCTATTTCACAGTACCGCACATCCTATTTCACAGTACCGCACATTCTCTTTAACGGTATCGCAAATTCTATTAACCGGTAAAGCACATTCCAATGTGAGGTACCGCACATTCGATTGAACGGTATGGCACATTCAATTAAACGGTACAGCCCATTCTTTACCATGATATCGCTCATCTATTTAACGGTATCGCACATTCGGTTTACCGGTACAGCACCGCCAATTCGATTGAACGCTGCCGCACATTCAATTTTAACGGTCTCGCACATTCGATTGAAGTGTACTGCACGTTCTGTATAACGGTACGGCAATATCGATTTAACGGTACCGGAAAATCAATCTAACGGTATTGCACATTCTATTTACCGGTACAGCACATTCGATTTACCAGTACCGCACATTTGATTGATCGTTAGCGCACATTCGATGTAACGGTGTCGCACATTTTATTTAACGATACTGCACATTCTATTAACCGGGACTGCACATTCGATTAACAGTTAGAGCTAATTCGAATGTGAGGTACCGCACATTCGATTGAACGGCACGACACATTCTATTGAACGGTACCGCACATTCGATCTACCGGTTCTGCACATTCGAATGTGAGGTACTGCACATTATACTTCACGGTACCGCACATTGTACTTAACGGTGCCGCACATTAGATTAAACGGTAGTGCATGTTCGAAAAGTCACAATCTATTTAACGTGACCGGTCAATCAATTTAACGGTATCACACATTCTATTTACCGGTACAGCACATTCGATTTACCGGTACGGCACATTCTATTTAACGGGTACTGCACATTCTATTTAACGGTACCGGGAAATCAATTTAACGGTATCACACATACTATTTACCGGTACAGCAAATTCTATTAAACGGGTACCGCACATTCCATTTAACTGTACCTCACATTCTATTGAACCGCACATTTTATTTTACGTTACCGCACATCAAATTTAACGTTACCGCACAATCTATTTAACAGTACTGGACAATCGATTTAACGGTATCGCGCATTTTATTTATACCTACCGCACATTTGATTGTGAGGTTCTGCAAGTGTGATTAAACGGGACCGAACAGTCGATTAACAGTACTGCACATTGGTTTTAACGTTGTCGCACATTCCTTTAAACGCTATCGCGAGTTCGATTTAACGGTACCGCTCAATCGAATGCGCCGAACAATAGATTTAACGGTACAGCACTTTCTATTAAACGTTACCGCACATTCTATTTAACGGTACCGCACATTCGATTTTAAGGTACGGCCATTTCGTTTGAACTGTACTACACATTCAATTTACGTTACCGCACGTTCCAATAAAGGTACCGCACATTCGATTGTGAGGTTCTACAAATTTGATGAAACGGGACCGCACAGTCGACCTTATGGTACTGCACATTGGTTTTAACGATGTCGAACATTCCTTTAAACGCTATCGCGAATTCAATTAAACGGTACCGCTCAATAGAATGTGCCGAACAGTAGATTTAACGGTACAGCTCATTCGATTAAACGGTATCGCACATTCTATTTAACGGTACAGCACAATCGATTCAACAGTACAGCACATTCGAATGTTTGGTACTGCACATTCTATTTAACGGTACCGCACATTCTATGAAATGGTACCACGCATTCAAGTGAACGTTACAGTACAATAGATTGAAAAGTACCGGACAATTTATTTAACGGTATCACACATTCTATTTACCAGTACCGCACATTCTATTTAACGGTACCGCACATTCTATTAAAGGTACCGCACACTGGATTAAACGGTACCGCACATTCTATTGAACAGTACCGAACATAATGTTTAACGGTACTGCACAATCGATTTAATGGTACCGGACAATCGATTTATCGGTATCGCACATTCTATTTCCCAGTACCGCACATTTTATTGATCGGTAACGCTCAATCGAATGTGTGGTAAAAAACATTCGAGTTAACGTTACCGCTCATTCTATTTAACGGTTCCGCACAATCGTTTTAACGGTCCCTCACATTCAATTTACCGGTACCACATATTCAATTAAAGGTACAGCACAATTGAAGGAATCGTACCGCACAATCGTTTCAGCGGCACAGCATATTCGATGGAACGTTGACGCACAATCAATTTACCGGTACCGGACCTTCGATTTAACTTTTACCGGACTTTCTATTTCACGGTACCGCTGATTCAATTTAACGATACCGATAATTCTATTGCACGGTACCGCACATTCGATTCAACGGTACAGCACATTCGAATGTTAGGTACTGCACATTCTATTTACCGGTACAGCACATTCTATTTGGCGGTACCGCACATTCCATTTAACGGTACCGCACATTCCATTAAACGGTACCGCACATTCCATCAAACGGTACCGCACATTCGAATTACCGGTTCGGCACATTCAGTTTACCTGTACCTTAAATTCTATTAAAGGTACCGCACATTCAATTTACCGGTACAGCACATTCGATTTACCAGTACCGCACATTGTACTAAACGGTACCGCACATTCGATTGATCAATACCGCATTTGATTGATCGGTACAGCACATTCTATTTAACGGTGTCGCACATACTATATAACTTCACTGCACATTGGATTTAACGATATCGCACATTCTATTTACCGTGACAGCACATTATAATGTGAGGTACCGCACATTCGATTGAACAGTACCGCCCATTCTATACCACGGTACCGCCCATTCGATTTAACGGTATCGCACATTCTATGTAACGATACTGCACATTCAATTAACCGGTACTGCACATTCGATTTACAGTTAAAGCTAATTCGAATGTGGTGTACTGCACATTCGATTGAACGGTACCACACATTTGATCTACCGGTTGCGCACATTCGAATGTGAGGTACTGCACATTCGATTGAACGGTACCGCATATTCGTTTGAAAAAAACTGCAGATTAGATTTAATGGTAAGCAACATTCTACTTAACGGTACAACACCTTCGATTAAACGGTACTGCAGATTAGATTTAATGGTAAGCAACATTCTACTTAACGGTACAACACCTTCGATTAAACGGTACCGCACAATCTATTTAACGTTACCGGTCAATCAATTTAACGGTATCACACATTCTATTTATCGGTACGTCACATTCTATTTAACGGTACTGCACATTCGATGTTACGCTACCGAACATTCGATTGAACAGTACCACGCGTTCGATTGAACGGTACCGCTCGATCTAATGTGCGGAACCGCACATTCGATTTGACGGTACCGCATATTCGTTCATTCGATGGTGCGGTACTGTTATTTCGAATGTTCGGTACCGTTCAATGGAATTTGCGTGAATGTGCCGTACCTTTAAATGTAATGAGCTGTACCGCACATTCGATTGAGCAGTACCGTTCAATCGAACGTGTGGTACTGTTCAATCGAATGTTCGGTAACGTTAAATCGAATGTACGGTACTGTTCAATCGAATGTGCATTACCGCAGAGTTCTGGATGAAAGACCAATAATTTGTTGTTCTATGTCAATTATTTCCAACCCAAACTCTATGAGAGGTGACGCAAATACCTCTTTTAGAATCAATAGGAGGAGCAAACTTAATTTTTATTTATTTCGTTCGTTTATTTCTTTGTTATAGAGATCTGAGATACAATTTTCATGGTTCAGTAACGTATCGGCAAATGAAATGAGGAGGGGTGGCGGTGAAAGGAGAGCAGCTACGACCTTGAAAGGGATGATATTGCCTCCTATAACTATTGCCTCCTATAACTTATAATAATGCTTGATAAAGATTTTAGCTGCTGATAGAGTCGACCATGTCAGTGTTGAGAAAAGCTATAAAACAACGTTGGTTGAAAATAGATCAAAATTTGACATTTATATAGATGATTCTAATATTTTGTATTTAATATTTGTATTTAATTAAATAAACATTATGTGTGTGTAACACAGTCATGGTGGGGGGGGGGGCGCTAAACACGCAAATACGGCAGTTTCAGAGGATCAATAAATACATCAAGTCACTGCGGACTAATCAAAGTCTTTTAGTTGACGAATTTCCAGATCCCCGTGTTCCCAAATCTACTTGCATAAACTCAAAACCCTATGAATCCTGTATCGGGTGTCGAATTACCGTGTTATTTCCAGCCATTCAGATTAGTCACATGTAGTTAACGTGTTTGACTTAATAAGTATTGTCCCTTCCTCATTCCAAAAGGTCTGAAAATGTGAATAGGTATTGTTTACTGAAATTTCAGGCTCCTAGTACATGATCGTCTGCATCGAATATAGTTGTAAAGGGAGACAACTTACAGCGAGACCTCTCTTGCGAGCATAATCTTAAGCAACCTTTTGTGAATAAGAAGATTTTTCGGAATCCGTTTTTTCTTTTATACTTGCTTCGAATTCATCGATAGTATCGGGGCATAAACCTATTGTACATTTTCATTTACGTCTTGAAAGGAACCGACATTCTTACTGCTTGCTGCAATGTAAACAAAGACATTGAAGCGTGAGCTTCTTGTTAATAGTCAGGTGGCTTAGCAACTTTAAAGTTACCGGCCGGACAAAAGTACCAAATTTGGCATGGAGTTTCTTTTCGACCTATCTATCGATTTTATCAGTAGAACCCACTTAATCGGCTCCGATTTTTCAAGATGGCGGCCAAAATCCAAGATGGCCGCCAGAAAAACCTGAAATGTCATATATCTGGCTGTAAAAATCATAAATGAACAAATGAGGGTTCAATTCAGGTGTTTCGGGTGTCACTGAAACAGATGATGGTCATGTAACGTTGCTTGGGTCATCCATTTCCAAGATGGCGGCCAGAATCAAAGATGTCCGCCTGGAAAAAAAGGACATTTCATATATATTAGGGTTAGGGTTATGGTTAGGGTTATGGTTAGGGTTAGGGTTAGGGTTAGGGTTAGGGTTCGCAGGGTTAGGGTTAGGGTTCGCAGGGTTAGGGTTAGGGTTCGCAGGGTTAGGGTTAGGGTTCGCAGGGTTAGGGTTAGGGTTCGCAGGGTTATTAGGGTTCGCAGGGTTAGGGTTCGGGTTAGGGTTCGGGTTAGGGTTCGGGTTAGGGTTCGGGTTAGGGTTCGGGTTAGGCTTAGGGTTAGGGTTAGGGTTAGGGTTAGGGTTAGGGTTAGGGTTCGCAGGGTTAGGGTTAGGGTTAGGGTTAGGGTTGTTAGGGTTCGCAGGGTTAGGGTTAGGGTTCGCAGGGTTAGGGTTCGCAGGGTTAGGGTTAGGGTTAGGGTTAGGGTTGTTAGGGTTAGGGTTAGGGTTAGGGTTAGGGTTAGGGTTAGGGTTAGGGTTAGGGTTAGGGTTAGGGTTAGGGTTAGGGTTAGGGTTAGGGTTAGGGTTAGGGTTAGGGTTAGGGTTAGGGTTAGGGTTAGGGTTAGGGTTAGGGTTAGGGTTAGGGTTAGGGTTAGGGTTAGGGTTAGGGTTAGGGTTAGGGTTAGGGTTAGGGTTAGGGTTAGGGTTAGGGTTAGGGTTAGGGTTAGGGTTAGGGTTAGGGTTAGGGTTAGGGTTAGGGTTAGGGTTAGGGTTAGGGTTAGGGTTAGGGTTAGGGTTAGGGTTAGGGTTAGGGTTAGGGTTAGGGTTAGGGTTAGGGTTAGGGTTAGGGTTAGGGTTAGGGTTAGGGTTAGGGTTAGGGTTAGGGTTAGGGTTAGGGTTAGGGTTAGGGTTAGGGTTAGGGTTAGGGTTAGGGTTAGGGTTAGGGTTAGGGTTAGGGTTAGGGTTAGGGTTAGGGTTAGGGTTAGGGTTAGGGTTAGGGTTAGGGTTAGGGTTAGGGTTAGGGTTAGGGTTAGGGTTAGGGTTAGGGTTAGGGTTAGGGTTAGGGTTAGGGTTAGGGTTAGGGTTAGGGTTAGGGTTAGGGTTAGGGTTAGGGTTAGGGTTAGGGTTAGGGTTAGGGTTAGGGTTAGGGTTAGGGTTAGGGTTAGGGTTAGGGTTAGGGTTAGGGTTAGGGTTAGGGTTAGGGTTAGGGTTAGGGTTAGGGTTAGGGTTAGGGTTAGGGTTAGGGTTAGGGTTAGGGTTAGGGTTAGGGTTAGGGTTAGGGTTAGGGTTAGGGTTAGGGTTAGGGTTAGGGTTAGGGTTAGGGTTAGGGTTAGGGTTAGGGTTAGGGTTAGGGTTAGGGTTAGGGTTAGGGTTAGGGTTAGGGTTAGGGTTAGGGTTAGGGTTAGGGTTAGGGTTAGGGTTAGGGTTAGGGTTAGGGTTAGGGTTAGGGTTAGGGTTAGGGTTAGGGTTAGGGTTAGGGTTAGGGTTAGGGTTAGGGTTAGGGTTAGGGTTAGGGTTAGGGTTAGGGTTAGGGTTAGGGTTAGGGTTAGGGTTAGGGTTAGGGTTAGGGTTAGGGTTAGGGTTAGGGTTAGGGTTAGGGTTAGGGTTAGGGTTAGGGTTAGGGTTAGGGTTAGGGTTAGGGTTAGGGTTAGGGTTAGGGTTAGGGTTAGGGTTAGGGTTAGGGTTAGGGTTAGGGTTAGGGTTAGGGTTAGGGTTAGGGTTAGGGTTAGGGTTAGGGTTAGGGTTAGGGTTAGGGTTAGGGTTAGGGTTAGGGTTAGGGTTAGGGTTAGGGTTAGGGTTAGGGTTAGGGTTAGGGTTAGGGTTAGGGTTAGGGTTAGGGTTAGGGTTAGGGTTAGGGTTAGGGTTAGGGTTAGGGTTAGGGTTAGGGTTAGGGTTAGGGTTAGGGTTAGGGTTAGGGTTAGGGTTAGGGTTAGGGTTAGGGTTAGGGTTAGGGTTAGGGTTAGGGTTAGGGTTAGGGTTAGGGTTAGGGTTAGGGTTAGGGTTAGGGTTAGGGTTAGGGTTAGGGTTAGGGTTAGGGTTAGGGTTAGGGTTAGGGTTAGGGTTAGGGTTAGGGTTAGGGTTAGGGTTAGGGTTAGGGTTAGGGTTAGGGTTAGGGTTAGGGTTAGGGTTAGGGTTAGGGTTAGGGTTAGGGTTAGGGTTAGGGTTAGGGTTAGGGTTAGGGTTAGGGTTAGGGTTAGGGTTAGGGTTAGGGTTAGGGTTAGGGTTAGGGTTAGGGTTAGGGTTAGGGTTAGGGTTAGGGTTAGGGTTAGGGTTAGGGTTAGGGTTAGGGTTAGGGTTAGGGTTAGGGTTAGGGTTAGGGTTAGGGTTAGGGTTAGGGTTAGGGTTAGGGTTAGGGTTAGGGTTAGGGTTAGGGTTAGGGTTAGGGTTAGGGTTAGGGTTAGGGTTAGGGTTAGGGTTAGGGTTAGGGTTAGGGTTAGGGTTAGGGTTAGGGTTAGGGTTAGGGTTAGGGTTAGGGTTAGGGTTAGGGTTAGGGTTAGGGTTAGGGTTAGGGTTAGGGTTAGGGTTAGGGTTAGGGTTAGGGTTAGGGTTAGGGTTAGGGTTAGGGTTAGGGTTAGGGTTAGGGTTAGGGTTAGGGTTAGGGTTAGGGTTAGGGTTAGGGTTAGGGTTAGGGTTAGGGTTAGGGTTAGGGTTAGGGTTAGGGTTAGGGTTAGGGTTAGGGTTAGGGTTAGGGTTAGGGTTAGGGTTAGGGTTAGGGTTAGGGTTAGGGTTAGGGTTAGGGTTAGGGTTAGGGTTAGGGTTAGGGTTAGGGTTAGGGTTAGGGTTAGGGTTAGGGTTAGGGTTAGGGTTAGGGTTAGGGTTAGGGTTAGGGTTAGGGTTAGGGTTAGGGTTAGGGTTAGGGTTAGGGTTAGGGTTAGGGTTAGGGTTAGGGTTAGGGTTAGGGTTAGGGTTAGGGTTAGGGTTAGGGTTAGGGTTAGGGTTAGGGTTAGGGTTAGGGTTAGGGTTAGGGTTAGGGTTAGGGTTAGGGTTAGGGTTAGGGTTAGGGTTAGGGTTAGGGTTAGGGTTAGGGTTAGGGTTAGGGTTAGGGTTAGGGTTAGGGTTCAGACCAATGCCCACTTGGGACGTCAGAATGCCCAGTCGGGACGTCAGAATGCCCAGTCGGGACGTCAAAATGCCCACTCGGGACGTGAAAATGCCCAGTCGGGACGTGAAAAAATTTCTAAGTACAAAATGCCCTATCGGGACGTGAAAATGCCCTTTCGGGACGTGAGAATGCCCTATCGGGACGTGAGAATGCCCTGTCGGGACGTGAAAGTGCCCAATCGGGACGTGAAAGTGCCCAATCGGGACGTGAAGAAAATGGACAGTCGGGACGTGACAAAATATTATAAAAAAAATACTTCCCCGGGGGTGGGGGTGTCGTAATTCATACTTTTAGATACCCCTGCACCCCTTCGACAAATTGGCGTCATTTTGGTAAAAATTTGAGGGGGGTGAATTTTTGGGGTGGGGGACCCCACCCCCAGTGCAAAACTTGGGGGGGCATCTTCAAACTTTTTTTACCCTTCCGTTACATCCTATTGATGACGTCATAAAAATTTCAGCTCATTTGCATATTCGGTTAATTAATTAAAATTCATTAACCGATCTGCCTAACACTAAATTACTCTATATACGGGAAAATACCTACTTTTATACTTTGGAGCGTTACCATGGTTACTGGGTCAGTCCGATTTCCCCCATCTTTTCAGGGTACCACCGCTAGGGTGTCACCTGTCCGAAATAGGATGAAACTTGTAGGTGCGTCTCTTTCCCGGGGTGGTAGGGGGGTATTTTTGAAAAAAAGTCTAAAACGGTCATAATAATTAGTATTACTACGTACGGGAAAATCCCGACCCTTCTACTTTGGAGCATTACCATGGTTACTGTGGTGGTCCGATTACGGCCATCCTGTCAGGGTACCACCGCTAGGGTGTCCCCTTTCCAAAATAGGATTAAACTTGTAGGTGCTTCTCATTCCTGGGTGATAGGGGGTCATTTTGAAACAAAATCTGAAAAGGCATAATAATTTGCTATATACGTTTTTGAAAATCCCGACCCTTCTACTTTGGAGCGTTACCATGGTTACTGTGGTGGTCCGACTACGGCCATCCTTTCAGGGTACCACCGCTAGGGTGTCCCCTTTCCAAAATAGGATTAAACGTGTAGGTGCTTCTCATTCCTGGGTGATAGGGGGTCATTTTGAAACAAAATCTGAAAAGGCATAATAATTTGCTATATACGTTTTTGAAAATCCCGACCCTTCTACTTTGGAGCGTTACCATGGTTACTGTGGTGGTCCGACTACGGCCATCTTTTCGGGGTACCACCGCTAGGGTGTCCCCTTGCCGAAATAGGATGAAACTTGTAGGTGCGCGTCTCTTCTCCGGGGTGGTGGGGGGTCATTTTGGAAAAAAATCCGAAGAGGTCATAATAATTAGTGTTACTTAGTGTTACTATGTACGGGATAATCCCGTCCCTTCTACTCTTGAGCGTTACCATGGTTACTGGGGTGGTCCGATTACGGCCCTCTTTTAAGGGTACCACCGCTAGGGTGTCCCCTTTCCAAAATAGAATGAAACTCCCAGGTGTGTCACTTCTCCGGGGTGGTAGGGGGGTCATTTTGAGGAAAAGTACAAACAGTCAGCAAAAAACTCTCGGTAGCGTGCGCCATGGGACGCCCGGAAGGCATTAAATTCCCCCACCACTCCCCACGCCTACGAACCGCCAAAATAATCTCAGATTCATCATCAGCACCCCAAGAAGCACCAGAACAGGTGTATTTCGTTCTTTTTTGGAGACACCCACTTGGGGTCGTGCCCCCCTCCCAATGGTTTTTGGCCCCCCATGCCCCCACACAACACCCAATTCCAAAATTAACTTCAGATTCGTGATCAGCGTGTCGAGAACAATCAGAAAAGATACACACTGCCCGTCTTTGCGACAAAAATTATTTCCACCCAAAAAAACCATAAGGGGTACCCCTTACGGTTTTTACCGAAATTGCCCCAAAATGGATTTGGTCAAAATGACGTCACAGGGGGTAATCGATGCCCAGGAGTCCAAATCTGCAACTCCCAGGTCCATACCTGCTTCCGTTCGGGAGATATAGGGTCCCAGAGGACCCGATAGAAATACGTGTTCTTCATACGTGCAAAAGTTGGAAAACCCCCTCTTTTCAACCCCCCCCCCTCCTGTCCTCTCTGAAGTACCCATCGAAATGAAATTTTGACGTGTAGTAGAAGACACCCTCGTCATTGTCATACATCAATTTCGTGTAATTATACGACCGGAAAAGGCTCTTTGTATATATGATTTCTATCTGCGCCAAAAATAGGTGTTTTTGTCTTGAAAAGTTAAAAAAAATACCTATTTTCGGTACCCCTTCCTTTCCACCGAGGGTATGTGACGGGGCTGAATTTTGGTTATGTGGGAGAAGAGAGTCGTAGCTACGTGTAGACAACTCATACGGTAGCATTAATTTTCGGGAAGGGGGTATAATCTATACGTTTTTGAGGTCCCCCCCCCAAAGTAGGTGTTTTTCACCGGTAGTAGTTATAAACGTTTTTTCGAAATCCCGACATTTATACTTTTGAGCGTTACCATGGTTATGGGAATCAGTCCGATTTCCCCCATATTTTCAGGTTGTCACCGCTAGTGTGTCCCCTTCCCACATTTGAATAAAACTTGTAGGTGGGTCTCTTCTCCGGGGTGGTAGGGGGGTCATTTTGGAAAAAAACCGAAAAGGCCATAATAATTAGTGTTACTATGTACGGGAAAATCCCGACTCTTCTAGTCTGGAGCGTTACCATGGTTACTGGGGTGGTCCGATTACGGCCATCTTTTCGGGGTACCACCGCTAGGGTGTCCCCTTTCTAAAATAGGATGAAACCTGTAGGTGGGTCTCTTCTCCGGGGTGGTAGGGGGGTCAGTTTGAAAAAAATCCGAAAAAGTCATAATAATTAGTGTTACTATGTACGGGAAAATCACGACCCTTCTACTTTGGAGCGTTACCATGGTTACTGGAGTGGTCCGATTACGGCCATCTTTTAAGGGTACCACCGCTAGGGTGTCCCCTTTCCAAAATTAGAATAAAACTTTTAGGTTTGTCACTTCTCCGGGGTGGTAGGGGGGTCATTTTGAGGAAAAGTACAAACAGTCAGCAAAAAACTCTCGGTAGCGTGCGCCATGGGACGCCCGGAAGGTATTAAATTCCCCCACCACTCCCCACGCCTACGAACCGCCAAAATAATCTCAGATTCATCATCAGCACCCCAAGAAGCACCAGAACAGGTGTATTTCGTTCTTTTTTGGAGACACCCACTTGGGGTCGTGCCCCCCTCCCAATGGTTTTTTGGCCCCCCATGCCCCCACACAACGCCTAATTCCAAAATTAACTTCAAAATCGTGTTCAGCGTGTCGAGAACAACCAGAAAAGATACACACTGCCCGTCTTTGCGACAAAAATTATTTTCACCCAAAAAAACCATAAGGGGTACCCCTTACGGTTTTTACCGAAATTGCCCAAAAATGGATTTGATCAAAATGACGTCACAGGGGGTAATCGATGCCCAGGAGTCCAAATCTGCAACTCCCAGGTCCATACCTGCTTCCGTTCGGGAGATATAGGGTCCCAGAGGACCCGATAGAAATACGTGTTCTTCATACGTGCAAAAGTTGGAAAATCCCCTCTTTTCAACCCCCCTCCTGTCCTCATTGAAGTACCCATTGAAATGAAATTTTGACGTGTAGTAGAAGACACCCTCGTCTTTGTCATACGTCAATTTCGTGTAATTATCTGACCGGAAAAGGCTCTTTGTCTATATGATTTCTACTTACGCCAAAAATAGGTGTTTTTGTCTTGAAAAGTTAAAAAAGTACCTCTTTTCGGTACCCCTTCCTTTCCACCGAGGGTATGTGACGGAGCTGAATTTTGGCTATGTGGGAGACAAGAGTCGTAGCTACGTGTAGACAACTCATACGGTAGCATTAAATTTCGGGAAGGGGGTATAGTCTATACGTTTTTGAGGTTCTCCCCCAAAGTAGGTGTTTTTCACCGGTAGTAGTTATAAACGTTTTTTTCGAAATCCCGACATTTATACTTTTGAGCGTTACCATGGTTATGTGAATCAGTCCGATTTCCCCCATATTTTCAGGTTGTCACCGCTAGTGTGTCCCCTTCCCACATTTGAATAAAACTTGTAGGTGGGTCTCTTCTCCGGGGTGGTAGGGGGGTCATTTTGGAAAAAAACCGAAAAAGTCATAATAATTAGTGTTACTATGTACGGGAAAATCACGACCCTTCTACTTTGGAGCGTTACCATGGTTACTGGAGTGGTCCGATTACGGCCATCTTTTAAGGGTACCACCGCTAGGGTGTCCCCTTTCCAAAATTAGAATAAAACTTTTAGGTTTGTCACTTCTCCGGGGTGGTAGGGGGGTCATTTTGAGGAAAAGTACAAACAGTCAGCAAAAAACTCTCGGTAGCGTGCGCCATGGGACGCCCGGAAGGCATTAAATTCCCCCACCACTCCCCACGCCTACGAACCGCCAAAATAATCTCAGATTCATCATCAGCACCCCAAGAAGCACCAGAACAGGTGTATTTCGTTCTTTTTTGGAGACACCCACTTGGGGTCGTGCCCCCCTCCCAATGGTTTTTGGCCCCCCATGCCCCCACACAACACCCAATTCCAAAATTAACTTCAGATTCGTGATCAGCGTGTCGAGAACAATCAGAAAAGATACACACTGCCCGTCTTTGCGACAAAAATTATTTCCACCCAAAAAAACCATAAGGGGTACCCCTTACGGTTTTTACCGAAATTGCCCCAAAATGGATTTGGTCAAAATGACGTCACAGGGGGTAATCGATGCCCAGGAGTCCAAATCTGCAACTCCCAGGTCCATACCTGCTTCCGTTCGGGAGATATAGGGTCCCAGAGGACCCGATAGAAATACGTGTTCTTCATACGTGCAAAAGTTGGAAAACCCCCTCTTTTCAACCCCCCCCTCCTGTCCTCTCTGAAGTACCCATCGAAATGAAATTTTGACGTGTAGTAGAAGACACCCTCGTCATTGTCATACATCAATTTCGTGTAATTATATGACCGGAAAAGGCTCTTTGTATATATGATTTCTATCTGCGCCAAAAATAGGTGTTTTTGTCTTGAAAAGTTAAAAAAAATACCTATTTTCGGTACCCCTTCCTTTCCACCGAGGGTATGTGACGGGGCTGAATTTTGGTTATGTGGGAGACAAGAGTCGTAGCTACGTGTAGACAACTCATACGGTAGCATTAAATTTCGGGAAGGGGGTATAGTCTATACGTTTTTGAGGTTCTCCCCCAAAGTAGGTGTTTTTCACCGGTAGTAGTTATAAACGTTTTTTTCGAAATCCCGACATTTATACTTTTGAGCGTTACCATGGTTATGTGAATCAGTCCGATTTCCCCCATATTTTCAGGTTGTCACCGCTAGTGTGTCCCCTTCCCACATTTGAATAAAACTTGTAGGTGGGTCTCTTCTCCGGGGTGGTAGGGGGGTCATTTTGGAAAAAAACCGAAAAAGTCATAATAATTAGTGTTACTATGTACGGGAAAATCACGACCCTTCTACTTTGGAGCGTTACCATGGTTACTGGAGTGGTCCGATTACGGCCATCTTTTAAGGGTACCACCGCTAGGGTGTCCCCTTTCCAAAATTAGAATAAAACTTTTAGGTTTGTCACTTCTCCGGGGTGGTAGGGGGGTCATTTTGAGGAAAAGTACAAACAGTCAGCAAAAAACTCTCGGTAGCGTGCGCCATGGGACGCCCGGAAGGCATTAAATTCCCCCACCACTCCCCACGCCTACGAACCGCCAAAATAATCTCAGATTCATCATCAGCACCCCAAGAAGCACCAGAACAGGTGTATTTCGTTCTTTTTTGGAGACACCCACTTGGGGTCGTGCCCCCCTCCCAATGGTTTTTTGGCCCCCCATGCCCCCACACAACGCCTAATTCCAAAATTAACTTCAAAATCGTGTTCAGCGTGTCGAGAACAACCAGAAAAGATACACACTGCCCGTCTTTGCGACAAAAATTATTTTCACCCAAAAAAACCATAAGGGGTACCCCTTACGGTTTTTACCGAAATTGCCCAAAAATGGATTTGATCAAAATGACGTCACAGGGGGTAATCGATGCCCAGGAGTCCAAATCTGCAACTCCCAGGTCCATACCTGCTTCCGTTCGGGAGATATAGGGTCCCAGAGGACCCGATAGAAATACGTGTTCTTCATACGTGCAAAAGTTGGAAAATCCCCTCTTTTCAACCCCCCTCCTGTCCTCATTGAAGTACCCATTGAAATGAAATTTTGACGTGTAGTAGAAGACACCCTCGTCTTTGTCATACGTCAATTTCGTGTAATTATCTGACCGGAAAAGGCTCTTTGTCTATATGATTTCTACTTACGCCAAAAATAGGTGTTTTTGTCTTGAAAAGTTAAAAAAGTACCTCTTTTCGGTACCCCTTCCTTTCCACCGAGGGTATGTGACGGAGCTGAATTTTGGCTATGTGGGAGACAAGAGTCGTAGCTACGTGTAGACAACTCATACGGTAGCATTAAATTTCGGGAAGGGGGTATAGTCTATACGTTTTTGAGGTTCTCCCCCAAAGTAGGTGTTTTTCACCGGTAGTAGTTATAAACGTTTTTTTCGAAATCCCGACATTTATACTTTTGAGCGTTACCATGGTTATGTGAATCAGTCCGATTTCCCCCATATTTTCAGGTTGTCACCGCTAGTGTGTCCCCTTCCCACATTTGAATAAAACTTGTAGGTGGGTCTCTTCTCCGGGGTGGTAGGGGGGTCATTTTGGAAAAAAACCGAAAAAGTCATAATAATTAGTGTTACTATGTACGGGAAAATCACGACCCTTCTACTTTGGAGCGTTACCATGGTTACTGGAGTGGTCCGATTACGGCCATCTTTTAAGGGTACCACCGCTAGGGTGTCCCCTTTCCAAAATTAGAATAAAACTTTTAGGTTTGTCACTTCTCCGGGGTGGTAGGGGGGTCATTTTGAGGAAAAGTACAAACAGTCAGCAAAAAACTCTCGGTAGCGTGCGCCATGGGACGCCCGGAAGGCATTAAATTCCCCCACCACTCCCCACGCCTACGAACCGCCAAAATAATCTCAGATTCATCATCAGCACCCCAAGAAGCACCAGAACAGGTGTATTTCGTTCTTTTTTGGAGACACCCACTTGGGGTCGTGCCCCCCTCCCAATGGTTTTTGGCCCCCCATGCCCCCACACAACACCCAATTCCAAAATTAACTTCAGATTCGTGATCAGCGTGTCGAGAACAATCAGAAAAGATACACACTGCCCGTCTTTGCGACAAAAATTATTTCCACCCAAAAAAACCATAAGGGGTACCCCTTACGGTTTTTACCGAAATTGCCCCAAAATGGATTTGGTCAAAATGACGTCACAGGGGGTAATCGATGCCCAGGAGTCCAAATCTGCAACTCCCAGGTCCATACCTGCTTCCGTTCGGGAGATATAGGGTCCCAGAGGACCCGATAGAAATACGTGTTCTTCATACGTGCAAAAGTTGGAAAACCCCCTCTTTTCAACCCCCCCCTCCTGTCCTCTCTGAAGTACCCATCGAAATGAAATTTTGACGTGTAGTAGAAGACACCCTCGTCATTGTCATACATCAATTTCGTGTAATTATATGACCGGAAAAGGCTCTTTGTATATATGATTTCTATCTGCGCCAAAAATAGGTGTTTTTGTCTTGAAAAGTTAAAAAAAATACCTATTTTCGGTACCCCTTCCTTTCCACCGAGGGTATGTGACGGGGCTGAATTTTGGTTATGTGGGAGACAAGAGTCGTAGCTACGTGTAGACAACTCATACGGTAGCATTAATTTTCGGGAAGGGGGTATAGTCTATACGTTTTTGAGGTCCCCCCCCCAAAGTAGGTGTTTTTCACCGGTAGTAGTTATAAACGTTTTTTTCGAAATCCCGACATTTATACTTTTGAGCGTTACCATGGTTATGGGAATCAGTCCGATTTCCCCCATATTTTCAGGTTGTCACCGCTAGTGTGTCCCCTTCCCACATTTGAATAAAACTTGTAGGTGGGTCTCTTCTCCGGGGTGGTAGGGGGGTCATTTTGGAAAAAAAACCGAAAAGGCCATAATAATTAGTGTTACTATGTACGGGAAAATCCCGACTCTTCTAGTCTGGAGCGTTACCATGGTTACTGGGGTGGTCCGATTACGGCCATCTTTTCGGGGTACCACCGCTAGGGTGTCCCCTTTCTAAAATAGGATGAAACCTGTAGGTGGGTCTCTTCTCCGGGGTGGTAGGGGGGTCAGTTTGAAAAAAATCCGAAAAAGTAATAATAATTAGTGTTACTATGTACGGGAAAATCACGACCCTTCTACTTTGGAGCGTTACCATGGTTACTGGAGTGGTCCGATTACGGCCATCTTTTAAGGGTACCACCGCTAGGGTGTCCCCTTTCCAAAATTAGAATAAAACTTTTAGGTTTGTCACTTCTCCGGGGTGGTAGGGGGGTCATTTTGAGGAAAAGTACAAACAGTCAGCAAAAAACTCTCGGTAGCGTGCGCCATGGGACGCCCGGAAGGTATTAAATTCCCCCACCACTCCCCACGCCTACGAACCGCCAAAATAATCTCAGATTCATCATCAGCACCCCAAGAAGCACCAGAACAGGTGTATTTCGTTCTTTTTTGGAGACACCCACTTGGGGTCGTGCCCCCCTCCCAATGGTTTTTTGGCCCCCCATGCCCCCACACAACGCCTAATTCCAAAATTAACTTCAAAATCGTGTTCAGCGTGTCGAGAACAACCAGAAAAGATACACACTGCCCGTCTTTGCGACAAAAATTATTTTCACCCAAAAAAACCATAAGGGGTACCCCTTACGGTTTTTACCGAAATTGCCCAAAAATGGATTTGATCAAAATGACGTCACAGGGGGTAATCGATGCCCAGGAGTCCAAATCTGCAACTCCCAGGTCCATACCTGCTTCCGTTCGGGAGATATAGGGTCCCAGAGGACCCGATAGAAATACGTGTTCTTCATACGTGCAAAAGTTGGAAAATCCCCTCTTTTCAACCCCCCTCCTGTCCTCATTGAAGTACCCATTGAAATGAAATTTTGACGTGTAGTAGAAGACACCCTCGTCTTTGTCATACGTCAATTTCGTGTAATTATCTGACCGGAAAAGGCTCTTTGTCTATATGATTTCTACTTACGCCAAAAATAGGTGTTTTTGTCTTGAAAAGTTAAAAAAGTACCTCTTTTCGGTACCCCTTCCTTTCCACCGAGGGTATGTGACGGAGCTGAATTTTGGCTATGTGGGAGACAAGAGTCGTAGCTACGTGTAGACAACTCATACGGTAGCATTAAATTTCGGGAAGGGGGTATAGTCTATACGTTTTTGAGGTTCTCCCCCAAAGTAGGTGTTTTTCACCGGTAGTAGTTATAAACGTTTTTTTCGAAATCCCGACATTTATACTTTTGAGCGTTACCATGGTTATGTGAATCAGTCCGATTTCCCCCATATTTTCAGGTTGTCACCGCTAGTGTGTCCCCTTCCCACATTTGAATAAAACTTGTAGGTGGGTCTCTTCTCCGGGGTGGTAGGGGGGTCATTTTGGAAAAAAACCGAAAAAGTCATAATAATTAGTGTTACTATGTACGGGAAAATCACGACCCTTCTACTTTGGAGCGTTACCATGGTTACTGGAGTGGTCCGATTACGGCCATCTTTTAAGGGTACCACCGCTAGGGTGTCCCCTTTCCAAAATTAGAATAAAACTTTTAGGTTTGTCACTTCTCCGGGGTGGTAGGGGGGTCATTTTGAGGAAAAGTACAAACAGTCAGCAAAAAACTCTCGGTAGCGTGCGCCATGGGACGCCCGGAAGGCATTAAATTCCCCCACCACTCCCCACGCCTACGAACCGCCAAAATAATCTCAGATTCATCATCAGCACCCCAAGAAGCACCAGAACAGGTGTATTTCGTTCTTTTTTGGAGACACCCACTTGGGGTCGTGCCCCCCTCCCAATGGTTTTTGGCCCCCCATGCCCCCACACAACACCCAATTCCAAAATTAACTTCAGATTCGTGATCAGCGTGTCGAGAACAATCAGAAAAGATACACACTGCCCGTCTTTGCGACAAAAATTATTTCCACCCAAAAAAACCATAAGGGGTACCCCTTACGGTTTTTACCGAAATTGCCCCAAAATGGATTTGGTCAAAATGACGTCACAGGGGGTAATCGATGCCCAGGAGTCCAAATCTGCAACTCCCAGGTCCATACCTGCTTCCGTTCGGGAGATATAGGGTCCCAGAGGACCCGATAGAAATACGTGTTCTTCATACGTGCAAAAGTTGGAAAACCCCCTCTTTTCAACCCCCCCCCCTCCTGTCCTCTCTGAAGTACCCATCGAAATGAAATTTTGACGTGTAGTAGAAGACACCCTCGTCATTGTCATACATCAATTTCGTGTAATTATACGACCGGAAAAGGCTCTTTGTATATATGATTTCTATCTGCGCCAAAAATAGGTGTTTTTGTCTTGAAAAGTTAAAAAAAATACCTATTTTCGGTACCCCTTCCTTTCCACCGAGGGTATGTGACGGGGCTGAATTTTGGTTATGTGGGAGAAGAGAGTCGTAGCTACGTGTAGACAACTCATACGGTAGCATTAATTTTCGGGAAGGGGGTATAATCTATACGTTTTTGAAGTCCCCCCCAAAGTAGGTGTTTTTCACCGGTAGTAGTTGTAAACGTTTTTTCGAAATCCCGACATTTATACTTTTGAGCGTTACCATGGTTATGGGAATCAGTCCGATTTCCCCCATATTTTCAGGTTATCACCGCTAGGGTTTCCCCTTTCCAAAATAAAATAAACTTGTAGGTGCGTCCCTCCTCCGGGGTGGTGGGGGGGTCATTTTGGAAAAAATCCGAAAAAGTCAAAATAATCAGTGTTACTATGTACGGGAAAATCACGACCCTTCTACTTTCGAGCGTTACCATGGTTACTGGGGTGGTCCGATTTTGACCATCTTTTCGGGGTACCACCGCTAGGGTGTCCCCTTCCCACATTTGAATAAAACTTGTGAGTGGGTCTCTTCTCCGGGTGATAGGGGGGTCAGTTAGGAAAAAATCCGAATAGGTCATAATAATTAGTGTTACTATGTACGGGAAAATCCCGACTCTTCTACTCTGGAGCGTTACCATGGTTACTGGGGTGGTCCGATTACGGCCATCTTTTCGGGGTACCACCGCTAGGGTGTCCCCTTCCCACATTTGAATAAAACTTGTGAGTGGGTCTCTTCTCCGGGTGATAGGGGGGTCAGTTTGGAAAAAATCCGAATAGGTCATAATAATTAGTGTTACTATGTACGGGAAAATCCCGACTCTTCTACTCTGGAGCGTTACCATGGTTACTGGGGTGGTCCGATTACGGCCATCTTTTCGGGGTACCACCGCTAGGGTGTCCCCTTACCACATTTGAATAAAACTTGTAGGTGGGTCTCTTCTCCGGGGTGGTAGGGGGGTTAGTTTTGAAAAAATCCGAAAAAAAGTCATAATAATTAGTGTTACTATGTACTGGAAAATCCCGACCCTTCTACTTTGGAGCGTTACCATGGTTACTGGGGTGGTCCGATTACGGCCATCTACTAAGGGTACCACCGCTAGGGTGTCCCCTTTCCAAAATATGATGAAACTTGTAGGTGCGTCTCTTTTCCGGGGTGGTAGGGGGGCATTTTGAGAAAAAGTACCAACATTCAGCAAAAAGAGTCTCTGTATTGTGCGCCATGGAACGCCCGGAAGGCATTAAATTCCCCCACCACTCCCCACGTCTCCAAACCGCCAAAATAATCTCAGATTCATCATCAGCACCCCAAGAAGCACCAGAACAGGTGTATTTCGTTCGTTTATGGAGACACCCACATGGGGTGGTGCCCCCCTCCCAATGGTTTTTGGCCCCCCCAGCCCCCACACAACACCTAATTCCAAAATTAACTTCAGATTCGTGATCAGCGTGTCGAGAACAATCAGAAAAGATACACACTGCCCGTCTTTGCGACAAAAATTATTTTCACCCAAAAAAACCATAAGGGGTACCCCTTACGGTTTTTACCGAAATTGCCCCAAAATGGATTTGGTCAAAATGACGTCACAGGGGGTAATCGATGCCCAGGAGTCCAAATCTGCAACTCCCATGTCCATACCTGCTTCCGTTCGGGAGATATAGGGTCCCAGAGGACCCGATAGAAATACGTGTTCTTCATACGTGCAAAAGTCGGAAAACCCCCTCTTTCAACCCCCCCTCCTGTCCTCATTGAAGTACCCATTGAAATGAAATTTTGACGTGTAGTAGAAGACACCCTCGTCTTTGTCATACGTCACTTTCGTCTAATTATCTGACCGGAAAAGCTCTTTGTCTATATGATTTCTACTTGCGCCAAAAATAGGTGTTTTTGTCTTGAAAAGTTGAAAAAAGTACCTCTTTTCGGTACCCCTTCCTTTCCACCGAGGGTATGTGACGGGGCTGAATTTTGGCTATGTGGGAGACAAGAGTCGTAGCTACGTGTAGACAACTCATACGGTAGCATTAAATTTCGGGAAGGGGGTATAGTCTATACGTTTTTGAGGTCCCCCCAAAAATAGGTGTTTTTCACCGGTAGCAGCTATGATAACCCTGAACAAGGACGCCAGCGCCGACGTCAACATTCGAGCAGCTTTTTTAATACCTTAGGTCAAATGGAAATCAGGCAAAGTTATAATCGATGGATAGCCCTATCTGTGATCTTTAATTACCGGATGTCCCGTTTCCACCGGATGCCCGGTTTTGCTGTAGCGTGACGTCACATCGACCCACTTTTCGACTCATCTGTACCCATATCTCAAGAACGGAACATTCGATCGTTCCAAAAATAGCACTAATGGATTCGGCATGTCCGATACTATCGGGAACAATATTTTCATGTATTTCGCGCGATTTTTATTTTCTGACGTCATCCGGTGGTGGCGCTATTTTCGGCGAAAAATTCAGATTCACCCAATTTGCTCGAAATTTCAGATTTAGTTAAAACTAATAATTAGAGATTATATAAATGTCGTTTAATCTAATTCCGGTCTTTGATTATTTTTTTATACTTTTGTTAAATATTATCTTATTAATATTTTATTTTGGCCGCCATTTTGTCAAACATTGATGAAATTTTTTTAAATTCACAGAATCGATAGAACATGTTGCGACATATTTTTGCTGCTATTCAAAAGGTAATCAAATATCTAATTTTGTAATAATCGATGATAATGTGTTTTGTGACGTCACTTCCGGTCAAAATAAAAAAGGGTCAAAAGCGGAACTTATTTTGTACAGGCTCAAGTGATAAGTCTTCGGTGTGAGTTACAGGTCGATAGCTTATTCCTCCCGTCTCAGAAACGGACCCCTAGGTAAAACTTTACAGCGCCCTCATTCAGAAAGTAAACGACTTGAAACAAGTTTAAGATAATCACGTGATAGTACGCATCGAGTTACATCACGACACCAATTTGTGTCCCGAAAAACCATATCGTGTACACACAGGAGTCGAATATGCTAACCCCAAGCTAACCCTAGCCAAAGCTAGGGGTTGGGGTTAACTTTGAGTGGCAGCCATCTTGGATTGGTATGACCTTAGGTCAAAAAAAAACTTTTAGACCATTTTCGGTGGTCCGACTTATGATATCCAATAAAAACTAATAAAAAATGATGAAGTAAATTTTTGACCTCTGATTGACCTTTGACCCGATGACCTCATGGCCGAAATTTTTCAGGTGACCATTCCTTATGACCTCACAGGTCATCGTTGCAAGTTTCGTGGAAATCGGTCACTCTCACGATTTTTGACCTTTTTTTGAAGGAACGACATTTTTTACCTTTGACCCCCTATAACACATTAACCGGAAGTGACATATACTTGCCCTTTGCATATGTCAGTGCCCTATTGAGCCTTAACATCCACAAGAAATTTGGAGGTCAAAGGTCAAAGTTTACGATTTTCGACCATAACCCTAGGGGTAGTCATTTTCAAAAATGAAACAGTAAGGTACTATATTAAGTCAACTGCATTTTATGGCTGTAATAAAAAGTCATGTGACCCAAACTGACCGGAAGTGTGGGTGGGTGTACAGTGACAACAGTTCAACCCTTTGACCAAATATTGGACTTCCCGATGCCCAACTTTCCGAGATCGACCCCAAAAAATGGACACCCGGGACGTGAAAGTGCCCTCTTGGGACGTAGGCACCTATTACATAACATAATTTTTTGGTCACTTCCGGTCAACTTTTTTCAAAAATTTTTCGCTTCTGGTCACTCTACTCGTGCAGACGCATGTTGTGAAATAAAAAAAAAAATTTGGCACCCCCCCAAATATTTTTTTTTAACCCCCCCAGGGGGGTCCCGTGGGGGTGAGAATGCCGAAAAAAAAAAGTTACGTTCGGACCCATCACGTCCCAAGTGGGCATTTTGACGTCCCAAGAGGGCATTGGTCCTAATTAGGGTTAGGGTTAGGGTTAGGGTTAGGGTTAGGGTTAGGGTTAGGGTTAGGGTTAGGGTTAGGGTTAGGGTTAGGGTTAGGGTTAGGGTTAGGGTTAGGGTTAGGGTTAGGGTTAGGGTTAGGGTTAGGGTTAGGGTTAGGGTTAGGGTTAGGGTTAGGGTTAGGGTTAGGGTTAGGGTTAGGGTTAGGGTTAGGGTTAGGGTTAGGGTTAGGGTTAGGGTTAGGGTTAGGGTTAGGGTTAGGGTTAGGGTTAGGGTTAGGGTTAGGGTTAGGGTTAGGGTTAGGGTTAGGGTTAGGGTTAGGGTTAGGGTTAGGGTTAGGGTTAGGGTTAGGGTTAGGGTTAGGGTTAGGGTTAGGGTTAGGGTTAGGGTTAGGGTTAGGGTTAGGGTTAGGGTTAGGGTTAGGGTTAGGGTTAGGGTTAGGGTTAGGGTTAGGGTTAGGGTTAGGGTTAGGGTTAGGGTTAGGGTTAGGGTTAGGGTTAGGGTTAGGGTTAGGGTTAGGGTTAGGGTTAGGGTTAGGGTTAGGGTTAGGGTTAGGGTTAGGGTTAGGGTTAGGGTTAGGGTTAGGGTTAGGGTTAGGGTTAGGGTTAGGGTTAGGGTTAGGGTTAGGGTTAGGGTTAGGGTTAGGGTTAGGGTTAGGGTTAGGGTTAGGGTTAGGGTTAGGGTTAGGGTTAGGGTTAGGGTTAGGGTTAGGGTTAGGGTTAGGGTTAGGGTTAGGGTTAGGGTTAGGGTTAGGGTTAGGGTTAGGGTTAGGGTTAGGGTTAGGGTTAGGGTTAGGGTTAGGGTTAGGGTTAGGGTTAGGGTTAGGGTTAGGGTTAGGGTTAGGGTTAGGGTTAGGGTTAGGGTTAGGGTTAGGGTTAGGGTTAGGGTTAGGGTTAGGGTTAGGGTTAGGGTTAGGGTTAGGGTTAGGGTTAGGGTTAGGGTTAGGGTTAGGGTTAGGGTTAGGGTTAGGGTTAGGGTTAGGGTTAGGGTTAGGGTTAGGGTTAGGGTTAGGGTTAGGGTTAGGGTTAGGGTTAGGGTTAGGGTTAGGGTTAGGGTTAGGGTTAGGGTTAGGGTTAGGGTTAGGGTTAGGGTTAGGGTTAGGGTTAGGGTTAGGGTTAGGGTTAGGGTTAGGGTTAGGGTTAGGGTTAGGGTTAGGGTTAGGGTTAGGGTTAGGGTTAGGGTTAGGGTTAGGGTTAGGGTTAGGGTTAGGGTTAGGGTTAGGGTTAGGGTTAGGGTTAGGGTTAGGGTTAGGGTTAGGGTTAGGGTTAGGGTTAGGGTTAGGGTTAGGGTTAGGGTTAGGGTTAGGGTTAGGGTTAGGGTTAGGGTTAGGGTTAGGGTTAGGGTTAGGGTTAGGGTTAGGGTTAGGGTTAGGGTTAGGGTTAGGGTTAGGGTTAGGGTTAGGGTTAGGGTTAGGGTTAGGGTTAGGGTTAGGGTTAGGGTTAGGGTTAGGGTTAGGGT